>NC_056660.1:64704500-65029000 GCF_018350195.1 Panthera tigris | reverse complement strand
TGTAAACAACTCATTATAAGACATACTCTTCCACGGCCAATGCGTGACACAGGTCCATACGCTCATCTCCCTTGTAAGGGGATCAATCCATAGAAATGATTTTCAACCCCTGTCCCATAAGTCCTTGAGCAGAATATTCTTCTGCCCTTCACAAAATATGCTTATTCTAAAGCACAGTTCAATGCAATTCTTCCCAGAGACAGAACAGCATTAAACCTGGGCTTAGTTCTCATTCAGTAATTGAGAAAAAATGACTTCCTTTCACCCAGCTTTCCACAGAGAATTAAGGCAAGACCAAGGTTCCAATCTCTACTAAGTTACTTCCTTTGAATAAGTTATATTACCTTGGTGTGTCCCATTTTCCTCAAATGGAGTTGATTAAAGGAAAAGTTAATTAATACAGCACATCACGATTACAAAACATTTGGCATGTGCTTCATCATATCATCATATTGTCTTCAATCACTCTTCTCTCATGTGGGTATTTTTGTTCAACCATATTAGAGATGAGTTTACTCAATCAGAAAAATTCAATATTACTTTTAAGCTAGTATATGTAGAATCAAGATTAAATCATAGTCCCTTCATTGCAAATACTATGCTCTGTATTTCCATCACTGAAACCTAACACTTGCTCCCACAGGAGAAAGGGGGCTTTCCATTTTTACTCATCTCAGGTGGGTCATGAGCTGTCACAGAATCTAACAGCCTGCTGCCAGTGCTTCGTTTTAAAGGAAAAGAGTAAACAGGAGTAGCACCTGTCAAGTTCCTTCTAAAGGTCCCGATGTAAATGAAGGTGAACTCCTAGAAGGCTCTCTTTAATGAGTTCAAAGAGTTTTGTAATAATAGTAGGATTCACATTCCTCCTTAGCATTTATCACTACAAGCCCAGATTAGAAACAGCTCTAAAGAGGATAAGTTTCCTAGAGGTGAATCCTAAGATGCAAATTGTATGCAAAGACTACAAAATGTGAACAGATTGAACAAACAGATTGACTCTCAAGGACAAAGCATGAATTTATATATCCTTCCAGATTCAAAGAATCATGGTTTTGTAAAACTACATTAACTAAATCTTAATTTTCTTAAAAGTAACTAAAGTATTTTTATATTGTGTCTTATTACATTTAGAGGGATATTAAGCACGTCAACACTTTAATAACTGCCACACAATTCAAGTACCATAAACATGTTAATCCCTGATTTACTTGCCCTCACCAAGGAGTTAAATTTCTACACTCCTACCTCAACAGGCCCTTAAAGCATACATATGGAAGAAAGTCAAGGATTGAAAAATAACTCTGACAGAATGGTGAATTGACTTATAAGTAATTTAAAAGCTCTATTTTACTTCCTAAATTATCTTGGAAATGAGAATTTTGAACTCAGTGTTTTAGAAAATGTTCGATTTCATATTTTTTCCAGCTCAGGAAATGTCATCTAGAATAATACAAATACGTACATACTTTATATTCAATGGGGAAAATTATTTTTTTCCATATTTCTGTCCCTTGAATTACAAAAATAATGCCATGCTGACTATAGAAATTCAAAGAGAACTGTTCAAACTTTCTAACATACAATGAATGGATACTCCCTGTCTCTATTCCAACACAATCCCATACCCTCAATATTAATGTGCACAGTTAATTGTATATATTATATATTTTATATACACACACATATTTTTGAACAATTTATTTGAAGTTTAAAAAAAAAAGATGTTTATTCTAAGGTACTTCCTGAGACAGTACAGCAAGGGAAAGGTAATGGAACAGGTAAGGAAGTCAGTCAGCTAAAGAGATTCTTGCTTTGTTACTTCACAAATTAGAGACCATGGTTAAATTATTTAATATCGCTGCACATCAATTAACTCATTGATAAAGTGACATTAAGTTTGTGTGAGAATTTAAAAAGATAACATATAATGCATTGCCAACAGAGCTTAGAGCATTATAACTACTTAAAAGCTAGATATATATAGTTATTATTATTAAACCACATTGCTACTTTAAAAAATATGCTCTCAATTAAGAGGACTGTAGGCTAATAATTTGATTACTGAGTGACTCAGTTCAGGTCACATATAATTCAGATGACCAATCCTCCAGTCCACTGTGGGCTAAGGAACTTAGGTCCTGGGACTCAATGCTTTCTGTGCTAAAAGTGTTGGTGCTGTAATTCCCAGACAAACCAGGAGTTGGGCCCTATATAAGATAGAAAAGAGTAGCCGGGTGGAAGGAAGCACAGGAAATGAACGTAACTTAATTGCACGTGGCTTCTGACTATTGTTAGATGGTCAGAAACTAGAAATAAAATCACTGCCAATTTCCCCAGCCTCTAAGACCACTCACTCTCATTAAGCGAGATCTTTCCAGGAAAGATGGCTGCCTGTACTCAAGATCTCCAACGGAATAGACACTTCTCTAAAGAAGACATCCGGATGGCCAACAGGCACATGAAAAGATGTTCAACGTCGCTCCTTATCAGGGAAATACAAATCAAAACCACACTCAGATATCACCTCACGCCAGTCAAAGTGGTCAAAATGAACAAATCAAGAGACTATAGATGCTGGAGAGGATGTGGAGAAACGGGAACCCTCTTGCACTGTTGGTGGGAATGCAAATTGGTGCAGCCACTCTGGAAAACAGTGTGGAGGTTCCTCAGAATATTAAAAATAGACCTACCCTATGATCCAGCAATAGCACTGCTAGGAATTTACCCAAGGGATACAGGAGTACTGATGCATAGGGGCACTTGTACCCCAATGTTTATAGCAGCACTCTCAACAATAGCCAAATTATGGAAAGAGCCTAAATGTCCATCAACTGATGAATGGATAAAGAAATTGTGGTTTATATATACAATGGAATACTACTTGGCAATGAGAAAGAATGAAATCTGGCCTTTTGTAGCAATGTGGATGGAACTGGAGAGTGTGATGCTAAGTGAAATAAGTCATACAGAGAAAGACAGATACCGTATGTTTTCATTCTTATGTGGATCCTGAGAAACTTAACAGAAGACCATGGGGGAGGGGAAGGGGGAAAAAAAGAGAGGGAGGGAGCCAAACCATAAGAGACCCTTAAAAACTGAGAATAAACTGAGGGTTGATGGGGGGTGGGAGGGAGGGGAAAGTGTGTGATGGGCATTAAGGAGGGCACCTGCTGGGATGAGCACTAGGTGTTGTATGGAAACCAATTTGACAATAAATTTCATTTTAAAAAATACATAAAAGAAAAAAGAGGAAAAGAAAAAAAAAGAAAAGAAAAGTCTGGCCTTTTCTTATAAAGTTAACCATGCTAATGATATCACCAGAAATTCGTGTGAGTCAATGAACTTACTATGATGTATTGCTACAGTAGAATACTCCTCAAAAATTTAAAAAGAATAAACCACTGTTATATGCAACAATGCAGATGAATCTCAAAACCATTATACTGAACAAAAGGAGCCAGATTCAAAGAAGTATATACTACATGCTATTATTTACCTGACTGGCAAGAACAATCTATTGTGAGATACAGCAGACTAATGGTTTGCTGAAGTGGAGGCTGAGAGGAAGGACTGAAATTGGGGCATGAAGGAATTTTAGGGATGATGGAAATATTCTAAATATTGATATGGATTATGATGACACCAGTGATAATATTAATCAAAACTCATCAAATTCTATGTTTAAAATGTATTCTCACATAAATTAAACCAGAATAAAGTAATCTTTTAAAAACTCCACTAGCTTGGGGGGTGCCTGGGTGGCTCGGTCGGTTAAGCATCCGACTTTGGCTCAGGTCATGATCTCGTGGTTAGTGAGTTTGAGCCCCGCGTGTGTCAGGCTTGGTGCTGACAGCTGGGAGCCTGGAGACTGCTTCCAGATTCTGTGTCTCCCTCTCTCTCTGCCCCTCCCCTACTCATGCTCTGTCTCTTTTTCTCTCAAAAATAAATAAATGTTTAAAAAAAAAAAACTCCACTAACTTGGGAGTTATTTGGCCATGTTTTTGCAAGTGTTAAATACACTCTCCTTAGGATATACTGATATCTGTATCCACTGGAATCAATAAGCCAATGTGATTTATTCAGCAGACATGAGCCAAAACTGACAAATCAGGTTATTGGGCCTCTAAGAAGTAAAAATTACAGAAAATACAATAGTCTGAATAAAACAGAGCTTATATGTGGAAATACAACATATCTTCCCCTGGAACATTCTTGTGAATTCACTGCTACATAGTTGTCCAGGTATAGGAGAGACAGTAGTATAGTTATAATGAAAGGAATGCTCCTTTCTTTCCATTGTTCTCATTGGAATACCCATAAATCTCCTCTAAAGGAATCATTTAATTTGGTAATCATTTATTTTAGCTATAAAAATAAAAACCAGCTGCATCCAGCTTTCAAAATTATTTGACAACTTCCTTGTCTTGATTTATTTGCTTACTCTATAGATTAAATACAGTTGTTTCGAATATATTCCCTTCGCAATTACTTCAAAATTAGCTAAAATAATTTTAATCATTTTGCTAGCTAATTTTGGGAAGGTTCTAAACTATTTTATGAGTCTACTGTTTTATATAATTCCACTTTTCCTTATAGCCCCTTAGCCAGTTTTATTAACAACAACAACAACAACAACAACAACAACAACAAACAAGGTCATTAAAATTGTATTTCCTACTATTCATTTCCCTAGTATAAATAATGAAGGTGGATACCACCACCAGCAGCCCTTTTAGTTTTTAAAGGAATATGATGCATGTGTATTAAAAATAAATCAATTCAAATATATATTTATATATTCAAATTCATACACATATGCATACACACACAGTAAAGCAAAATTATAAAATTAACCATTCTATAACATAAATGCAATTCTCATACTAGAAGACCAGCATTTAACATCTGCATGGATTTTTTGCCATAAAAAATAATTAACCTAATTTAAGAAAGTAAGTTCCCCTTTTTGTTGTTACATCGAGGCCAGTCCTCTAGGTTTAACATAACATTTTCAGATTCCGCTTAAGGCAGGTGTTTGTAGAACTACTGACTTCACTAGCTGCCAGTCTGTCATTTCCCCCTTCAAATTTACTTGATTTGTTAGTATACACATAGATTTTCAAGGTAGGTCTCGTGTTCTTTCCCTTGTGCATAATTTCCTGGATATAGAATTTCCACAACCATGGTTGTAAAAAATGTTTAAACAGAGAACATTTTGGAATGTTTGTAACTGGGACCCATCATTCACTGACATTCCACCAAGAGGCTATATTTAAACCTTTACACTGCCTTGCCTTATCAAAGGAGCAGTTTGGCATTTGGTATTTGGAGACAGCTATAAAGCTGCACCATCTGTACCACTCTGTTTCAAGAGGGACATCAATTTTTATCCTTGTTGCATCCTGCAGGAATACTCTGCTAAAACTCAGCACATGCATGATTCAGTTATAATTCAGTCACCTAACTGTGGCCAAGGGTATACATGGCAGACGGAAGCACTTGTGTTCATATATTGGGGTAAAAAGAAAACAGTTTCCTGTTAGTCAATCACAGAGGCATGAGATTTTGAAGTCGCATTGGCTGATAAAATATCTGGTTATGGTGGTGTCTCCAAGTTTACTTTGGCAGTTTGCTTTTAAGGAAATATTCCAGACTTCATTTTACAATAAAAGCATGTCTGTTCATTGAGGAGTTTTATTTGGGAGAGCAAAATGTAGAGACACCTAACCTAACACATTTGCAATGTATAGAAGTTAGAGGTGTTCCAAATGTAGAATTATAGATAGACTTTTTAAAAAAAATAATTACTTAAGTACAAAAACAACCGTTTGGTGGAATAGAGTTAAGAGGAAATCAGATGACTATAAGTAGAAAATAGTGCATCTGAGCAAAAAAAAATAAAAATAAAAAATACAACAACATGAAAGGGAGGTCCTACATATCAATTAAAAAGAGTGATACCATCTGACCTTTATTTTCTCTGAACATACAAATAGAATGAGCTGAAAGAATATGTGAAATGCAGATTTTTCATTAGTAATGCACTCCATCTTGGCTGTGATAGTTGTTAAACATTGGAATGGGTATCAGGGTAAAATAAATTTTCATTTCCCTAGACAAGTAAAACTGTGATGTTGCATGACTAGAAAACCATCTCTCAATGGCCTGTCCAAATGTGAAATGTCTTAGCTTTGTGAATGTCTCTGAGATAAAATTATAAGTAACTAAAACTATTTTGGTTGCTGAACAAGATCTGATCCTCTAATGGTTCCTAGCAAAGTTTGGATATCCTGAGGCTGAAAAGATGTTAACTTGGTGCTTTGATTTAAATCTACTTAATATTACTTGACAATAAACTTTAACTTCCTTAACCTCCTTGAATCTATTTCTGATCAGAAAACACTATGTATGTGTGTGTGTACAAATAATGTATTACATGCTTATATATATATATATATATATATATATATACACACACACACATATATGTATATATACTATTCATATAATATATATTCGTATATAATATATGTCCACTATAACACGTATATTGTATATATAAAATATATAACCATACACATTCTGGAATTTAAAACATTGAAATAAAAAATCTACAAGATTTCTTCTGAAGGCTTAATACATTCTAGGATGTCACAGACATAGAGCAGACAAATTCACATACGATACTGATAACTATAGGATACTTTTAGAGAAGCCAGTGGTGCCCACGGGAGAGGAATTGAGGTTAGCGAACCACTGACCTCATTCGTCATATTCCCACAGCTGCCTAAATAAAGTGTCTGGTTCTTTCTCTAAAAGCCACTGCTTTATGTGTAAATGTGTCAGGAGCAGGGACATGATTTCTAGATATGAATGTGTCTTCTTGAATCACTATTCTAGTATTTCCCTCTAAGTAGTTGAATATTATGAGTTGCATATAAAGAAACATAAATGTTATACTTTTAAAAGTAGGCTATTCTAAACTAAATTTAAACTGGCTTAACTATTCCAAGTAGAATCATTCCCTTTGGCAGATGTATTTTTATACTGAAAGTCAAATAAAGTGTTCTAGCATATACACAAAATGTGATATTCAAAGTCTTAGCAAATATCTCCTGAAACAAACAAAAATATCCATATTGTTGCACATTTATTTATTGCCAACATATATGACTCAGACATAGGATGTGTCATTTGAAAAAGATAGTTTAAATGCTTGAAAGGGAAGCGAGTGCAACAAGTTCTGGAAGCTTAAACCCAATTTCTCCTACAGAATTTGGTGGAGACCAAATCCTCGCTATATGGAGCTCCCTCAAGGACAGAAGGGGAAGAAGTGGCAAACCCAAAGCACCTTCTCCTGATTCCAACCTACAGAAATCACATTTTCCACAAGTGTATTAAGAAACATCATGTGATACCTAATATACCCAAATATATTGGCTGAGTTTAGGAACATGCTCTTGTTCTGTTATTCGAGTTCATTAATAGTTGTGACGTTATGGATGCAAGCTGGCAGAAGCGAGGGGATGAGAGGGAGGCTCTGGGGAAAGAGGTAAGACAAATCTGTTGTGGAGACCAGAATAGGGTCATTGTTGGGTTTGCTGTATTAAAATGACTTTGTAAAAGAGGTCAACCAAATATTGAAATCTTACAAAGAAATTCACCATGAATCCATACGCAAGGATGAGGAACAGGAACAGGAAAATATATTAAGGTGTTTCTATAAAATCTTTAAATTAGACAAACAGGAAGAGGCAAAATATATTGTTAATTTGTTTCTTGTGAACCAGTTATTGGAAAAAGTCAACTCTAACAGATTTAAAATGTCTGAGATCAATTAGGACTTCTATATGGTTTTCCTTTTCTTAAACGGGGGTTTTAATGGTGGTTATGGTGGTTATCTTGTTTTTCCTCCATTAAGTTTAAATTTATCATTTAGCCCAGTGGTTCTCAATCCTGGCTTTGTAGTGGAATCATTGGGGAGCATTTAAAGGATACTGATGCCCCAGGCTCCATGCCCAAAGATTGTGACTTAATTGGTCTGGAATGGAGTATAGGCATTGGTATTTGTTAATGGCTCCCAAGGGAGATTCTAATGTGCAGCCAGGTTTGAGAACCATTGATTTAGTCCTTAGTTTGCAGGCTGGTGATGTGTCTGGCCTGAACAGGTGGGGCGAGGACACCATCCAGAGAGATTGGAGACCCACATTTCCTCCTTGCTTCCACATGCAATGCCTAGTCTGGATGACATCCCTCTGGGAAGGAGATGTATATCTGTGGTTGTATGGATTATGTTAATGTAATTCTGAATTAGGATCTGAAATAGGAATTTGCCTCTTCCTGGTAGCTGAACTTCAACAATATAAGTCAGGGGGACTTTGCAGCCAAGATTTACATGCTATAAAGAAAGAGAGTTTGTACCACAGGAGAAAAGTGACATTGAAGTCCCTGGGTGGATTTGCCTCCAAGGCCTATCTATGCCACTGACTTTCCTGAAGCTTAGCTGTTTCTTGAAACAGACAGGCTTCTTTTCTTTTCAATAAATTCTTTGTTTTTGTTTAAAGAAAAAAAAAAGAGACCCTACAAAACAAAATTTTCACAGTCGACAAAGCTTGTCTTTATTTCCTAAAATAATTATATGAAAAAAAAATTAAGAGAATCCTACTAATAGTTTTTAAAAGGTTCAGACGTTTTCACTTTCTAACGGAACAATGTGAATAATTTTATGCATTTTAAATATCTCATCCAAATGTCCTGGGCCTTATTTAACCAAAGAGAAACATGCAGCATTCACTTAGAAGTGGTTTGTGAGTGCCCTTTCCTGAGTTTGCACATGCTATTTAGATGTAGAGACTGGGGAAAGCTCTAATATTTGCAGACCTCTTTAGTTTTTCACATATACTTAACACTTCTTTATGAATGCACATTTTCCAAGAAAGTCTTAAAGCAAGAACATCTGCTAACCTGCAATTATGAGTGCTGACAGTATATCATCAGAGTACACAGAAGCAGGTTCCAAAAAAAATGTGATTTTGAAGGAAATGATGGCAGGCCTGAGAACAGAATGCAATCATGCAAAGGTGCACTCATGAATCTTTTATGTGTTCAAGTACTTGGACTGAATGTGAGATACTTAAGATGCCTATTAACCCTAACCAATTATTGAATTGACTAGGAATGTTTAAAAAAAAAAAACAACAAGCATATGTGCCCTTTCATCTGGGTAGTCAGTAGCTACTGACAGTCTTGGGAAGTGGATTTGATCAAAGACTTGCTTCCAAAAATTATGGTCAGAATTTTGATATGTACATATTCCTTGACATTATTTTTCTCTACCATCAAACTGAATTTGGCCTATATTTTCCATGTCTTCCCAATGTGTTAGGAACTGTGGTGTGTGTGTGTGTGTGTGTGTGTGTGTGTGTGTGTGTTTTATATTTATATATAGCATGGGTGTGTGTATTATATATATATATATATATATATATATATACACACACACATATTTATATATGTATATTACACACACACACACACATATCATATATTTAATTCGTAGCTCTGAATTTTTTTTTAAATTTCTTTGGGGAGCACGATTACAGTCCAGACTCTAAGGTTTGGCTATATCAGAATGAGATCCTTCTGACACTTCACTAAGTGACAAGTTTTTCTTAAGTCTACAATAGACTTTCCTAAAGCAGTTCTCTTCTAAGCAAAGATCCTGATGGTAAGGGTCTTTATTCCAGAAACGCAATTATGTAAATACATCTGTAACATTTCTCACATTGTTTTATTAAAATCCACTTGGGACAATCAAATCATATTTATAGATCTGGGGCAAGAATATTACTTACATCAATTCAGATTCCTCAGATCTTACCAAAATATAAAGATTTAGTATAGAGTACTTGAAATGTAGAAGCAGAAGTTTTAGGAACCAAGTATTGGATAACGTGACCCTTGAGAATTGTGAAAAATATGAATTTCCCATCATGTATTTTTATTTCCTTTTTTCAAGACAATAAATTCACTGCAAGATCTATTCCCAAAGATTTCATTATTTAATTTGAAGGAAGATAATATTATGCAATTCTTAAAATATGAGAATCTGATCACGAGAAATATATGTAGATATTGAATCTCATAATGTACTATGAAATAAAGTTACAAAAGACCTTGGAAATTTAAAATATTGCATTTCAACCACATGACAGGAATTGCTTCCCTTTATTCCTATAATAATAGATTTCTGGTGTACATAAACATAACAAGCCAGGATTCTTGAACTGAAGCAGACAGCTGCCTTTAACCACATACATATGTGGTACTTCATCTGCGTTCCAGAATAATTCTGGAGTTCTGAAGGAAGAAAGCCAAAGAGAAATTTCATAAAAATTAACAGAAGCTAAATTTGCCTAAGTCTAACCATTGTCATAAATGGCAGGGAAGCAGAAATCTCACTGTTCCTTCATAGACCTTTTCATTACATCTGAAAATACAATCTATAGTTTGTCTATCCCCATCCAAGTGAAAAAATTCCATGAGTTGTGTTTGATTTAGAGTCTACTTCACAAAATGAGCTGAAACTCTTTTAAATACTAGTGCTCACAAAAAAGAAAAGAGCTGGACAATATACTACATTAAACCACGGGAAATTGCTGACATTTGATGATACTCAACCCACAAAAACAGTAGATTCATACGGTTTCACTTGATATTACTTGGTCACGTGATTATGTAGAAAGAGATTAAAGGTCACTTACCAACTATTGATCATATTATATACAATATGTATACATATTATATACAATACATATTATATACAATTTCGAGGGGTCTCTCGAAAATTTTGAAAGGAAAAATAATGATGCCCACATCAACAACAAAATCATTTATGGGTTCTGTCTTGCCAGAATTTATCTTTTAAAAGATAAAACCCTAAAAGATAAATACAGTCATGTGACTGTACTTTGCAGTATAATAACTACATTATCTGAGTGTATGCTACAAAGTAACACATGGACTATTTATTCAATGAAAATTAATACTTGAGATAGAGTAAATGGAATGCTGACCTGGTCCAACACAAAGTACCATGGTCAGCAGCTTATGCATTTATCTTGTTTGCTAGACTGTGGTAGCACAAGCATTTTTACTTGTCTATGTAGAATACTGTTCTTACTAGATCATAAGTGTAGACACCATTAAGTATTTGTGACTCAGTTTAAAGATAATAAGGTGTCAACTAAAAGAGGCCAAAGATAATCACAGATGATCACAACACATCACTTCCATTCCAGGACACATTGCTAATTTCATGTGATAAGTTCAGTAAACAGAATTATTCTTTATTTCTTCTATGGCTATATTAAATACTGCCATCATATCATTCCTACACACTGGTAACTTCAACACTCAAAAGTTGATTTCTTTTTCTCTTTCATTAATTTTATTTCAACCAGATACATGAGAGGTGTTATGCCTCTATCATGCATGATTACAGGTGTGCTCCACGAACTCTCTCAGCATGTGGAGCTGTGGATTGTTAAAGATCATGCTCCATCTCCATCCAGTTCTGTCTCTAACTTATATCCTCTCAGGAATTCAAGAGAGAAAAGGAAAAACAATCCCAGGGGCAGGGTCTCTTATTAGGTGGGAGGAGATGGGCACAGGTGAAGGAGTTGGCCTTGAAGTATATGAGGGGCATCTCTGCCATTTTAGCAGAAGAAAAGTGGGGGAGGCAAGACTGTAGATGAGTATAGCTATCTATCCTTTCCTCCATAATGCTTTCCCTGGACCACTTTCCATTTGTGCCAACATACCCACAACACATCTGGGGAGGAGTCCTTCCTCACATTCCCTGCCAAAGCAATGAGTCTCATGTTTAGGCAGCAAGATATTTGCTTTCATATCCCTGGCTAGAGGTGACAGCACCAGAGACAGGCATCTGACCCAAGTACCCTAGTTGATAGGCTGCTCACTCAGAGTGGTGACCAACTTTCCCATGCAACTGTTTCTCAGCGCTTTGAACAAAGAAAGACAGAGAAAGCCAGGCTATTAGTCTTAAGAGCAGAAACTCAAAGGTGAGCAAGAAAAAGGCATGCATGAACTGAAATAATGAATAAACTCAAGGTTAAGTAAGCAAAAAATGTGTGCCTTGAAGTGATTTGGAGTGACAATAATGGGAGAATCACACATTAAAAAAACTTTGGTAACCATGAGGGGGAGGACCCCATGAACACTCATGACTCAGCACAGTGAGATGACCCAGGTAGGGAAATTCTCAGCTTGTCCACATCCTAAATTATATCTACTCTCAGCAGGCCTTAGCATCAAGGCTACACCCAAGTTCCCATGAGTTCCTTACAGCAATCTTCCCCAGTTAAGTCTCATCTCTTTCTGAATACCTCGAGATCTTTGTTTTTCTTCAAATTTCTCACCAAGCTGGCACCATCTACATTGTACTAGAGGCATTTCAACACATGTTTTACGTCCCCTACGGAGACTATCGTCAGTGAAGACATTAACTAAGGCTGGCTCATCTTTGTACACAATAGGTGTATAATAACTTACTAAAGGGACATCCATATTATAAAAAAAAGCATTCACACATTTATTTTCATGAGAATGTTTCTCAATCTTGGGGCGCTTGGGTGGCTCACTCAGTTTAACATATGACTTCGGCTCAGGTCATGATCTCACACCTAGTGGGTTCGAGCCTGACATCGGGCTCCGTGGTGACGGCTCAGAGTCTGCAGCCTTGTTCAGATTCTGTGTCTCCCACTCTCCCTGTCCCTCCCTCACTCTCACTCTGTGTCTCTCTCTGAAAATTAAATGAACATTAAAAAAAAATTTTTTAAGAATGTTCTTCAATCTTAAAGAAATAGATGCATGAATGACAGGCAAAATATAAATCTGCATATATTGGGCACATAATTAACCCAGCTGTTTGGCTCCCACACATGGTATTTAAACATAGTTCAGCTTATTAAATTTGGATGGACAGTCAAAGAAATTCAAAGACCATATCTTGATAACCCCATTAATGTCACAGAGAATCTATGAGTCAGTTGGTCTCTAGGGTAATTGAATACTTTTTAATGGGAGTGTCACATGCACTTATGTTGAGACAGGAGTAGCCTTGTGTTTTAGCATAAATGCCATTACAATGCCAAGGCGGGTTTCACTGTTACTTTGCTCTCCAAGCACAAGTTTCGTCTGTTGTGGTTTAGTTTTCTTCATGTCATGATAATAAGCAACCAAAAAGCCTGATTATCCCCTATCCCATCAGACTTCAGGACACAGGATGCCAGGGATGCAGTTAAATTTATTGGCACTGCTATCTAAAATTATAGTGATAAGTTTCTCACAAGTTATAGGACCTAATTAATATTTTAATGAAACAGCTTAACAAGAAAATATTACCATCATAATTCATTATGGGGGAAAAATTAAAATACACTTAAAAGACTACAAGATTCAAATGAGGATTTTAGTTTGATAGCCCAATAAGTAAAATTAGGGGGTGGCGGGAGTGGAACATATGGTCAATAAAATATGCAGGAATTACTTTCCCATCTGCATTCTTTTAGGTTTTTTTTTTGGTAGCTTTTTCTCATCCCAAGCTGTTGATGACATCATTATGGAACAGATTTCTGGCGATGGATGACATTTAATGTGAATTTGCCAAGAAAAACCGACTAAAGTACATTGTTGGCTAGTTTACAAACAATCCACAGTTTTCACTCTTCCAATATGGAAACTGTCTTCAGTTTATACTCATAAATGAAAAAAAAAAACCAGAATATAAACTACATACGTAGGTTGGGACTACCATTTCAATAAATTTTACTAAATCCTAGTAAGTTAATTCAGGTCATTAATCAATGTGATGAATGACCGTTAGTGAATTCATAAGCAATTTCATGTGGTCATATTATTTGGCATGACAGGAAGCATACCTCTAATTTATAATTTAATCCTCTTCTCTTATTCCTGAATTCTACACTACTCATAGAGGGAGGTTGTCTTTCGAAAATACTTTTGGGTTTTGCTGTTGGCTTATAAATTTATAGGTTCTTTTCAAACTAAAAATCACGTTAAAATATCCGAAGAGACTACCATTCCAACTGAAATAATTTCCGTCATATTCTGGAGCACCTTCCCTTCTGCAACTGTGAGGCTATGGGGGAGTGGGGAATAGATTTGCCTTTCACAGTGTTTTGTTTTTCCTTTAAATGGCCAGCAGATGTGTGCGTTCGTGTGATGATAAAGATTGTCATGTACAGGCACTCCAAAGAAGAGAAAAGGTAGATCTCTTGTTACCATTTACCCATGCCAATTCAAAGTAAAGCATACGATTATTTACTTCTCAGCAACTAATTATAAATTGACAAGTGCTCTGAATTCAGAAAAAAAAAATGATGTTTTCTACTTGTAAACATATACCCATGAGTAGCATATTATTTTCCCCAGACAGCGAAGGGTGATAGATAAAACACAAGGACTTTCTAAAACACCGCAGAGCAAGATGGGATTTGAATCAAATGTTCAGTGAGCCTTCCTTGTTACTTGTTGGCAAGCCAGGCAAGGGCTTGTTAAGAGAGAAATGATCAGTTCTTGAGTTATTACAAAAGTCAAAAACGTCTCCAAGTCTGGGTCCTCTTTGCCAAAAGAATGGGCCTTTTCTATCAGTTTAGGAACAATGGGTCTTATTTCTTCTCTTTTAGCTGGAAGTCATTCTGGTATGTAACCAACTATGTAACCTTTGGTTCAGATCCACACACTGCATTTCCAATACAAACCTTTAAAATCATTTTTCATGCTTTCTTGTCTACTTACAACATTAGTCCTCCACAAAACACCCAGCAAAAGAATGCAGTAGGATCACACCACATTTTAACTGGAAATGATCATGAACAATTAAGGTCAGGATACTTTCAAAAACAGAATTTGAGCTGTGTTCCAAGGTGAGATTCTTTCCTTTGGCCCTTGCCCAGAGGCGAGGCTCTGAGGCTACATGCTCCTCGGTCCCCGCCCTGGCCCTCATGCTTACCTTCTCCACCCCACACCCCTTGTACCTTTCCAGTTCTTGCTCTTCCCGTCAGTCCTACGACAACCCAATCTTGCACCCCCTGCGTTTGTTTTCTTGCTTTGACCTGTTCTCTAGTGAAATGCTGTGGAATTCTGAAAGAATTTTGGCCGTGTGTTTAATCAGAGTGTTCACTGAATATGACTGCATTTGACTAAATTCCACTAAACTCCTTACTCTGGGGAAAGAATGCAGTAAAGAAATGTCAGCTTCTGGGCCACCACTTATTTATTAATATATTTGCTCCTGGTTACACCAGTAATATATGTTGACAATCCAGAAGGAAAACAAAACAAAACAAAAACAGAATCTATGTCACCCACAACCTCACCACACTGATTGCTAACCATGATTCCTATTTTAATATACTTCATTCCCTTTAATTCCTCTGCCTACCTAAAGAGTCTTAAAAATTATCCTGGAATCCTACTGTTTACCCAAATACAATCTGCTTGTTTATTTTAATGACATACAGTGAATGTTTTCCTAGTCCATTAACTTTCCTTAAAACATAAACTTTGTTCTTCAATGGCATGACTGTTATACAATATGAAAATACCATAATGTATGTAATACCTATTGTTAGGTATTTAAATTGTTTCTAAATGATCACTGTTGTAAATAAAGCTGTCACGGTAGGACATGGACACACAAGTGATGTCTTAAGCTAGCTATGAAATGCCTCCCAGTGTTTGAAATAGTACATTAAGATAAATCAGAGTAATAATATATACAGTATAAATATATATAGTATAAACATATATATAGTTAATATATATATAGTTAATATATATATAATATATAAAATATATAATAATATATAATATATATGTACATATATTCATTGTTTCATTTAGTTTTTCTTCCTTTTTATTATTTAATCTCTTAACTACATATATATGTATATATACGTATAAGTGTATATATGATGTGTATATATGTATATACATTGGTTTTCTTCCTTTTTGTGATTTAATCACTCTCTCTCTCTCTCTCTCTCTCTCTATATATATATATATATATATGCACACACACACACACACACATCCTTTAGTGATAAGTCTCATGAATGACCTTATTTGGTATTTTAAAAAATGAACCAGAAGAAGAGTCATTTCCAAATTTAAAGAAGGTATAAAATTTTTAAAATAATGAAGTAGCTCAGTCTAAAGGAAATAAAATGCAGACCAATTTTAAAAGGCTAACAGGTTGAAATGCAGGAGATAAGCTTCAATGGGGAAATGGACAGGATAATGTATTTAGTGAAAAGTAATGCATTGCATATTTACAAGCTGATGGGATGACATAGCTTAAAGTGATCAATTGCCACTCACAACAAGGACACAGGAATCGTTAACGCCTGTTTTCTGAAGACAGAAGTTCGATGTACCACTGAGAACAGGAAGATGCTGATATATTGAGAAATATTCAACTCAGGAAAACTAACGTCTGAAAAGCCTCATGGCTTTGAAGTGAAGGAGAGCTCAGCCAGCAAGCTCCTGGGGATGGAATGTACTGTATGAGGCAGTATATAACATTTGGAGGCTGAGAAGAGATTTGCTCGAAGTCTATTAAATCATGAATATGCTTTCACTCTAAATGTTCGATGAGGAGACGTCGTGGGTGAATAAAAATCAGTATATTAAACAATGAGCACTAAATTCAAGGAACTCATTGCCTATGAACTTATAGGAGCCAAAAATATAATAATCAGTAAAAAACCATGAATACAATATCCATTCCTATTTTAACAAATAGAATAGTTTCCAATCTACTTACCTTCCAAGTTCATTCTCTGACATTTTCCAGATTTGTAAGGGAAACACGTTTTAAGTGAGGCTCACAGATCAAGTGAAAACAGGTGTGAACTTCTTTGAGTTAGCAAGTAAATATTTTCCTTAGAATTCTGTAACATCTCCTTTCATGATTTTCTCATAATATACTCAAGCTGATCCAATGGCTGCTAGTGCTGCGATTCTTAGCAAAATGGTAAAACACTGTGAAACAATCTTACCTAACAAATTATGCCTTGTTTCATTTACTTTCTCTTCCTTTTTGGTGGTTTAATCACTCAACTATAATCTGACAGCAATTAGTAAAAATCATTGGTCCCTACAGCCCCTAGCCACCCCTGGAGCACACAAAAATATAAAGGTAAGAGGGGGGAATGGCCTAAAATATTGATTGGTTTTCTTAACAAGTTCTAGTCAGAGAAATAGAAATTAAATACTTGAAAAGAATTTACCAAAGCACCCAACTGGATGTCTTTTATCCCCGCACTAGGAGATTGATTTTTCATGTGGTTATGCATTATTTTCTTCCTGAAAACCAATCTGTATATGTCAAGTGGCTCATATCACCTATTTACTCAACAATATATTAATATACTGTGAAATTGGAACAACGTTGTCCTTTATAAATAAAGTGCAGAGAATGTTATTAACGTGTCGGGGTTGAAGGCGGACTACAGGTTCTCCTGCTGGTTCTGTCCAGTCAACCAAATACCACTTACCCGTGACTTGGGTACAATATGGGACTGTCAGAGGGCGACACATTAACCACAGCTTTGGACGCTGACCACATCCTCTTGCACAAAGTTTTCATGCAACGGCTCACTGAAGCCTCGCAATAACTCAGTCAAATGAATAGCATTGTTGTCCCCACTGTGCAGATGAGGAAAGAAGGACCTTGAGGGATTAAGCATGCTGCCCAAGGTTGAATAATGATCACTGCTAAGTGGTGGACCTATAACCCAAACCAGGCAGTCTGAATGGAGCCAGGTCTTCCTGGGTCGGGGAGGACATGTGTTAGGTGAATAATATGCCTCTACCAACAGGTGGGGTCGGGGAGTGGGATACAATTCAGAAGGCAGGATACGAGGGAGTGGCTAATATTCATCCTCAAAAAGGTATGCACTATTTGACCTCAATACATATATACACATATAAAGAGACACGTACATATATAAGAGACAGATGAGAGGATGGTTGGTATCCAAAATGTTAATGGTGGGTGGCTCACAGACTTGCATTTCAGTGGAACGTTTCCTTCTCTTACATCTTTAAGAATGGTGCAAATACTTAACAAGGAAAGTGCATGATTTAAAGGATCAGAAAAAAAAATGATGCTATTTTCACTGCCCTCCCCCACACAAAAAAGGAAAAGAAATATTTTCTTGGCGGTAGCAAAATGTTTCCTTTGCTGCATTTATTTTATTCCTTATCCCCAACAAATGGCTACCGAGTGTTTCAGCTTCTGCTTCTTGAAACAGAATTCCTATGGATTGTTTTATATCATGAGTTTTGATCCTTCTAGGGTGGGTAGCAGTAGATTTTGGTGGTTAAGAGCATACACTCAATCAACAGATCTAAGTATGAATTTTTACTTGCCAGATATATGACCTAGAGGGAGTTACTTATCCTTTTTAAGCCTCAGTTTTCCTCCAAAAAAAATGGGGATAACTTCTGCCTCAGGTTTGCTATAGGAAATAAATTAAATAATGTACCTGGTACATAATAAAACACAATCATCAGTCATTTTATTACTATCCATATTACCTTTGAGAGTGCACACTGGTATACTCTCCAATGGTATATACTATTGCACATGTCTAAAGGAAATGGTTTTAACATTTTTGTGCCATGGACCCCTTCGGTATTTTCCTGAAGCCCACGGAAACCTTCCCAGAATAATGTCTACAAAATGTCCCTAGAATAAAACACATAGTATTACAAAAGAAACAATGTTTGAAGAAACAATGTTGAAAGAAACAATGTTGGATTGAAGTTATCAAGATATTTTTAATTATAATAGATGTGTTTCCTTATGAACACATTAAGTAATAAGGTCTGTCAGCAGACCTAATTGCTAATAATCATTGGGAAGTAGTAATAAATGTAAATGACATTTTGAAATATCTGCATCAATTGTAATGCAATATGAATACATGTGTGGATTCCATTGGTGATAAAGCCACAGATATTCCTAATTCTATAGTTGTTTGTTACCTACATTAATAATTAAAGAAAATGATAAATTTCTAACAAAAGGAAGAATAAGGTGAAATGTTCCCATTCCAGATTGCAGAATCCATGAGTACTATCTACAAACTCCGTCCAGCTTAAGAATTCGTAGGACATATGCTTACCTTTTGAAAGAGATCATTCATTATAGCTTTTTCATCCAAAAAATGAGCAACAACTTCAAACGTGGCATCATCCTTGACTCCTCAAACTCAAAACTCAAAAACAAACTCAAAAACAAAACTGTCAGCAAACCTTGTATATTCTGATTCCAAAGATATGTAGACTCTGACTACTCTCAGTACCTTCATGACCCCACTGTGGTCCAAGCCACCCTCTTCCCTTCCCTAGATGATTTAGATAGCCTCCTGGCTGCTCTTCCTGCTTCTGCTCTGACCCTGACCCCATAATCTAGTCTCAAAACAAGACAGATAGCATTACTGATCTATGAAACTCTGCTTTAACTTCTCATTTCACTTGGAGCAAATTTCAGAAACTTCCTTTATCCACAAGCCCAGAGGATCTTCCTAGGCTCCAGAAGAGTCCTTGTTTCCTACCGCGTGTTACAACACCTACCAAAACCACAATGGTGTTCTAAAAGCTCAAGGAATACTCCAGGTATGCTCTAGCCTTAGGGCCTTTGTGCCATGTGCCCTTCTCAGCCTGAGATGATGAGCTCAGTGTCCCTTCCAGTTGGGCCCTCCCTAAGTACCCAACTGAAAATACTCATCTGTCCTCTTTAATTCGCCCTGCCCCCATCCTTGCGTTATGCTTCTTTGCGTATCTAGTATTATCTGACAAATTATATATTTAAATTTTGTGTTTCTTTATTATTTATTCCCCCACCACCTCTACTAGAATGTAGCATGATGGCAGATTGTTTTGTTTTTTTGCTTTTTTCTCCCCTGCTATAATCCTTAGCATCTAGTATTTAGTCCCATGAGAGGAGCTAAATAAATACTGGTTGAGTAAATGAATATTTTGAGATAAACACATATGCTATTTTGCTATTAACTCATACAAATATTTTTGGAATAATAATTATCTTAGGGAAATAAAGCTTAGGTCATTATTAACTTGTTATTCGCACACATTATTATACACGTTAAATGAACTTTACACCTTCTTCCATGGTTTCCTATTTAAAAAGTCCATGCTCAAGGTAAAACTTGTTGGTTTCTGTATAGGATTATAATTTGTTGTCATCTTTAATCAACTTCAACTGTAACTTTGACTCCTGTTTCCAACCATAAAGCCTAAAGTGCCTGCTGCCTGAGACACAGATGGCAATAAAAGAATCTTGTTGGAGTTGTTAAGCTAAAATGACAAGTGTATCTTGGAAAGAGACTACAGGTGCTACTGAAAGAAAGTTATTACTTTATATCCAAAGACAGCTGATGCTATTTGTTTCCTTTTTTAAATGAGATTCAAACATTCCAACAGTTTTTACATTTGGAATGCATTTTCAAAAGAAAAAAGTCCAAAAGGACTGTGAAAACCCAGTTTTGGCATAAAAAAATCAGACTGACAAATTTTTATTCTTGTCAATAGGTAGGGTTTTCAATATGTATATATATTCTCCTTAAATATTATATATTATATACATAATTATATGTAAAATATAATATATACATATATAGTATGATGTATAAATCTAGCCATCTGCTCATTATTATGATCTCTATCTTTTAAACGCCGGACATCAATTAGCCCACCTTAACTGTTGCGAATATTCGAAAACTTACAAAAGGGTCATGTCTCAACAGAGTGTGCTGGTCCCCAGGGGACTGCATATCACCAAATGTCGTATCAACAAATGCTAGGCACAATTTGTTGATCTACTTCACAACATCAGTGCAGTTTTACAGTCGAGTGGTAAGAACACTCTCATAAAAATCAAAAGACTCAGTTTCATGGCAAGCTAAAAGGTGGTATTATATTTCTACAGTGTATACGAAGGTTACATGTTGACTTCATTATTAGAATTTTTTGAAAGCTCAGTAATTTGTGAATTTTGAAAGGTCTGGTGTTTTGTTTTGTTTTTTTCCTTTGGTTGTTTTTTTTTAAGGTGAGTACCACAGCGTGTATACCACAAAATGATCTGAGCAATCTGGACACCATTGGAATGTCCCCATTTGTCATCTCTAATATGACAGCCACATATGGAGGTCATATTGCCTGAATATGATTCTCATTTCAAGAGAATGTTCTCCAGTCACAATCAACCTGTTCTAGTAATTCATTTCAGGTTGAGAGTGTCAATTTCAAGTGGCAAAACGTGTTGATTTTCAGCAGTCTGCCCTGAAACAGTACAAAGATTCATTCATAAATATACTGCCTGCAAGGATCTAATTATTTAATTATAACTGTATATAAGATGCCAATGCCTAATGTTGGCATTTCTCCAGGAAAGCACATTTCCTATAGAACTTCACCTGGGGCTTCTGCATTTGGGACACTACCCAAAAACAATTTGTGCTATGTTTCACCTGTGTAACCTGAGATGATGAATCTTCCCTGGAAAAGTATGAAGAGAAAGAAAAATAGGGGAGTTGCAAAGGGTCTACATCACAGCACCTATGTGAATTATTCTGGCAAAACATTGTGGCAAGAGACCTTCAGTTATTCAACTCTGCTTTACTAATCAGTTTCCCTGCAGTCAGCAATCACTTTAAAAGATTTTAGGGATGAGGGGCTCAAACAGTCTGCCAAGGAGCATAAGCAATTATAAAATGTGGCTCACGAAAGAACATTTGAGTCCAAAAAGTCAATAATGGGTTATTATACCTGGAAAGTGAATAAACTATGCAGATAATCTATTCTATAGATATCCTCCTTTCTCATACGGTAAAGTGTTAGTATAAAGCAGATGATCTTTGTTTTAAAGAATGTTATTAGCATTGCTTTCTTGATCACTCTCATTTATCCCATGGAGGCCATGCCCTTCCAAAGAGACAAACCAATTTTAACTTCAAGAAAGACCGTATATTCATCATACGGAGGAAAAGGGCTCTGTATTTTGTATTCCTTCAGTATTCTTTAAGTTATAGCCTAAAATGTGTCTGTTCTGGGTAACAGAGATATGATCCACCAAGAGGAGAGACAAAGTATACCATTATTCTGGGCTTTTTGAAATAAACCAGTGGAAATAGTACCCAGTTTTAAAATAAGAAAATGTGAACAGTTCCATTAGTCAGCTTTGCTGCAATAACAAATAACCCTAAAATCCCAGGGACCTAAAACAATAAAAATGTATTTCTCAGTAGTTCACTTATTTCTTACCATTGTTTCAGGTTGATTATTGTGAATTAACAATTTCACCTCTGCTCTACCCTCTTCTCATGTTGAGACCCAGGATGAATAAGCCGCTCTTGCTTATGATGCAGCATTCGTATTACAGAGATAAGAGAGGGGAAAAAAAAAAACCAAAACATGTCGTAAATACCCAAACATTCTTAAACCTGCTGATGAGGAGGCACCTTAGTGGCTCAGTCGGTTGGGCGACCCACTTTGGCTCAGGTCATGATCTCGCAGTTTGTGAGTTCGAGCCCCGCGTCGGGCTCTGTGCTGACAGCTCAGAGCCTGGAGCCTGCTTCGGATTCTGCGTCTCCCTCTCTCTCTGCGCCTCTCCTGCTCACATTCTGTCTCTGTCTCTCAATAACAAATAAATTAAAAAAAAATTTTAAACCTGCTGATGAGACATGGTTTATATCTTGTCTTCTAACTTTTCAGGGCCAAAACAAGAATTAGGCCAAGTCCAAAGTCAACAAGGGTGGGAATGTATAAGTTTCCCAAATAAACATTGTCCCTCCTATGGTTGGTAACAGTAAGAACAAGTGATAATATATCCACAACACTTACTCATAATTAATTCTGCCAGTATAAACACTGTGTTGTTGTGTTTTTTTTTTTTTTTTTGCAAATTCCACTTGAAAATCAGGTCCATAAACGGAATATAAATCACGAATTTCAATTGAACAAATAATTGAAATCATTTTGTTTCCCATTACTTATTGTTTATTTATCCTAACAACACTTTTGACCATTGGTGGACCTCAAAACCCAACATTAATGTACATGTATAACTTCTAGCATTTTCATTAAATCTCATATTATTAGCTTCTCATTATAATTTATAAACAGCCTCCAACAGTTTTTGAATAAAACAACCTTTATGATACTATTCTAGCTTTCTACTCTGACCCGCAACACAGCCTAACTTCCTCAAAACATCGCTCGTTAGCCCATCCTGGAACTATGTCAACATATATGCTCCTTCTTGCTCTCTCAGGGGTACTAGAACTATGCATTGTGGAGCTGGAAGTTGATGAAGGAGATCCATACATTACTGAGTAGCTAGGGTTAGTCAATGTGGAGGAATAGGGCCAGGGTGGGAGGGGGTTAGAGACAGGGCAAGTAGTTCTTTCCTGAACCATGAACACTACAAAACACAGTTTCTGTCAGCCCCAGGGCTCATCCACAGAAAAGTGGTAACGTGGCATTTGCAGGATGTAGCAAAAAACTTGGGTACTATGAAAAGATATGTTCTGTTCTTTCCCAGTGATATCATAGCTGAAGAAATGTGATATCATAGTGAAGTAATTAAAGTGAATCTCACCACACCATGCCAGGAAAATATATGCTAAGCAGATCTCACTGTGGGATTTCTTTGATGCAAGACAGATTACTAGAATTCTCAGTATTGCTCCGAGTATGTCTTTAATGAACAGAAGTTGCACATTTGAACTAACATGCACACAGCAGCACCAAAATTTCTCAGGTCTATCTTCAGAAGATGGATCTGAAACTATGTTTAAAATTATACTTTTTCTAGGTTTTCTTTATTTTTCATGCTGTTTTTGATGAACTTCAGAGATACACCCTCCACTTGAAATAAGAATTTCTACCATATCAATCCTGGCCTCTTGGTTTGGTTGGGATATTGGCAATGACCCAATATTATGAGGCTCATTATTATACGAAGAAATCTTTTCTACCACAGGACAATGTTAGGTATAATATGTCCACACATGAAAACTCCTCAGTTTATGAGCCTAAAGAAACATAAAATAATGAATTCCTCATAAAATAAGGATGTTTCTATGAGTAGGTAATTCAAGATAGCTCCAGGTTTTGTTTGCAATTTGGGGGTAATAAGATGGGGCTTAAGATGGAACAAGTAAAGAAATACCATCATGTTAAATTCATCTAGTTTTGGATTTGTGAGAAAACTCATCATTCTTCCCTGAATCCCTACGCAGACATGTGTTTATCCTTGAATAAGCCTCCTTGGTTATGATGGAAGAGTTCTTACCAAGCTAGCTGTCATGTCCAGAAGGTTTCCTTTGGCTCTATGCTTCATTCTGCCCCAAAAGTACAAACTCCAGGTTGGTCTGTGGCAGATTCTACAGTTGCGCTTACTTAAGATTGTTTTTAATCCTTTTCCCTTGGCCTTTTTTTTTTTTTTTAACTATGGAAGCTAAAAATCTGCTTTCCCATTTGCCTAATTGTGGCCACATGACACTATCCTGGCTAATGAGGTTTAAGTCAAAGTTTGCTAAGAATTTGAGGGAAAGTGTTTGTTTTCCTGATACAGGTATTGCTTCTTCCTTCTCCCTTTCCCACAATGTTTTCCACTTCCTTTATACTTCTAGGAATGCAACTGGGTTGGAAGATGCTTTGGCAGTCATACTATATCCATGAAATAAAAACCAAGAAAATTACAGGCATAGCCACCAGCCATCTTAGAGCCACAAAACATACGCCTGGGACTGGAAACAATCTGATCCACTGTTAGGGAAGAAAAATAAAAGGTCAAATTTCTTCTAAGCCAGGGTTTACTAGGTTTTCTGTAATTTGCATATGAATGCAATCTTTACCTGTTTAGAAGTATAAGTGATTTGTGGTAAACAAAACAAAAGAAAACAACAACAACAACAAAACAAACAAATGTAGCCTGATACCTATTAATGGGACCTTTGGTCATTCTCAAATTTAAATGGCTAAATTTAAATTGTCCCACCAGATCAGACTGGGTTTTCAGTTGACAATGGATAAGGGACAGTCAAACTGATAAAGGGACAGGTAACATCTCTTCTGGAACAAGGCTAATGGGGTGTCCAGAGGCTTCTGGAAATCCTCGTTCAGTTACAAACATATCAAAACTCATTCCATACTCTAAGACCTTTTAGATCTGAAAAGAGAAAGTACACATCAGAGATAACACTGATTAATTCAAACATTATACTAAAATAGGAAAGCACATCTTGTATCCCCTTGAATGGGAGTGGGAAAAGGTACAATAAAGAATATGTTTATTAGATCATATTATACTCATGTTATAGGTCAATAGATCATATTATAAAATGTGCATGTATGTTAAAGTTATCATGAACGAAGAGTAAGTTGCATCTTTGTTTAGAAACTACTCTTTTACGTCCAGAGGATATGGGGGGAAGCATATGTTTAGTAATTTGAAATTATGGGTTCTTTCAACTGAGCGGTTCTAACTCTTGATTAAAGGCTTCCCAGGAAGCAATTCTTCTCTAATACTATATAAATCAGAAGCAGCATCAGCTGAGAACTTTCAAAACATGAATTTAAAATCCTCAAAGGAATGGAAATCATAATCTGATTTGCTGTTCTTCCATCTCCTACTCTTTGCCATTTCCATTCCCGTTTTGTTTTCTTGTTTTTTTTTTTTTTTTTGTTTTTTTTTTTTTTTTTAAGTTATTTGGCTTTGCGGAAAAAAATCTGGATATTCGTTATAGCCAAGAACTACCTTGCCTCTTCAGTGGCAAAAGAGTTACCCAGAAGGGCTATAAAACTTGGGTTAGGGAAAAATGTGAAGTCTACAACAGTCACAGTGTCCCATAATCCTGAGCCTAAAAAGGCTGTCTTTCATCCAGAAAACTCAATTACCTCCAAGGAACATTCTTATTCACTTCCCCACGTAAATTCACTAAATAATCAGTTCTCACAAGACTGACCCATGAGAACACACTAAGTGCACAGTACAACAAAAACATAAGCAAAACTACTTGCCAAATTATAAACTGGCAAAGGAAAATATCTTGGCAGGCATCAGTTTGGGAAAATCAAATTCTTATGGAAAACTGTCAACATGCATTTTACTTAAGCCATCAATTTGCCCCTACTTGATATGACTTGAAGGGCTTACTGTATTTTTGTTTTCTCACTTACCTAAACTCAGATCTAAATATTTTTCAGCGTTAATAATGTTTATTTTTATGAATAGTCCTCTGATGTTTGGCTGCTTTAATATGTACATGCTTTTGCATTTAGCCAAGGCTAAGTTGACCTGTTTAGGAAAAGGATGCTTACTTCGTGCCTGGGTGGCTCAGTGAGTGAGTTAAGCATCAACTCTTGGTTTCCACTCAGATCATGATCTCACAGTTCATGGGTTTGAGCCCCACGTTGGGCTCCACGCTGACAGCAGAGCCTGTTTGAAATGCAATCTATACTTCTCTCTCTGCCCCTCTTCCCTCCTCAAATAAACAAACAAACAAACAAACAAACAAACAAACAAACTTGAAAAAGAAAAAGTGTGCTCACTTCCCAGAAAGGAAGCCTTACGTCAAAAGTGGTAGAAAGATGTGGTTTAGTTGTGTATCACTACATATAGCACACATGTATGTGCACATAGACACGCGCACACACACGCGCGCGCGCACACACACACACACACACACACACACACACCTTGGCCATTTAGAAAACACCTGCTTTCCCCTTATTTCATTATTGTTGATTGTCAAAGACATTGCAAATCTCCTATATCCAGTGACAACGCTAATGATATCCAATAGCGCCAATGTTAAAACTTTGACACAGATAAAAGATTTTCAAAGACATGATAAGCTTCTCAATTGGTATCACTATATCATATTTAAGGCAGTCAAATATTTTAAATCTTAGGGCATCTTCTTTCTCTTTACTTAAACTTCCCATAAAGGTAGATAAGATGAATATGTTGGCATCAGATATGCTCCTGTAAGTTTTCAGCAGGCTCTCCAAGTCACATTTCAGAATCTCATGCCTTCCCCTCCTCTTACCTCACACGACCGACCGTCAACCACAGCAGAGCTCTGCTAACGAGGCATAACATGATAAAGAAACAGAATTGCTGATAATATTTACCTAGGGAAATCCCCAAGGGCCCATAGTAATGTGAGTTGTTCCATGAAACTGAAAATCTCTTGTATCTTTAATACACATCTATAGAGGAGCATTTAAAATCAATCGGAGGGGCGCCTGGGTGGCGCAGTCGGTTAAGCGTCCGGCTTCAGCCAGGTCACGATCTCGCGGATCTCGCGGTCTGTGAGTTCGAGCCCCGCGTCAGGCTCTGGGCTGATGGCTCGGAGCCTGGAGCCTGTTTCCGATTCTGTGTCTCCCTCTCTCTCTGCCCCTCCCCCGTTCATGCTCTGTCTCTCTCTGTCCCAAAAATAAATAAAAAACGTTGAAAAAAAAAAATTTAAAAAAAATCAATCGGAATATTTATTCAACATCTACCAACTTGTGTATTTGAAGAAGCATTCTAGATACAACGGGGAACACACACATGCATATACACAAATAGGCAATGCATGACTTAGGTCCCTTTGGGACTGGTGCTCAGTTTGAAGAGGTAAATTCATGAAAAACATAAAATGAAATAAAAATACAAGATGACTGAAGAGACCCAACAGACCAGAGTTGTTGGTAAAGGCTTCTTGGAAAATACTGGATTTGGTCTGTTTAGATGGAAAGTGTATGAGTTTGCTAGGGAGGCTCTAGAAAAATAGCATAGATGGCTACTTAAGCAATGGAAGTTCATTTTCTCAAATTGTGGAGGCTACGAGTCCAACAGCAAGGTGTGCTCAGAGTTAGTTTCTTCCTAGGACCTCTCCCCTTGGCTTATAGAGAGCCAGCTATCTTTTCTTTGTGTCTTTACATGTGTGGTCCCTCTGTACCCCTCTGTGTCCGAATTTCCTCTTCTTATACAGGGACACCAGTAATACCAGATTAGGCCCCACTAGAAGGATTTCATTTTTAAATTAATTCCCTCTCTAAAGACCCTATCTCCAAATACAGTCACATTCGGAGGTACAGTGTGAGCAAGGACAGCACAGCCCATGACAGGATAAAAAGTCCGAAAGTCAGAAGGAACTCATGCTAAAACCAAGTATACAGTTGGAGAGAGAGAGAAAAAAAGTAAATTTATAAAGGTGTATCGGATTTTATTTATTGTAAGATTTTTATTTTAATTACTAATACAGATGATCCACTGGCAGTTGCATAAAGTAGTCTTTCAAACTGTAAGAACCAAACCAAAACACATCAATGTTTACTACCAAATAAATGTCTCTTAAGTGTACAAATAAATATTTTCTCTCGAAACAACACTCACATTTTCTGCAGGAGCGAAAGTTAGTTTTTAGAGTTAGTCAGAGGTAACTTCACTGATTGGAGGGTCCAACATTTTCTGCATTCAGCAAACATTTATTAAACACCTACTTGTGTGATTAGTAATGTCCTCCATTAAATGAATTAAAATACAACCAAAATGGGATTCTCATTATATAGATGAGGATACTCATATCCATGCAGTGTGAGTGAGGCCAAAACTAGCAAGCAGTTCTGCAGTTTCAGCCCACAGCTTGCCTTACTATATCACGCTGACCCCAGGAAACTTGGTTTCCATGCAGGGACCTACTGAGAATTATTGAACCGAGCAGACAGTCTGGATCCAGAGCATCATGAGTAACTAAAGTTTTGCTGCGTGTACGATCGATGAGGCTAATGGCCAGTCCAATCACTCAAAAGAACCCAGCACATTGTGAACATATCCTAATGATAATAACACCTAACTTTTATTCTGTGCTGCCTGTGGTCAAACCTAATATTGTCTGCTTTATACCCATCATTTGATTTATTTCTCACAATTAGCCTGTGGGTTGGGGACAATTATCATTGACATTTTTATAGATAAGAAAGCTGAGGCTTATACAGTTTAGGAAAAATACCCAAGGCCATAGTAGCTGACACTTATGCCTCAGGTTTCCTATTACCAAATACGACAGAAGGCATGTACTGTACAGATAAAGTTGTATTTTCTCTTCTTCTCAGTCAAGAAAGAAAAAAGAGAAAGGGGGTGGGGAAAGGAGTGCTATGAATGTGTCGCCGATTGTTGAGTTTTTCATGCACATATTAAGGGCACAGCCATTCTGTATGTACAGATTCAGCAAAGAGGTCTCATTTATTGTTATATTTAATAACGGAATTGATTGAATTTTACCAGTTGAGGTCTTTAGACATAAATATAGAACATGTTTTGTTTATACCTTAACCCAATGTCAGGATAATCTGCTACATGTCAAAGACAATATATGTTTCAAATTAATTTAATCTTTTCTTACTTTCTATTAACCGAATTGGATCGACTCTATGACCTGACTGTGAGTCATAAAAATTTAAGGAATAAAAAAAATAGATTTCACTGAAAATTAGACTATTTCAGTGGCTCACTCAGGCATAGCCTCTCTATCCTTTGAATAGAAAGATGCACTATTTTGTTGCCATTTTCATTTAATGATGTTGTTTACAAATATTGTAAGTCTGATTATTCAAAAATGTATGCATGGGTATTTTTTTTTAAATAGACATGAAGGCTACAAAAGAAAGAAAGAAGAATTTCCAGATGCTGTGGGAGATCTCCAAATGTCCAGTTAAAGCAAGCGATGCTGTTCCAATTTTCAATATATTAACCAGACTTACTATCTACATAAACAGACTGTGTGTTTAACCTTTTCCTGGAGGCTTTCAACGCTGCTAAGCAGAACTCAAAGATTGTCTAGCCAGACTTAAAAAGTCATTTGAAGTAAATGGATTCCTGGTGATAAATAATGATGACTTTTTAAAGTAAGTTTCTTTTTTCTGTCTACAAGTACGGCTTTATATCTCATTTTAAGTCCCGTGAATTTTTCTCATAGAACAAGGAACAAGTTCCCAAATTGGGCCTTACTTATTTGGTCCTTCTCTCTCGGCTTCTTTCCTGTAATTGTGCCAGGAGCCTCTACCTTGAGTCCTGTTGTTTTTAATACGATCCTCATTTTCCATGCTTTTTAATAAAAATTGTTTGAATACTTTTGAATAATTTTATTTTTAAAATTATATCACAAAACTTATTCAGTAAAGGACAGGAAAAGAATGTTTTTAAAAACCTGGGTCCTATCTAAATGATATTTTAAAATATATACACATATACTTTTAAAATATCCGTTATATTTAATAACAGAATTGATTGAATTTTACCAGTTGAGGTCTTTAGACATAAATATAGAACATGTTTTGTTTATACCTTAACCCAATGTGTACATTGGATATATATATACACCCAAAAGTGTGTGTGTGTATATATATATATATATATACACACACACACTTTTTTAAACCTACACTGACATACTCATTTAAATATCTTTGTCTAAAATTCTTTTTAAAATTTTTTTAAATGTTGATTTATTTTTGAGAGAGAGACAGAGAAACAGAGTGCAAGTAGGGGAGGAGCAGAGAGAGAGGGAAACACAGAATCTGAAACAGGCTCCAGGCTCTGAGCTGTCAGCACAGAATCCAACATGGGGCTCGAACTCAGAACAGTGAGATCATGACCTGAGCCAAAGTCAGACGCTTAACCAACTGAGCCACCCAGGTGCCCCACTGTCATCTTCTCTTTAGCAACTATCATTACCTAATATGTTATATAGCTCACAAATTTTCTTTACTTTTATGTCTAGTTCCTAAACCACACTGTGAGCTTCCTGAAGACGGGGACTCTGGTCTATTTCATTCCCTGCCGTATTTCTATCTCCCAGCCCACTGTAGGCAGTATCTATTTTTCTAATTAATATACAAATTTAAAGCCGAGATATCATTGACTATTTACAAGTAATCATATATTATCAGAGGCCTAAGAGAATAAAAATGGGTTTCCATAAACAGCCTTCTGTGCATGTGTGTGCAGGTTCACAGGGCCACCTTCACGGTGTTTGACCTGGGAGGCAGTGTACAAGTTGCATGCTTATGCTCCTCCTGTGCTTTCTTAATGCTCTGCTGTCATGATCTTAAACTCTTAATAATTTTTCAACAAGACGCCAGCATTTTTATTTTGCACCAAGCTCCCCAGGTTAGGGGGCCAGTTCTACATGTAGGTGAGCATCACAGCTGGGGTTCAAATCCTAAATGTTACTTAGCATTATGTTTGCATGAATCATACACATTTACATGGAAAGCATTCTATGGTCTTAACTTATCTGCCTTAGCTACTACTCCCCCAAAAGTTCAGAGTGGCCACAGCTGTGTTACAGATGCATGAACCGAAAGTCAGTCAAGCTGGGCTATGGTTCTAACTCAGCCAGTGACTCACTGAGTAACCTCTCACCTCGTTTTCCTACCCGCAAAAAGAGGTACTTGAACTAAACGATCTCTAAGTTACCATCCAGTCCCTCTGTTTTTTAACTCTTTCTAAATAAGACTATACTACATCTTTAAAAATATAATAAAATATTTGTTTCTCACCTCTTTACCAAACTCTTTTAATGTAAATTGCTATCACAGATGGGATTAAAGAAAGAGCAAACCCCCTTCTCATTTTATGTTTTTGCAATATGGATTCTCTTTTTGATTTGTGAGCCCTTAAAAACGTTGATTTTTCCACATCTATTTCTCGGCTTTCGAACACTGTACTCCCATCTAAAGTCAAACAACCAGTAAACTGATTAAACCTACTCGTTTTCTTGGCCATACCCACGTGATCAAACAACTTAATCCCAGATAGTCTGAGTTTTCTTAAACTGATCTGTAATTCCTTAGTGAAATTCAAACTCAGCTGTAGGGAGCAGCCCCTCCTTATTGCCCACAAACACGAAGATGGGCTGCAAAGTAGGTTATTTGAGGCAACTTCAGTGTAGGTAACAACAATGAAACCCCCCTCCTCCACCAATGTCCACCAGAATTTAAACACTTAAAAACATCCCTACTCTTGTTGTTCAGTGAACTACAAAATCTGTGGGTTGAGGAATACTTAATAAAACTATGACTTGTCTTCAAAATTATAGTCAATTCTGCTATAAAAATGTGAAATACGTACTCCAGAAAAAAAACACCGTTCTGTTCAAAATTGTGTGATAAAAACCACAGGGCTTATGAGAAAAAAAAATGGATAGGTATACAACACACAGAAAATGATAGGAACCGAATAAACAGCAACACCATGTGCACGTGTCAAATGATTAAGAACCACATAAATACTACCATGAATACTGTACTTTACTCTGAAAACGTCTAAAACCTTGTTTGTGGGAGTGGTCATCAGAAGTAGTGCAGCCGGTGAAGAACCATGATGGGGTGGAAAATTGGAGGGAATGTTGTAACACGAAGGATCCATGAGATGTGGCTCATGACACAACAGCGCTGGCAGATTGCCGGCAGGTATCAGAGGCAGGACCAGCCTCATGGATGCGTGATCTGTACATGGTCACTCAGGACCCCAAGCTGCAGTCATCTTGAAATTCTTAATAATTTTGGAGAAAGGAGCCACATATTTACATTTTCCCCTGGCAAATGATGTCGTCAGTCCAGGCTTAAGGTCATGTGTGTATGCACACACATGCATTCTGTGTATTCTTACAGATCACCATTCAGCTAGCTATAGTTTTCTGCATTGAGGTCAGGGTGTTTCTAGCAGACGAAATTACACAGAAGCAAACTCAAAATTCTCATCATATTCAGATATGCCCCTGATATATACATCAGGCTGGAACCAAAAAATAATGTTTTCAAAACAAGTATTATAGCAGAACTGACTGTAGTTAAATTTTTGGAAGCTATTATCAATCTGAGGTGAAGCAAAGAAGACAGAGATCCCAGGATGAGGAAAGCCATGCATTCCCTGTAAATCCAGGCTAGTCTCACCAGGGGACCCCACATCCCAAATGGAGAAAGTCAGGGTACACTCTCTCCTCCAAAATCAATGGTAGGCCCCCAGAAGTAAAGAATAAAAAACTGCATTAAGAAAGAATTAGGCTTTTTACTACGGGTTGCCATGATTGTCCTTCCTGTTACCCTTTCTTCCATGAACTTTAGAGTGAGGCTATGGGAAAAGAAGTGGAAGATGGGGTATTTTTATTTAACTTTCCAACCAAATTGCTAGGGCCCACAGTGAAGAAGGGAGGGAGGGCATCTCGCACCCGGAGAGGTGCCCAGGTGCAGGGCAGAAGGTGGCTAGTTGACACGAGGTGGAGTTGACCCCAGCAAACAAGGGAGGCAGGAAGGCAGCATCTGAACTGAAAGAGGAGGTCACAAGACAAGGAATGATAGTTTGCGGGACTCAGAACACAACAGAGGTAAGACTCACTTCCCAGCAGAGGACTGACTTCTCAGCCGGCAGGACTGGGGGTCCCCAGTTCCCACGGATCATGGCCACACTAGGACAGTCCTGTTTCTTAAATTTTTTTTTAACCCTCAGACTGATCTTGCAGATATAACATCCCTATTTTGAAATCATTTAAGAAAAATAGAGACGAAATGAAGGATAACAGGTTAACATGCATCTCATTTGCCGCGAGAGGGCAAGGATGCATCCTTCTTTATTAAATTTTTCTCACCGTGTATGCTTACAGTGAAATAAAGAAGTAGAGCTGAATAACGGGAGATGTTTTACAGTCCTTCTAAAATTTCCACTCAATGCATTTTATTTTTTACAGAATCAGGGAAATCCTGAGCAGAATGTTTAAGTTATTTAACTAGAAACCACAAAGGACAAATACTGTTATAGAGAACATTCTGCCAAAACCACTTTCCCTCTGAGCTTCACTCTCCGTTCACATGTTCCTTAGCCCCTTAAATTCTATCATTTAATCTCAGTCCTGGATTAAATTTTCTCGTTTGAAATCCCGAGCTTTTAGTTATTCCTTGTGAATAGATTTATCTTCCCTTATAGCCAGCCAGCTCTTAGCCTTTGGTTTATTGAAAAGCAGTACTTTGTGATGAATCCTGCTACTGATGTGTTGGTTTACATCTTTTGTTGAGCCATTTGCAGTGAGGTCTGGCTGCTTTTGTACACATCTGGTTATCAGGTGCTATTAAGAGGCTAATTACCATAATTTATTATTTATGCGAGTGTGACTTTACACATGTGTCTTTTCTCGAGGTGCTACACACCTGTGAGTTTTGTTTTGCTTTGCTTTTTTTTAATGAAAGATTACTTTTGTATTTTTAGTGAACAATCATGAGGATGCTGGTCTTTACCCTCCTTTCTTAATCTTACATTTCCATTAAAAATGAAATGGCTTTTACTCCTTTTGGTGTGAAATCAAGTTCAAGATAACATGGATTGAAATTCAGACAGACAAAGCCCTCCTTTTGAAATGAAAATGTTCTTCAGTAATACTACAGCTTTCCCAAACCCACCGTGTTTCAAATGTACTTCAAAATGAGGCAATCTGTTTCTTCCCATGAGATGTATTATTTTAAGAGAGCTCCTCATATTTGCAGTGTTGCAACTTATCGGGTGTCCCATTAGCTCGTCCATGGCCAGCTCTGGGATCATACGAGGCCAGTGGGAGAAAATTCACTACACTGGCAATTTCCCACATTTCTGCTCAGAGAAGCTATACCGAGATCTGGAGAGGTAGTGGAGAGAGAGGAAAAAAAGAAGTTCAATTCCTTGTACTCAGGTACTAATTCAAGAAAAATATTAAATGTGAGAACATATTTCTTCTAATACATATTAATAAAAAGCCTCAGTCACTGGAACTGGGGGAAGAAGTGGGGGGTTATGCAGCACCCTACTGTCCGATTTGAGGATGAAAAGTGTGTGTGTGTGTGTGTGTGTGTGTGTGTGTGTGTGTGTGTATGAGAGAGAGAGTGTGTGTGTGTGAGGGAGAGAGAGAGAGAGAGAGAGTGTGTGTGTGTGTGTGTGTGAGGGAGAGAGAGAGAGAGAGAGAGAGAGAGAGAGAGAGAGAGAGAAATGGATTCTGTATCTCTTTTACCTATAGGTCATCAATTTCTCCTTCCTGTCCCCTTGAATATATTTTCCTTATCCTTCCTAAAGCCTCAGTTTTCTCACCTGACAAGTGGTGGTCATCCTAGAAACCACTTGGTGAGATGTTAAACATCAAGGATCTTCACACGATGCCTGGTACACAGTAAATTCTCAACAAATATTAGAAATTAGCATAGGCTTAAATATTTGTGAGAGTCCCGTTATGATGTGCCATGGACAGCTGTGTGACAACAGCGACAAGTGTGTGGCTCAGTTCCAGAGGTTGACAAGATCTCCCTATGAAACAATTTACTTCTTACTGACTCTGGCACTGTCTTTGAGCATGCTTGCAGTGTTTTTCCAAATCGTGCATCTAGTAAGAATTGTATGTGCACTTGTAAATCCAGATGCCTACTCCTCTGCCCAGAAGATTGATTTCCAGTTTAGTAGGTTTTGGGCATGCACAAGTATTCTCACTCTTGGGCACACCAAACTTATATACTTATTATCAATCCCATTTGGGAACCATAACTACCACAAGATTTCATAGGGGGTAATCCCTTTTTAGGGGCTTATTTTAATAAAATCATAACCTATCCGAAGAATATGGCTAAAACAGTAGTGTTCAGAAAATATTCCATGTGCCCTCCCCCCTTTCCCCAGCCTCCCTTATATTAATATAAAGGGATGAACATGAATAGTTCCAGTCGATGGCTGTGGGCAAGTTGCCATGGGTCACTTCTAGGCCCCTAGAGTTAAAGACGCGGGTATCCTATCATTGCTCTCTTCCCACCTTGAGATGAACTTGAGAGCATGTGTTAAACCAGTGGTGCCACAGCATTGACAGGAGCCTCCGGCAGCCTGGTTCGTGGGTAATTATGGAAAACACAGCACCAACCGCATGCTCTTCCCCCTGAACCCATCCTACTCATATAGCATGAGCAAGAAAGAAATCTTTGTTGAAATCAATGACCACTCCAACTATTACAATGGAAGAATTCTCTATTCATCAAATAGAGACTGCAATAAAGGAATGGGCACAGGGAAACTACTCGGTAAACACTTATTGATTACATGTGAGGAGAAAAAGGTATCACAGAGGAGTACAGCCCAGTGAAATGAAAAACAATACTGACTAATCTAAAAAGGTGAAGAATGTGCAATTATCAGTGGTATATGAAGAAAAGGTCTAAGGAGGCAGCCCAAGGGTACGAATGGGGGTGCTGGTTAATTCCAAGGAAAATAGCTGCCAATGCAAACTGCACTCTGACCAACCTTTACTCATCAAAGGGACCTCTGCTTTGAGTAATCAACAGTTGTTTTGGAAAACCACAATAAAATGAAGAATCTACTGGATTTTTAGAATTTGGATGGGTGTCTGGTTTCCAGACAACAGCTTCAAATATTTAAGCTGCTAACATTAGACCAACAATGAACTTAATGGTAATTGAAAACATCTTTTCAATAAATAAAAACACATTGTGCACACTTTATTTAAAAAGTTTGCTCATGACTTAGACTAACACAGATGTGGTTTAGAGACATTCTATACCTAAAGACATGCAACTAGATGGGGAAGATAAATACCAAAGAGGAAATGAACTGATATGATTTAAAGTGTGATATTATTACCATCGTAAATTATGTCAGCTACGGCTGCCTCAAGTAGAACTTGACTTGATTTAAAGCCAAACAAGGCCACTGAATTATTTGCAGTTAATTATGAGCTGGCCATATGTTGCAATGAGAACAATGTGTTAATCAGTCAACATTGACTCAATGGTGACAACGTAAATGGTTGGTTCCTATCCTGCTGGACAAAATGTATCTCAGAGACAGAAGAATAAGAATGTTAATATCTTTCAATAGAAAAAAATGTTATTAACTGATTTGGGAAGTTTCAAAAGAACATGAAATCTGGCTATGTCAGAGATCCAACACAAATGTTTATGTTTTAAAAAACATTTCATGTCCTTCTGAATGGCATGATGAGTCAGCAGTTCCGAAATCTTTAAGTGTGGAACTCATCCCTTATGTAAAAGGACACTTATCATCATGGACACAGTAAAAATATGTGCAAGGTGTTTAATACATAATTGAACAATCCTATAAAACAATGCCATATCCAAGCCCTATATTTAAAGAGAAAAAGACTCTGGTATGCTATAAAAATATAACATACGTGAAGTTTCGTAGAGCATACACTTGCATACACACACCCCAAAAATCTTGTGTATTTATAACCAAAGGATACAAGCATTACAAAATTGTAAGATGTATTTTATTAAAAAAAAAAAGAAGAACATTTAAGGGACAGAGACTTTTCCTTAGTTCTATAACGATCTGCTATGCATATTTAGTTTTCAAACTGTGAATCCTAAGTTTTCTTTTCTTTTAAAATAACCCATGTAGTCAACGTCTGAAGCAATAGAAGAAAAACAGGACAGGGGCACCTGGGTGGCTCGGTCGGTTGAGCATCCGACTTCGGCTCAGGTCATGATCTCACGGTACGTGGGTTCGAGCCCTGCGTCGGGCTCTGTGCTGACAGCTCAGAGCCTGGAGCCTGTTTCAGATTCTGTGTCTCCCTCTCTCTGTGACCCTCCCCCGTTCATGCTCTGTCTCTCTCTGTCTCAAAAATAAATAAACGTTAAAAAAAAAATTAAAAAAAAAAAAGAAGAAAAACAGGACACAGAATGGACTTATCCACACATTGGGTGCATTTAGGCAATTCTGCAGATGATGAAATAACTCAACCTGAACTCAGATACGTACAACTCAAGCTCTATATGTTACCCTGTCAAAATACTATACAAAACAGCCCTCTGTTTTATATGTTTAATTAATGGCTTGTTACTAGTCGAACACCTAAATCCTTGTATACCTTAATTTTTAAACATATGCTGATGTCTTCTGGTTGATGCTGCTAATATTGAAACATTTTCAATAAATCCTAGTATAGTTAATTAAACTATCTGAAGCATGATAAATTTTTCGAGTCATTTTCAGATTAAAATAGACTCTGTAAGTAGCACCAGGTGTGAATTCTCAACCTTCTTCCAACCCAAGTGCAATTAGCAACGCTGGGCTTACTAAGGCTCCTTGGACATCTGTTTTGCTAAACCCTCTCTTTAAAGCCTTGATCTTTGCCTCCCTAATTACACATTTTATCAAAGAACTTTTGCTATTCTTTCCTAAGCCTTGTACAATGGAGGCGATTCTGATTAAGATGAGTATGTGAGTCTTATTGATTTCATTGAGAAATTCCTGCCAGAGCAGAATTTGGCTGATAATTCCTGATTTATATTATTTTTTATGACCAACTTATTAGCCTGTGATTTTTCTAGCCCCATGCCTATCATTTTTAGTTATTTTACTAAAATATATACATGCGTCTATATATATATATACACGTATATGTCTATGTCTATATTTATACATATGCATACATACATATGTACATACATATATATATGAGATTCTATACTCAAAAAAATGAAAAAAAAGTTGGTTACTATGAAAATAAATCAATCAAAATAGATAATTTATAAATATCAGCCAGTTTACCATTAGATGGAGAAAAGGTAAATGTTAACACTTTTCCACAATACATTTTTGTGCGTGCATATATTCTTCTGATTTTTCCCCCAAAGGAATCAGAACAAAATTAAAATTTTTATGTGAAATAGATATCTCTTTTCAACAATAAATGGGCACCAAGCTATTTCCTATGTTTAATTATAATATCACGAAAAATATATAGTACATAAAGAATAGGATGTCTCATTTTTGGAAAGAATACCATATATTAATTTTGAATACATAAATTATCATGGCATGTGTAATAACTATACAGATTTACAGTAAAAAGAAAGTTATAGCCCATTTTCTTTTACGAGTTCTCTTTTGGAATACCTTGCCTGAAAACAAAATGACTCATAAGAATACCCTAGAATGTTCTTTGCCAACTCCCATAAACATGTGTTACCTGGGTGCAAAAAATACATTGAGCCTAGGGATCCCACAAGACCTGAGCTCCATTTTCTGACACATATAATGAAAGGGCTGGCCTCCGAATGTTTTGGTGGTACTTCAGAGCCCCGAGGTCCAGGCCTGGGGACCTGACAGGGTTGGTGACTCTGCCGCACAGATCCCTGGGAGTTGCTCCCACCGGAAGAATGTTGCTTTTCCCTGCTTTAGGTTATGTCTCCCCTTTCATTTTTTTCAAGTCATATTCACCTAACATTTCCTTGCACCAAACGCTTTTCTAGCTGCTGAGAACATAGTGTGAATAAGGCAGACCAAAGCCCCCTCACAGACCTTATCAAGTTAATTTTAATTTTTTTAATTTTTTTTTTTACATTTATTTATTTTTGAGAGACAGAGAGAGACAGTGTGAGCAGGGGAGGGGCAGAGAGAGAGAGTGAGACACAGAATCAGAAGCAGGCTCCAGGCTCCGAGCTGTCAGCACAGAGCCCGATGCAGGGCTTTAACCCACGAACTGTGAGATCATGACCTGAGCCGAAGTCGGAAGCTCAACTGACTGAGCCACCCAGGTGCCCCTATCAAGTTAATTTTAAAAAGGTTTACATAGCTAAATACAGGAATTTGAAAACTCCTGGACTATGTGTCTGATCTTCCTCCTGACTCTAAAATTTCTATAGGCAAAAACTGAGAAGTAACTATTGCTTGGCAAGCCACTACAGTCAAGTTGCATCACTAAAATTTTCAAAATGGGTTTTTCCCTTTGTGTCTTCCTCCCATCCATCCTCGGTGTTACCCCAATAACTCCTGTGCTCCTCTGGGGTGGCCTAAATATGACTTTCATTCTGTCGGGGCTTTTAAACAGTTCCCATTCCGAATGCAAGGTTATTATAGAATTTTTTAGGTGAATGTAATTTAAAGGAGGCTAAAACTCCCAATCTATCTCAGGAAGAATAACAAACTGTAACTATGGAAGTTGACAATGATGTGTTATTTCCTTTTGGCTCAGTGATCACACACTAGAGAACAATCATAGGTATTTTAGTAAAGTTAATAATTACTTATGGTTGAAAAAAAAAAAGAGAGAGCAAGTTATTGGTGTTGAAAGTTCATGACTACTCATACATACCCCATAAACGTGTTCTCAGATCGGTTGTGGGAATTGTGGTTTATGTTTCTTTATTCTCTGGGTATTCATAAAATGCTATTTTAAGGGAACACTTGTTATTTCAAGAAATGACTGATATATTATTTAGCATGGTTCTTGCCTGTGTGTTTCTTAGTTACATTTGAAAGAACCATCTAACATTGTGTATTATTAACAGGAACACTTTTTTTCACCCTCTGTAATCTGTTTCTTTGACTCTCTCAATTTGAGAAAATACTTAGTCATCTAATCAGAACCTTCAGTGTTCCAAACTAAGTTGATTTTCCTACCAGATGTGCTTTACTCCCTAATGTAAAATTTTAGGCAATTGTTTATATTTGAAACACAGACTGTTATCAGCAATCTACCGACATATGGGTTAAGATACAAGCGACCTCCCCTTGCCTGGTAAAAACTGTTAATTTCATAATTGTTCATCTCCAGTAAATTTTCATTAAAGTATTCAATACAACCTCTTCTGCCCTAAAACTCATTATAGTCTCCCTTTTAAGAATTTATATTCTGAATTACATAACAACTCAAATTATTATTATTTTTTTTAATTTAAAGAATGGGCCAATTAGCTGAATTCATACTTTAAAAGGAAATAAGAATAGAAAAGGTTTTCTGGCAGGAATTTTAATAAAGACTTTTACGTATTTCACAAAACAAGTGAAACTTAAGAGACTGAAGAGAAAAACTGCTTAGACGAGGAAAAGCAATAAAACACACACACACACACACACACACACGCACGCACACACATATTTATATCGAGATGGTCCTTCAAACACCCAGGTAGGCCTGGACAAAAAACAGACTTGATTTTGCTGCTTCCCAATTTGGATTTCCTTTAGTTTCGTTACTATTTATTGAGCACTTACTATGTGCCAGACACCACATTTGGTCACTATAAGAGTTACATAAGGTATTTTTATGATTGTTCCCTCATTTTGTGGAGGAGGAAATTTGGGATTGGCTTTGATAAATGAACAGGCTTAGAAAGAAGGTCAGAAGACACTGTAACACCAGGGCTGTCTTTGTCCTCAAAACACCTCCATGTTAATATCCCCATGTTACCTAGCAGTTATTGCACATATGTGGACTGAAGGTACTTGTACCTAACATGTTGTTCTCGAAATTTCAAGGGAATCTCTGTGTGATAAACAGTTTTCTTTCTAGGGTAACTATGTAGATGGCATGCAATCTATGTAAAAGTTTTTGTGTGGCTAAGGCCCAAATGGCTCCTTAACACAATGGTTAGGGAGAGAGAGAAAAAAAAAGGCCCAGAAGATCCTGTGGGTACATAACCGCCTGACATCAGTTACCTTTTTCCATTAACTATCTTCCAGAAAATGTGATAAAAAATCACGGCATTACGCTTCTCCACAAAAGGGATCAATATAGAAATCAACAGATGTTGCAATTCAGAATTTCTTAGTAGAATCAAGTACTTTTCTAGCAAGATGAGATGCTAGCTTTGGACAACATTCAGTTATGCTAACTGTAGGGCTATCTGATAATTCACACGATTGCTATTTATAAATAAAATGACTTGGTAGTTTAGAAGAAAACCTGGGTGGAGTTAAATTCTAAGAAGCATACCGACCAGATTCCAACATGAGAAACTTTTATTGGCCTGTGTTGTTTCTTAGGAAATGGAGTTTTGAGAACATATTGAAAGTGAACAAAATTACAATATTATTAAACATCTAAATCTGTGTTCTGTTTTCAGCCAGAGTCTGCAAATGGAAATGCATGGGGAATCACTGACCTTATTCACGCCCCTGATATCATGATGGATAATACATTATTAAATTACATGGGTAAATAATGAAGCAATTGTATGAATAGAAAACAGATCATCAAGCCAAGTATACTCAGAGGGAAAAAGAAACTCATGAGCACAATACAAAAGAAAACAAACGTGGCAAGATTCGTCACTGTTTAGGAAAATAGTCTGTCTTTGATAACTATTTTAATTTTATAAACAAACTGTATCATGCTCCAATAAACACGTTTTTATTTGCTTTCAGTATTTTGCTAAGATATTCTACAGCACTCTTTGCTTTAGGGTAAATAAACAAGGGATAAAAATCAAACAATTACGTTCTCTCGTTTTGAAAAATAAATTATGGATTGACTGGTGTATTTCCTTCTACTTGGGAACCCTGGCTGCAACTATTTCATATGGACAATAATGACAGCTCACATTGATTGAGCGCTCACTGAATGCCAGCTCCTATTTTGTCACTTAATTTAATTCTCACCTCTGCCCAAGGGGCTGCTCGCTATTATTGTGCTCAACTGCAGATGAGAAAACGTAGGTATATGGAAGTTAGGTAATTTTCCCAAGGAAATAGTGAAGGGGTTTATACAGACTTCTGAAACCGTGGCCTTCAACCACTTGGCATTCAAAAAATATTAATCCTATTAATTTTATTGGAATCATTTTGGGATACATGTATCAAATTTTGGACAGACATACTGAAAGTCTCTAATGGTGTACTATTACATTTTCTGGGCTGTTACACCGTAGTGTAGTTCTAAATATTTTCTAAGAAATGATACATAGTCATTCACTATGTCTTGAAAGATCTCATCCATGTTAACATTGTAGTACAGAATACTGAAGTTCTGACATAGTGTCTGATTATCCACTATCTAATCAAAAAATATTTGAGGAAGGAATAAAGTCTATTACACTCTGAACATAAATGCACAATAAGACTGACAGCTTTATAGCATTTGAAGTTTTGAGCCACAATAACTGCCAAATCAGATTGATGTGTGATCTAGTCAATTGCCCACCAATTGTTCCAAATTGACTAGAACCTTGAACAATTCCTACATTTTATAGGCCACAATGAACAGAAACCTCATTTTTGTAACCTCCTGTAAATCAGGGGGCAAAGCCTACATTTTCAGGGAGGACTGGTTCTCTGTGAAGACGGATCCGGGGGGTGTGGAAACCCAAAACATCAGAGTAGATAAGGAAGGCCTAGAAATGAATGGGTAACAATTCCCTCCCCTAAATATCTCCTGCAAGGACATATTCTGAGTTGCGGCTTCTGAGGAAGAGCAAAAAGCAAGTTCATAGAGTGAACTCCTTGAATAGTAATGAAAAAGTCATCAATGTAAAAAAGACTGCATCCTTTCTAGAGAAATGTTGACCAAGGATTGGAATACTAAAAGGGGCATCAGTTACATCTGTGCGTATTTGCCTGTCTGTCAGAGGGAGAGATTGAAGGAAGAGATAATTAAGATGACAAAACTCCATATAAATAAATACGTCACTGTATAAAAGAAATATTTTCCTTTTTTTTCATTTTTTTCAAAGCTTATTTATTTTTGAGAGACAGAAAGAGACAGAGCATGAGAGGGGGAGGGACAGAAAGAGAGGGAAACCTAGAATCCAAAGCGGGCTCCAGGTTCTGAGCTGTCAGCACTGAACCTGATGAGAGGCTCAAACCCACGAGCCACGAGAGCGTGACCTGAGCCGAAGTTGGAGGCTTAACCGACTGAGCCACCCAGGTGCTTAGAGTAATATTTTCAATATTCACACTGCTCGCTCTCAGTCCCCCCTACCCCTTCATCTCACACCTAGGGCCCAGACTCCCCCACCTTTAGAGTTGATAACCAACAGGTATCACTCAGCCCAGTTCCAGTTACAAACTAAGAATTTAATCCACAAGACCTACCCCCGCTGTTAGTGCTTTACTTACATCCTTATATCATGTTGGCAGCTGCCAAGCATCGCAGGCAGAGGCCAGGGAGTGGTGGCTGGCTGTAAGGGATGAAAGGGTGAACAGAGAGGCATACACAACTTCATGCCTTAATTTTGGTTGCCTCTTTTCCTGTCCACTCTTTCTGCATATCAGTGACAGCTTCTTTGACAGGTATTCTAGTGCCCATGCATAAAAAGGCAACGATGAAGGAGGTCTACTCCTCACAACTGACAGGTTACAGCTAGAAGCCAAGGCAGTAGAAATGAAAAACAGCATTACCTCCAGTGGAGGCTCTATACAGACCCAGATATTTGGAAGCAGTTCCCCTCATTCCTCAGGCCTTCAACCATTCCCAATACCACCATCAAAAAAGATGCTGTCAAACTCACAAACCACCAAGTTCACCACGTGCACCTATCTCTCTTACCTAGGTATACACTTCATGAATGATGGGAAAAATTCCTTTTCTTTTTCTGATGAGGTCCTTGAAAAATAAATGGACTTTACAACCAAAAATTTTTTCCCTTCTTTCCCTTCCTACATTCATAGCATATTTGCACTTTCCAATCTATTCCCAGTTTAGAGACAAGAGATTTGGATATTTGCTTTCTTCTATTTTAACCTCTAATTTTTGACATTCTCTTATTACAATGGAATTCTAACAAAGTCGACAAAAGCCACATGCCGTATTTTATAATCCATTTGAATCTATAGGAAGGAAATCACAATAACACAATTCACTGGATGCTTTAAACTGTTGCCATTCATTTTTTAAAGAGCTATCATATATTTAAACTCTAACTAAGAGAAACTTTGCCGGTTACAGAGTAACCAAGTCAGATATTCAGTATCTTTACTGAGCAGTTTGGATATTATGCTAAATTTTGAAGATTATGGGTTTGCAATGACTCTGGCATTGTGAGTCACCTTTAAAGATGATAATTACAAGTTTAATTTCATTAATTTCATATAAACCTGGTTTATCAATAATTCAATCTGCCTTATAACCTCATAACCTTAACCTTATGACCTCATAAAGGATAAATCTAAATATTCATGTCAGAAATTAATCAGTTCATACAGTTAGCCTTACATAATTATTTTATTAAAATAACTAAAGCACTACCATGTATGATAGGACATGACTTCTTCATTATTCTCAAAAATAAAAATACCAGGAAAGTTATATATTATCTAGAAATAACATTTAAAGCAAAAATGCTACATCATTCTACACAACAGATGCTCCACTTTATTGGTTGGACTGTGGTTTTGATTTCAATAGCAAAAATCTAACCTCCCAACTTTGATTCAATCACAGATTGAATTGGAAAACCCATAAAACTTCAAAATTCTCAAAACATTTTGAAGCATTTTAAACTTTCTGCTAGCATGCTAGAATGATTTGTGGCTCTGTATTGAGTATTTCAAAAGATAAAATAGATCTGTAGCTTTTATAGGGAAAATATGATGGAAATGTCATATTTTCTTATTAATGTTTAAGGTCACGTACACTCAATGAACATCTTCAATGTAGGTACTATATAATAGGAAAAGGTGCTGGGTTTTACCTGGTTTCAATATGCCATAATGTAGATATCAATCAGTTGTTGAAGTTGTAACTACCTCATGTGCCACACTCTCCAATAAGAAGCCAAGCCATTATCTAAGTCTTATCATTGCCTTAATCTAAAAACTGAGCCAGAATTTTACCCTATGGAAAGGTATTCCAAAGCTTATACAGACCTTGAATGAATAATGTCCATGTAATTTTCCTTATGAAAATGTTCATCCACTTGCAAATGGTGAGATGTTAGACTCTTTTAACAATTAATAATTTATAAAGGTTATGAAATTAGGTTTATGGTTCCAAATAAGAAGTTTAATGGAATATGAACTTTTCATGCTACAGCTGTCTATTGTTAATTGTATTGGAAGCAATCATGATATTCTGAAGTCTCGGTCTACTCAGACATAAAGATATTGATTTCCTGTGGTGACACATTTTACACTCACTAAACCAGTGTTTTTCTGATCATGAGTCTCAATGCACTGATATATAACATGAGATCAATCCAGTGAGCTGGAACCAGCATTTAAAAAAAAATGATAAGAGAAAAAAATATCAAAGTGCATCACACTTAGTATTTTATGAAGCTCTTTTCAATCATATATGTATGCATGTACATATGTGTCTATATATTGTATAAGTACAGGAGATATATATGTATATATAAACATATAGATGTAGAATATACATATGCATATATGTGCATACATAGGAGATATACTTATACACATACTCCATCCATGATTTATCTCAAAATCACTCATGATCTCCTATTTCCTAATATATATCCTTTTTTATTGTTTATCTCCCCCGACCAGAATACAGGTGGTCCTAGTATCATTAAGGGTCACAGTAAACGCTCAGTGAATATGTATAGAATATAAACAAATTCATGACTATACAAATATATGTGTGCACACGCACACACACACACACACACTCAGGGTTCTGATGTGACATTTATTTCCTTTTGTAAGTTGGTAACAAAACAAAACAAAAAAACTGGAAATGTCACTGATCAGAACCAAACTGTGCTTTTCAGAAAGTCAGTTTTATTTAAAACTGAATTCCACCTTTCCCTTCATCACCACTGTCCTCCCCTCCAGCTAGCTAAAATCAAAACATAATGAAGTTTCTTCCATAAAATCTACAATAATACACTGTGAAGAAATATCCAGTGAGATCTCTCCACATAGAAGAGATTTGATCTCATGAAACTGATGATCCAAGCAGGGCCACCAAAATGTAAATAAATCACCTCATTCATTCCATAGCCATATTGTTGGATCAAATTGAGAGCAGACAGCCACAGGAGATACAAGCTTTAGGGGAGGAAAGGTAACTGAGAAAAGGCATGGAAGTCCAGGGTAGAAGTACTACACCATAAGGACTGCAAATGAAAACCAGACTTAAATAGTGTTTTGGTTACCGCATCAGAATACAGCCTTGTGAGTAGGGACAAAATAGGAGTTGACCTAACCAGTTTGAGGTACTCTGAGAGCAAAGGGAGGAACAGGGAAAAGGAGATCAGCAGAGAGAAATGAGATTCTGGATAGCCAAATAAAAGAAGAAAAGGAGCTTAAACTTGCTCAAGGGGGTGGGGGTGGGGGGTGGAACAGGAAGAAGCTACTAGAGGATTTAAGGAGGCAAGGGACCCAGATCAGATTTTTTTAAAGATCAATCACACAGCAAAACCTAGGGTAGGTGGGGACGTTTTCAACCTGTTGGCAAACACACCAGTTAGGGGAGAAAGGAATGAAGGAGGCAAATAAAATAGCAGACAGGAGTGGATTGGAGAAATACTAAGAAATGAAAATGATAAAGATTTGAGGAATGATTGGTTGGAGGTGGGGTTAACAACAAAAGGAGATGTGAATGGAAGGATCTAGGATCACTGCAGTCTGCAGCTTGAGAACCTGGCAGGATCTGTGTATGTGTCCACCTTGACCAAGAGTCAAGAGTCAAAATTGATTCAGGGTAGTTTCGTCATAAGCATCTTTGCTGCAAACATTCGAGTCTGCATAAGTAACTGGCACTAAAGCAAGTTTGCATTAAAAGATTAAAAAAAAAAAACTGACAGTTTGTTGGTCTCATCAACTGGTTGACAATTTGGTTTCATTTCTCCATTGATGCAATATTCCCATTTTTATATTATATAAGTCTTAGCCCTCATAATGGTCTATATGATGGTGCCAAGGTTTGAACCCACATTTCACTAAAACCTTGAGACATCTATCGACAGACATGTTACAAAATGCTGAGAACAACAGACAAGGCTTTCACAATGCAATACAGAGCTCAATTATAAATATGCATCTTAGTATTCAGAAAATGATACCACTCTTGAAGAAGAAAGAAATCTTAACAGAATCCTAAAAGCACAATGCCTAGCGAGAAGACAAATCAACAAGGGGGGGGGGGGGGGAGGAGGAGGAGGAGGAGGAGGAGGAGGAGGAGGAGGAGGAGGAGGAGGAGGAGGAAGGGTGGGGGAGGGGGAGAAGGAGAGAGGGAGGACTAAGCCTTTAGGACTTGCCTTCATTTCTTGGACTATTTGTATGAAAAGTGACAACAGTCTTCAGACAGAGAGGGGTAGGCATATACCCTTGTGTTTGGGAATTCTGTGGAGCTCCTTTTTTACAAAGAAAGTTCCTGCGGAAGCCTTCAAATAGTTTGTGTAGACACTGCAAGATTGAAAGGGAATATTAATACTAATTTCACCAACTTTTTAAAAGACCAAATACAGGAAATGTGTCCCTTAAAAATACTTTATATTTAAAAAATAGCTATAAATACATGAGGGAAGCTAAAGAATGACATTGATTTACTTATCCTTTCCTTCGAGCTACATATTAATTGCTTTTGTCACTTTATCATTTTTAGAATAATAAATACAACTGATGTGAAGATATGGGAACTTAGGTGCAAAAAAGAAAAAAAGAATGCATCAGTCGGCCATTGAATGGTGAATGGAAATACATTCCATACATACTGATTCATAAGATGGATTGCTTCCCTTCAAAAAATATCTCCTCAAGACCTGGCACTTCCAAGACAGTATGTTAGAAGCTTCAGAGGATTCAAGAAAACCAACTCAGTCTCAGTCTTCTTAGGCTAATATGCAAGTATATGGAATTAGCTGAGAACACTAGTAATTATAATACAATATACAGTAAGTGATGCCAGAAGAAAAGTTCCAAGGGCCACAGGCGTACTTCAAGAGAGACATAAGAAATATACATTGGGGAGATCGAATAAGGCTCTATGGAGGAGGGAGAACTTGAGTTGGATTTGGAACAAAAATAGGATGTTGGCAGGTAGCAGCAAGGGCTCTAGGAAAAGCATGAGAGTATGGAGAACAGGCCAATGATGTCATGGGAGATGAGGTTTAAAAGGATTTTGAGACCACACAGAGGAGAGGTAATTAGGGCAGTGAAATAGGAACGTGGTTCTATAGGGCAAGGCTCCCAAGGCAGTGTAACTAACTAAGGGATTCTCCTACTGAAACAGGTGCTGAACCTTTTCATCACAACCATCTCTAGTCTGGCATGCCTCTCCCTTTGGGTTTACCCACTGCCTGTGAAACAGAGATACCCATTATGGGGGTGGGGCGTAACATGTGATGCAGGAATACTGGAAAGGGAAATCCTCTCTCCAGTTGGGTGAGGCCCTGTAGGAGGGTTTGGGGCAGAGCCTTTCACAAGACTTCTACAATGCATAGAATGCAGGAGCTTAGCACACAATTCCAGAACATAATGGGCACTCAATAAATAGCTTAGAAACACATAGTTCTCCCAACTGAAAAGTATCCATGTTGAAATCCAGTGAAGACAATGTAAGTGGAAAAGCACATGTGTTTTGTTTTTTAGGAAACCTAGATTATTTCTAAACAATCGCTAAATTCATTAAATGTAATCATTAGTCCTAAAATATTTTTCTAGTAACTGACAGCTGATTCTCCCCTGTGGGACATTTCCACCAAGTTATTTTAATTCCAACTGTAAGTTTTGACAACAAAAAATACACACATATTGGGGAAAACAATCTCTGTTGGTAGGAGGGTCAGAATGACTCAATAATTAAGTCAGATTATTTCATGGATTTCTGGGTCATTCCGTCTGAGGAGTTATAATAAACATATCATAGTTTTGTTTTCACATCTAAATTTTAGAAAATGAAAAAGAAGTATAAAATATTAAATTACCTGTTTCAAAAAATATATCCTACTTTCATTCAAGAATTACAAAAAATAAAAGCTATGCCAAAATATTAGTACAAATCTCCATTATGTTGAGATCCTGCTGGACCATTTGCAGAATGGTCATTTAAATCATTGATAATCGGCTTGAAGAATACAACTTAGAAATATTTTTCTTGAAAAACAGAGAAAAGTAGAAAGAAAAAAGCTCTATCTCTAGATAGAAACTAGGAATTGTGATCTGTTAGATTACATGAAACAGATTTACAATACACGTAGTCTAACTTCCAATCCAATAAATGAATCATGCCTTACACTGAAACTCTGTCGTGTATCAAACTGAATTATTTCCAGCAATATCTGGAATTTCAATTCCAGACAATTTCAAAGGGCAGCCTATTTTGCCATTCAAGAGCTCAAATACAGGGCACCTGGGTGGCTCAGTGGGTTAAGCATTTGACTTCCGCTCAGGTCATGATCTCATGGTTCTTAAGTTCGAGCCCACACTGGGCTCTACACTGACAGTGTGAAGCCTGCCTGGGATTTTCTCTCTCTCCCTCCCTGTCTGCCCCTCCTTCACTTGTTCTCTCTCTGTGTCTCTCTCTGTCTCTGTCTCTCTCTCTCGAAATAAACTTAAAAAAAAAAAGCGCAAATGCATTGTGTATCTGTCTTATGGTTAAGTTAAATGTGTGTCTTCTGCACTACAACGTATTTAACCTAGATGTGGGGTAATCGTATAATTTCTTATCCAAATAGGAACACTTCTATAACTTAAAAACTAATTGATAATTACACACACATAAACTGTGACTGTCAAGGAAAACTTAAACATTTGATTATCTGCCTTAACTGCATCCCTTAAATATCAAACACCAAGTTACTTTGGGCTTCCACATGACCAAACCTGAAATATATGAAACTTTAGTGGCCTTATATCTTCCTCCCATCCATCCATGCAACGCTTTACAATGAAGGTTTATAATGCCCTGCACATGGTGGGATAGGAAGTGGATAGGGTGGGAAGGAAGAGGACTCCATTGGCCAAGCATGTCACATTCTATTTTATTGATGTTCCTCTTAAAACAAGTTGCCCAATTATTTACAATAGCCAAAATGTGGAAGCAATTTAAGTGTCTATCAAAACATGAATGTTTAGGGAAGATGTAGTATGTGTACAGACACATACTATAAAAAAGGATGAAATTGTCCCATTTGCAACAACATGGAAGGTCCCAGAGGGTATTATGCTAAAAGAAATAAGTCAGACTGAGAAAGACAAATACCATACGATTGTACTTATATGTGGAATCTAAAAAAACAAAACAAATGAACAAACAAAAAGGAGAACCAGACCTATAAATACATAGAACAAACTGACGGTTGCCAGAGGAGAGCAATGGGGAGACAGGCAAAATTGATGAAGGGTGGGGGGAGATACAGGCTCCCAGTTATAAAATAAATAAGTCATGGGAATAAAAGGCACAGCGTAGAGAACACAGCAATGATACTGTAACAGTGTTATATGGTGACAGATGGCAGCTACCCTTATGCTGAGAACAGCATTCATAGTATAGAGAAGTTGAATCACTATGGTGTGCATCTAAAACTAATGTAACATTTTGTGTAAACTATGCTCACGTTGGAAAAACAAAAAAACAAAACAAAAAAAACTGCCCAGAACAAAGCACAGTTATTCCCATTATTGTGAAGAGTAAAGTGGAACTTGATATCCTATGATCTAATGATATTAACTAATAATAGCTTCTATTTATTGGGTACTTATACGTGTCAGCCATTGTCTTGAGCTGTATCTATATCTCTATATATAGTTATTATCTATACATAAACATACATATTTATCTTTATGTATATAGGGAAGGCAGAAGAGAAACACAAAGTTGCCTCTTTCTCCCTCCCTTCTTCCCTTCCCCACTGTTCTCTTTCTCTCCCTCCCTCCCTCCCCCCCCATCTCTCTTTCTCTCCTCCACTGTTCAGCAATAAACATTACCTGAGTACTCACTAAGAACAAGAGTCTATGCTCAAACCTGGAAGCATGATAAGAAAACACATTCCAAATTTTTATCTGGAACATACAGGCGTATATCCTTGGGAGAAAATAACTTTCTTTTTCATTCATTTTCCTCATAGTAACTCCCCAACTTTTTCTTCTTTTTTTTATTTATTTTTGAGACAGAGAGAGACAGAGCATGAACAGGGGAGGAGCAGAGAGAGAGGGAGACACAGCATCTGAAACAGGCTCCAGGCTCTGAGCTGTCAGCACAGAGCCCGACGCGGGGCTCGAACTAACGGACCGTGAGATCATGACCTGAGCCGAAGTTGGACGCTTAACCGACCAAGCCACCCAGGCGCCCCATCTTCTTTTAAACCATTCACGTGTGAGACACAATCCCAATCCATAGTCTCTTACTATATGGAGTACTTCTCAAAGGTGGGACAGGATGGAGAGAGCCGGCCCAGTAATCCTCAGTATGTGCCTGTGCTGGTGGTGGGGGTGGGGTGTTGAATGTGCAACCAGCCAAGGTGCTAAAGTGACTCAGGGGAAAGTCATGTGGAGGTGGTTGAAAAAGATCACCGGGTGATTTTAATACACCTACTCATCCTTTACTGCAATTAGCATATCTACTGGACCGAAAAGTCTATCAAAGTACAAATGAGATAAATTTGGTATGATTTATTCTTAGAAAATCCACAGAGAACTCTGGATATCATCATTTTTCTTTGAAAGTTTTTATTATTCCAGTTGAGTTTCTGGCAAGGAATTGCCATAAAATATGCTTGTCTTTTTTTAACATTTATTTATGGATTTTGAAAGGGGGGGGGGGGGGGGGAGGGAGAGAGAGAGAGAGAGAGAGAGAGAGAGAGAGAGGGAGAATCTCAAGCAGGCTTCACACTGTTAGCTCACAACCCCATGCAGGGCTCGAACTCATGAACCATGAGATCATGACCTCAGCCAAAACTTGAAGTCGGACACTTAACCAACTGTTCCACCCAGGCATCCCTGAATACCCATAATTTTCTCTGTCTTTATTCTCTTGGCACTCCTCCTATCCCCAAAAGTCTGCAAGAATTATGAGTAATGTTTTTGCTAGCATATTGGTTTAAGTATGATTTTATATAAGCCTATAGATAAATATATTAAAACAGCCCACTGTTTTCTTATTCTCACCTCACCTACCTTTGAGAAGACATTGTTTAATAAATTATCTGTTTCTTGTATCTAGATACAGAAGAATCAGTTTCCCTTGTATAGTAACTATCCCTCTGTTGGCACGTAAGACCTAAGTTGCATGCGTGCATGAATGCATGTTGAGGTGTGAAAATCAGTTCTGAAATTCTTAATCCTATTTCACAATTAGTTGGATCCAACTGACAGAGTAGCGTGGTACTGAAAACAGACGGGCTCTGGAGTCACGCTGTAGGTCTTCAGAAAAATTACTTAACTTCACAGCGCCTTGGTTTCCTCATCTATAAAACTGGGACAAAAATACCCATTTAATTAAATGTTCTAAAGATTAAATGAGTTAACATTTAGAAAGCTCTTAGAACAGCGCCTGACATATATTAAGCACCCAAAGTGTGACAACACCAAATATTTCAAGCATTTCACTGTGATAGTAAAGTACATGCATGCGTGTCTAAAAGTTTTCTGAGTCGGTGATGCAATGTAGTTCACAAGAAATGGTCCCGATCCAGGATTTTATAATGCCAATGGAAGACAATTTTTGACAAAGGATTACATGTTTGCACTAATGTACTTAGCATCAGGTACATTTCCAAATTTTAGTATGACAACTGTTGGACATTAAAACTATAGGCTTACTTGCCTTTAGTGCCATACGCGGTGTGCTTAAAAGTTATTCTTTGTATTTTTTTTGGAGGGAGTAAGATAACGTATTAAATCATGGCATGTAAATAGTATTTAAAGATAAAACAATGAAAGAACTAGGCCACATATATATTTATCTATGGTTTCAATATTTTATACTTTGCACGATTTGATTAATACGATATGAAAACAAATTTAACACAGAGAAAGATATTTTTTTTCACATTCATTTGATCCTCTTATCTGCCCCTCAAGATTATTTATCTGTGAGTAATCATTTAAGTTTGCCAGTTTTCTTAGTATAGCAAGTCAGAAAGTGGTTGAAGAAGAATGTCCTGGAAAATAACAGTACCCACAGGAAATGGACTTTTCTAGATGCCCAACTATGTTCCCATTGGATATGGCAATGGAGGATAATCAAATTGTGATTCTGTCGTCTTTATTTTAATATTTCAAGAAAGTTCAGTAGAGGCTCACTGAAAATGCTGTTTCCTCAATTCATACCAAAAACAGTATTTGTATTGGCTGAGAAAAATCAAAACTGTTTTCCAGAACCACCGTGGAGTTCTTCTCACAATAAGAGTCTAGTTTTGCTGAGAGCTTGAAACCATTAGTTTTGAATATTTTATTCTTCTCAAATAGACTAGGAGTATAATCATGATTTGAATTGATTTCCATAGACAGAACAAGGTCTGACAATGTACCTTTTCCTTTCCAATTACATTTTTTTAAATGAGGATACATTTTATTCTACGGAATGTCTATTATAGATGACTCATGCAAGAGCTATTAAATTCTCCAAAACTTATAATCTCAGGATATAAAGCAAAATGACCAAGGGGTCCTTATTAATAAGTAACTCCAAAGAAAAAAATTAGGAGAATAGAATCTTGGGCAGAGTTCAGGAACCAAGGAGATGAGAAGGAGCTGAAATCTGGACTAAATTTTTAAAAATCACCCTAGCGAGTCTGCTCCATTACCAAGCTTTTGACAGCAGTTAACAGACAGAGGAGTTTCCTCTCCAAAAGGACAAGAAGCCAGATACACACGTGTATATGCAGTTATATCTCTCAGTTATTTCGTCTGTTGGAACTTTCTGACACCTGGCACCCAGTTACATGTGGTAAGTACTCAGTGCATCACAGGTGAATAAACAAATATCTAAATTTACCTGTAGGTAAATGAGAACCACAAAGATCTCTAGCCCGTGAGTGATCATGTGAGAGGATCTCACGTCAGATGTTCAATAAGGGTTGTGATAAAGAAGCACAGGACAAAAAATAGGAAAGAGATGTTTTCCTGCTAGTAGAACATCAGTGGAGAATTTATTACTCAATGGATTGACTATTCACCCACTGCGATGTATGAAGGAAGGATACATCATGCCCAGGTCTTACTTATTTTAAGCACCTTGTTTTTGTCCAGTCTTGCCTTTTAGCGAAGACTGGGTAGGTTTGTCACTAAGCTTTCCCGTGCTGTCAGACATGCGGATGTATTATTTTTTCAGTGGAGAAAGAAAAAAAAAAAAGAAGGTTGGACAAACCTGCTGTCAGCACATTTTTAACTCATTCACTCACTCCTGGACCTTTCTCCCAAGATCAAGATTTTTTTGTACAACTCAGTGCTGCTAATCCTCTGTACCTTCTTTCTAGAGATTTTTAAAATAGGGCATTCCGCCCCATAAAGAGCTTTAAATAAAATTCTGTTAAATAACATGATTGTGCAGTTTCACAGGGTGTAAGCCAAGATATAGCTCAAGACCACTCCCATCTTTTCCACAGTCAACAAACTGAGCTGCAGTAAATTTACTTTTCTCTGCAATGTCATTAGTAATGATGTTAGCAAGAAGCCACCTAGCATTCGTTGTTTAGCATCTTGTAAAGTTCCTCTGCAAGGACGAAGTCCCCAGGGACCCAAAGTTCCTATGATCCCTGGTGCCAGCAGAACCTGAACTCCATCTGTTCTCTTTGCCTAGCCCGGGGGCAGATAAGTAACAGCATTTCTGTAACTCAGTACTTGGTTATTCATTATAAGTTACTATGCTTAATTGCATATGAGGCATGCTGCACCACGATTTTAAGAACGAGAAAGAATGATTTAGGAATTTATGAAAAATGGCTTATGGTGATTCTCCCAAAGGACCTGTCCCAGGAGCTCAATCTTGTAAAGGTAGTTTTAAGGTGATTTCTTGCTGAAACATGCTTTAAAAAATTCTTGACACATGGGGTAAAAATGAAATGAGCTACTCTGTAGATGAATTGAATTTGCTATGCAGTTGTTTGTGAAGTGTTATCTTTCTCTTGATCCCAATCTTCCATTTCCTCTTCTGCTGATATTCTAATGGTGATTACTTTTTAAGTGGATTGAAATGGTTTTTCTAAAAGGACAGCTAACTATGCTGATATTTTAAATTAAGCCACCACTCATTTTGACATTTTCATTTTTATTAATTAAGGGCCAACAACACCAACACAAATACCTCAGGAAGACATTCTTTATCTCTACCGCACAGCGCTGGAGTGCCTCTCTGCTCTCTGCTTCCTCCCTCCCTAGGTCATCTTTGACCCTACACTCTGCAAACACTCATTACAACCTTCAAAGAATTCAAGCAGGATCACGTAATGGCTGTTTCTTGAATTCATTCCTTTCCACCATTTTTATTTTAGACAAATCACAAGAACAGGATTTCAAGAGTAAGCAGACTGTCTGTAGTGACTTCAATTTCAATGCTCCCTCAAAATGCTCTCAATTTCGTGCTTCCCGGGTCAACTTTATTTATAAGAAAATGGATCCCTATGAGCAAATACTTGGACTTGATCTGCCCAAAAATCTCAGCAATATTATTTTAGGGCATTGATAAAAATTTTGATGTCCCTATTTTTACCAATATTTGAGGAGTAATCTAAGTGATATCTCAAAATAAAACTTAAAGAATCAATAAAATATGTATTTCTGCCAATAATTCAGGGGCTTGTTTTTCTAAAATGCATTCATATTCAGCAAAGATTGCTGGGAGTTATCACAGGAATTTACTACATAATTTTAAGCCAATAACTGTAAATATGATCACGAGGAAATCATACTTGCTACCTACTATGTTGTAATGATAATTTTTTGTTATCAAAGACTTCTAAAGCTTTCAACATGTTAAAAGATGTCCCAGGAGGGGTATGAAAAGTAGAGCTGTTGTCACTCAGGTGTCTCCAACACAAGGGTGACCAGAGATTATGGTGATTTCAGAGTTTCCAAAGTTTAATAGTTATTATTGAGGAAAAAGAACTGAGAACTATGCTAGAAACAAAATGATAGAAAGCTATGGACATCTACAGTTCTGAAGCCATTAAAAGCCCAGTTTAGTTTCATCCTATCATCATTATCATCTCCTTGTTTTGGATAAGGTATGAATGATTCGCTGCTTGTCAGCTAGGCAGAAGAAATGTGTATTAAAATGTTGCAGGTACATGCCTTAGTTTAACTTTGTTACTTAAAAGTTCTATGATTATTAAAGCAAACAAAGAAACTACAATTCACTTTTGCTTTGAGCCTCATTTTCTTCTGTCTCAAAAGGAGGTTTAATAATGCTATATCCAATCATATGAAATTATAGTTGACTCTTGAACAATGTGGATTTTAACTGCATGGGTCCACTTACACATGAATTTTTTTCAATAAATATAGCATACCATCATAAGTATATTTTATTTTCCTAATAACTTTCTTTTTTAAAAATGTTTATTTATTTATTTTGAGGGGTGGGCATAGAGAGGTAGAGAGAATCCCAAGCAGGCCCCGTACTGTCAGCACAGTGCCCAATGAGGGGCTCAATCTCATGAACCATGAGATCATGACCTGAGCCGAAATCAGGGATTGGATGCTTAACTGACTGACTGAGCCACTTGGTGCCCCAATTTTCTGAATAATTTTCTTAACATTTCCCCTTCTCTAGCTTACTTTATTGTAAGAATACAGTATATGACACATATAACATACAAAATACATGTAAATCAGCTGTTAATGTTATTGGTAAGGTTCCAGTTAACAGTAGGTTATCACTAGCTGAGTTTTCAGGGCGCTAAATGTTATACACAGATTTTCAACTGCACAGAGGTCTGTGTCTGTACCCCCAACTTTGTTCGAGTGTCAACTGTACTCATTTTGTGAAACTAAAACAGTCAAATACGAGCAATTTCATAAGGTTCAACCAATATTTCACCAAGTCATCAAATGAGACAATGTACACGATAATGCTCATTAATTAGAAAAGCTAATAGAAAGGTAAGGTGAAGCCATGCACTTGAAATCTGAAGTGGTGTTTACCCACATGATCAAATCTCATCTATTATTAGTGGAACTTGGGAAGGGGTTGGGGTAACCGAGCAAAGGACGGATTTTTCAAGTAGAGATGATTTGAGGATGAGACACAAAATGAATATTCATAACAGAGATATCAGAATATGTGTAAAAAGGGCCCTGTGTAAACATAATAATTAGGAGATCATTCATGAGTGTATGTTTTCTCAAAGGAAGACTGCAGGAGGCCCACATTGAGTTAGCATCCTCAACTTCTTGAGTTCATTCAGCTATCTCATCTAATAAAAGAAGGGTAAAACTAGAGAAGTGTAATGACACTTACGGTCTTAACTCTTGTAAATTCACACTATCCATGTATAAAGGCAGTCCTCAGAAGATTCTATCAGCAGCATTCACTGGTGGGTCTGTTTTGATCTCCCTATGATCATCTGACTATGGAGTGCCCAGACATTTGGTCAAACATTATTCTGGGTGTGTCTGTGAGAGTGTTTCTGGAAGAGACTAACATTTGAGTTGATAGACTGAGTAGAGCAGATTGCCCTCCCTAATGTGGTGGGCCCCATCCAATCCGTTGAAGGACTGTTTAGAACAAAAAGGCTGACTCTCCTCCAGGTAAGGGAATTCCCCGTCTGACTGTGCAGATGGAAAATCAGCATTTTCTTGCCTTGGGACCTAAACTGACACATCAGCTCTTCTTGAGAATCCAGCATGCCAACATTCAGACTGGAACTTATCCATCGGTTCCTCCAGTTTTTAGACCTTTGGACTCAGACTGAGCTACACACCCAGCTCTCCTGGGTCTCCAGCTTGGTGACTGTGATCTTGGAACATCTCAGCCTCTATAATCACATGATCCAATCCTTATAATAAATCTCTTCCTCTCTACACATATATGTGTATCCTGTTGATTCTATTTCTCTGGAGAACCATGACTAATCCTTGCCTCCAGGGCCTAAGAATCAACATCAAGTTGGCAAAGACTGTTGTTCTGCCCTTCCACTTGAATAAACAAGGGCTGTATACTCTTGCAGTACACCCTTGCCAGTCCAAACACTAGTTGTGACTAGGCAATCACTCAATATCCTCCCCACCTTACCCATTCCCTGCCAGTGCTCCTGGCAGCACTTTCTCTCATCTCCCTGACCCCTGCTCCTTCACCCTGCATGCCACATCCACACCTGAGTTTTGCCAGCACACAAACACTCTTCTGATATGTTGGACTTTGGTACTTCTTACACGGTCTCCCTCACTGCTCCTCTTAATGAGGACCAAGGCATCTATATCTCAAGACTCTGATCCCACTCCTGCCTTACCTGCTGTGAAAATTCAAGGGAGAAGTGCACAAACATTAGCCCTCGCTAGAGAGTTGAACTATGCAATATCTATATGACGTAAGACAGCTCTTACCTTTAAGTTATAGGATGCCTCACATCAGATGGTAGATGTTGCACCTATATTCTCTATGTTTCAAAAAGATTATGCCATATAATGAATGTGCATATTACTGAAGATACAATAACTCTTTAATTGCATTAAGTGTGTATATATATATATATATATATATATATATATATATATATATATATAGTTTTCTGAATTGAAGAACTGTAATGCCATCCATTGGAGCATACACTTTGTTGGAAGACACAATAATCCTACTGTATAATGATAGTATAGATATATGATATCACTTACCATTCTTTGTAATATGCCAATCAGTCACACGTTTTAACATTATGTTACTGAAGAACAAAACAATGCACAGATAGAACATTATGTTTCCATTCCGAGAAAGAAAATAGTTCAATTTAAATTGCTCATCACCTGCATATGTACAACTAGCAGAAATTAGATTTTATGGAACAAGACATGAAAAGATTACTATACATTCTTTTATATATTGGAAGAAAAAACAAAAAGAAAACTAACACATATAAGCCCTGGAAGCAGTTAACTGATACAAATTTCCCTGTACCTACACTTTGCTGAAATTCAAAGAGAAGCCACCATATTTAAACATCAGTCAAGTTTTTCAATACTGTTGGGCATATTGTTTTCAAAAAGTTATTTTGTGATTAGAAAGTAAATTATATTTTCATTTATTTAAAATAAATATTGTTCGGGTGCCTGGGTGGCTCAGTCGGTTAAGCGTCCAAATTCGGCTCAGGTGATGATCTCATGGCCCATGGGTTCGAGTCCCACGTCCGGCTCTGTGCTGACCACTCAGAGCCTGGAGCCTGCTTCAGATTCTGTGCCTCCCTCTCTCTCCCTGCCCCTCCCCTGCTCATGCTCTGTTTCTCTCTCGCTCTCTCAAACATGAATAAACATTTTAAAAAATAAATAAAATAATAAAATAAAATAAAATAAAATAAAATAAAATAAAATAAAATAAAATAAAATAATTAACGTCAACTAGTCCCAGAGCTACAAGACATTTAAAGAAAATGGAAGCTGTCCCCTGAGTATTCAATTTGCTATATATTGGGCAGGTTTCTAAACTCTTTACTGTCAAATTATGTAAATTCTCCATAAGATGCTCCAACATTGGTTTTATTTGCAAGAGAGACATATGTGAATGTCTCTGTGGTAGATGCCCTGGTTAACAGATTAGAGGAATTATAAGAACGTTGAAAGACAAGTTACTCTGTACATAGAGTATGCTTATAAAGGTTGGGTTTCACTTATAAAGATTTTTTTTTTACTTTTATTTTTAAGTAATCTCTATACCCAACAGGGAGCTCGAACTTACAACCCCAAGATCAAGAGTTGCACACTCCACAGACCAAGCCAGCCAGGAGGTCCTCAGTTACAAAGATATTTTTAATTATAACATGTTTAGGCAATGATATCCTCCAATGCAGAGCTACAAAAACTCAGTAAGTGAGCAAACTAACCTCAGTATATCAAGTACTTGACCAATTAACCACAGAGGATTGAGCACACAAGCATTTAAAAAAATAACTTTCTAATTCACATAATTTAATATTCTTAATGTATGTTTTGATTTATTCTTGGCTCATCCATCCTAATGGAATCTTTTAATATTCATGTAGAAATAGAAATTTCACCATCAGTTTTAATATCTATCATACAAATCGAAAAAGTCTTTCCATTTTTCGCTAATGCAGATTCTAAATCGAAGTGGACTCTTAGCTATGGAATATTATTAACTGACCACATCTCACATGATTAAAAAATAAAAAAAAAGCCAAGCTGATCTTCCTCCTTTTCAGCCCATGAGAGCATGATGTATTCTCCTAACGTGTCTTCACTTACAGCCCCCACTACATACAGACACACTATATGTAGGCTCCGACTGATCCGTTTCTCAAATGAACAAGTGGGGAAATTGAAGCACAACACTTTTTAAACATGTTCACTGTAAAATTAAATAAGAATACGATCACATGGTGTGCATCAAAACGTATAAAATGGTAGATAGTAACAGTGCCCCTCCCACCTCTATGTCTATACTCAGTTCACGTCCTTTACAACAGGTAATTGTCATAATTTCTTGCTTTCTCTCCCCAGAACTATTCTATTCATACAGAGCTAATATAGACATGTACATAAGTACACAAATCACAAATGTATGTATTTTCCACTTTCTTTATATGAATGGTATCATAATATACATATTGGTCTGCACTTAGCTTTTTTTCATTTAATATCTCAGTAGAGAGAAAGCTTTTTTATAGTTGTATTGCTATTATAGAATTGCATTTTATAAACACAACAGAATTAATTTAATCATCCCCAAGTATATCTGCAGAAAAAATTCTAAGGAGTAGAATTTGGGGTTCAAAGTGTAAACTGAATTTGTCATTTTTATATACACACCAAATAATCAGGATACCCTCTACCTGGCAGCCTCTAGGCTCAGTGTTTCTAAGAAGTAAGTATTCACATACAATTACTTTAGAGGGTTCTAAGCACACGTATACCTATGAAACTGGATCCAAGTGATTACCTAGAAAGAAATCTGAAAATTTGCATTTTAATGTTCCTTTATCTTCTGTCAGTTACAGTATAAATAATTTACATTAAATAAATAATTAAAGCTTGAATTGTTAGTTTTGCATGGAATAAAATAAAAATAAGTTTATATAGTGTTTTCATGATTCCAGCTTTACAAAGGATGTCATTTAACTGTGTTTACTCATATATCCATTCACAAACATTTTACTAAGTATTCTGCATGCATTTTTACCATATTTATTTGAGATGGATTCCATTTTTAACAAGTTGATAAATATGTGACATGTAAAATATATATATTAATTAAAAACAAAATCAGCACCATTATTCACACATGTAGAAGCTACAATCTATTTTAACCTCTCTAATTTTAGTCAAGATAGATGGAATTACAGTCTTCTTTCAACTGTACTCAAAGGCAATTTAATGGGCATTTGTGTCTCCCTGCCTCAAAGTTTGCTTTATTTCTTTTTCTTAAAAGTCTAAGAACAGAACCCAAGCCTGCATGATTGCATCCTTCTATATTAGAGCGATCTCTTTAATATTATTTATTTGTCTTTATGAGTTATATTCAAATCAATACATGCCACAGTCTGTTTTACCTTAGTGTTTAAACTTTAATTCCCTTCAATGAAAATACTGTAGAGACTATTTTTATGATCCTTGCTTATCACAACTCTTAGGACAATATTTGTTTTCAAATAACCAACAGTTCTCTTTACTGAAGATTGTCAAGTATCTCCTTTTGATACCTACTAAATATGGATTTCTGGTCCCAAAGCTAGCTTAGTAGTAGACAGTTAGTTTGGAATAATCTCAAGTAATATCCTTCCTAAGGAAAAAGGAAGCAAATATTTATTTAAAATAATAATGACATTCATTTATTATATTGCTATTTTCCAGCTTATGAACAACTAGAGCTTATAGAAAACTTACAGGAATTTCCAGATATTTTGAAGAGAATTGAATTTTAGGAAAGGAAAAAATTAGGACAAGGACTCAAATACATTAATGAACAAAGCTGTGGTTGGGATATACCTATTTTACCTCTGTCAATTTGAGACTAGAGCATCCTTCCAACAGAAACAACACATGTAAAAAAACCCTTTAAAAAATATACTGTTGCCTGGGTGGCTCAGTTGGTGGAGTGACCGAATTCGGCTCAGGTCATGATCTCACGGTTCATGGGTTCAAGCCCCGTGCCGGGCTCTGTGCTAACAGCTCAGGGCCTGGAGCCTGCTCCAGATTCTGTGTTTCCCTCTCTCTCTGCCCTGCTCATGCTCTGTCTCTCTCTGTCTCAAAAATAAATAAAAACATTTAAAACAATTTAAAATCTAAAAACTGTGAAAACCAGAAACACTAGCATTAATCCAAACGGTGTTAACTGATAATTAATTTCCACACTGATAGGATGTTATTTATAATCTATGGATCTCACAAAGAGGGAATATCCCTGTTTTATTGTAGAAATATTGATACACTGCTTGACTCCATTGGGGATGTTCTATTCTACATTGCATAGACAGTGAATTAACTTTCTAAAATAAACAAAATTCTGAACTCTATAACATATCAGATTCTTGGGGCCCTAGTTGAGCAGCTGTGAGCCCCAGTAATCCAGGGATGCAAATTCATCACACTATAGTTATCACATATAATATTTCATCTTATAATGTGGATATGAAATAAAGCATCTGCCTTTTTTTAAAAAAAGTCAATTCTTAATCATGTGAGCAACAATACAATTTCATAAATTGCACAACTATGCAGAATTATACCCATAAATGTGTAGAATGGTTGCAAAGTATAAAGAAGGCTATTTCAAACTACAAGATAAAGCCTTCTTGGCAACTTTTATGATTTCCTATTAGTCATGTCTACTTTCTTGGCTAATCTATGACTAATCTACATAATTACACATAAGCATCTCTTTAAAATAATTGGTATGTATTAGTAAGAATACTCTTTTTATCAAAAAATCCTTTCTATACAAAGAAAATGAATAATTTTAAAAAACAGTCAATTCACATATTCTTTCCTTCACGATACAGTATTTAACAGAGGATGGCATGTTAATTTTTAGTCACAATAAGAAGAACGATATTACTGGAATATATTAAAAAACACAATGCTATATATCTAGGCAGCCATTATTTATAATCACACTTCTTTAAAATATAAGCTTTTAGAGTGACACTTTCTTTTCATGCAAAAGAAAACCATATTTTAAATAAATGGAAAAACTCCTGAGGTAAACACGCTGGTTTCTGCTTTCATTAGATAAGACGAACATGAACTGACTATTTAGCTAATAGTTCTTTGCTAACAGCTTGGGTATTATACAAAGCTCACAAAACTATTAATGGAAACTCACAGCTCTATGCCTCCTATTTAGCAAGCTCCCATCTCTACTATAAATTACTAACTCTAGTATAATTGCAAATCTAAATAAATTCCCTGGTGATTACAGATTACAGTCACAAATCCAAAAAGCTACAACCACAACGCACTTTCTCCAGGAAAATTAATTATTCCAATTCTAGGCAGCTCAATAGTCAGAATTCAGCCACCAGCTGGCTAATATGTACAGTCTGAGCATTTACCAGCAGGCTTCTGCATTAGTAACAGCAAGATTCCATTTCACAGCAGAATGCCACAAATGCTATGTATAAATGATTCGCTCGCGAAGAGTCCTCAAGGCATAAGTGTTTTATCCCCTTAAATGTTCAGGCTAACTTGCTCCACATGATGTCATCAGGATTAATTCTGAGGAAAGCAAACAAAAGGTGTAATGTACTACACTGTGCAGAGTATGAAGAAACGGGAATACTAGCATTTAGAATGGCTGTATCTTAGGGCCTCAAGAAATTGGTTGATCAATGGCTCATATGGCCTTATTCCAGATTTCCAAAAACTGAGATTCAGAGACAGTAATACGATTGTCTGAGGCTCCAACCATCAGGGATCCTGGATCCTGGATTACAGGTCAGGGTCCCTCACTGAGATCAGTCTCCTTCTACAAAATGAGAGGCACTTATATTGAGAAATGGGCTGCTTTGGTTAGAATTCACCAAACTAGCTATGATTTCCTATGATGTGACTGTGGATTAAAATGACCTCAAGGGCGAGTTTCATGGTTTGTAAATTATACATAATAAAGTTGTTCAAAAAGCAATGGGATGGAAGGATGGACACATAAAGGGACAACAGACTTGTAATAAAACAAGTTTGGTAAAATGTAATGGAAGAATAATGTAGGCACTGGGTTTAGAGGTATTCACCACAAACACTTTTAATTTTTCTCTATGCTTGACAATGTTCTCAATAAAATGATGGGGAGAAATGAAAAGATGATGGGCATCGTGTCTGCAACTTAGGCTCAAAAAATTCCGAAAAGGGGCAAACACGATAAAATGTTAACCACTGGTGAATCCGGGGGAGGGGTATAAAGGAACTCTTTGTACTATTTTTTATAACATTTCTGTAAATTTGAAATTGTTTCAAAACATGGTTAACAAGGGGAAAAATACCTGGCAGAAACTAGCGTGTTAAGGGTCTTGATTTTTTTTAAGGTAATTATATTATCTTAATATCTTGCTGAAGTATTCTCCATCACACCATACCCCTTCCCCGCCCCTTTTCCTCAAACACATACTCATATACAGTAGGCTTTCGGTTATAACATTAAAAAAAAAATCACAAATCCATGGTTGGAAAGTATGGGCAGAAGACAATCAGTATGATAAAAATTTTGAATGAAATGTGTTAAGTAAACATACATACACATATACACCCACACACAATATCTCAATAGTCATTCTTTTTTAAAAAGCTTCCAGCATTGTGTATCTGTGTGAACAAACTGAGGGTTGCTGGAGGAGGGGCTGGTGGAGGGATGGGTTTAATTGGTGAGGAGCATTAAGGAGGGCACTTTTTAGGATGAGCACTGGGTGTCATATGTCATAGGAAAAAGATGAATTACTGCGTTCAACTCCGGAAGCCAACACCACACTGCATGATAACTTGAAAATACATTTTAATAAAAGGAAGAATACTGATTTTTTTCCTCAAAGACAGTTTGTGTTGGTAAAAACCAACCAGCAAACAAACCCCCCCACTTTTAAAGAGCTTCTTGTTATGCAAGAGGGAAGCAAAGATCCTTTTCTAGAATCCACACAATGGAGACAGAGAGATACATAGTTTTGCGTCAAAATGCAGACTCACCTTCTTAATCTAAATTTTCTGGGGTTAGGAACAGCTGCTGTTTTCCTATCTCTTTCCTTAGAGGAAGGGATCCTGAATTCCCAAGCAGGGAAAGATGATAAAACCAATTTCTTGAAGGAGGGCCATTGTTCATCTGGGCTATAGGCTCTGGGGAGACCTAAGAAGCAAGTAAGTTTCTGAAAAGAACCTATGAAGTATCACCTTGCTCTCATTTTAAAGGTGGAAATGTGTGTTCTCACACCTGCTAAACCATGTAAAGCATTCAAGTCTGGACTTAGCTGTCTGTGTAGGGGGCTCCTGGGTCAGGTCCCTGTGCACCATGGGATGAAAGAGCTCTGGGAAGCCTTCTCAGCCTGAGGGGAAATCCTGGCTTGAGGCAGTAGGAAGAGAGGACCTGAAAGGGAGTCAGGCAGGGGCCTAAAGCAGGACTTTGGTGGGAGGCTGTGTGTAAATCTTCTTGTAAACCTGAGGAGGGGAGCTTCCTGTGGTCATGCAGCAGGGGGACAGTGGCCCCTGAGCACAGGGCAGGTCTGGGATATGGAGGGGAGAGGGTGCTGTGTACAAAAACAATAATATGAACCACAAGACAACAAAACTTGGATGAGATTTTCCACAAAAATGTGGCACTATGAGTCTGTCTTTCTACTCCTTCAATTAAATAAAAATATTAGAGCTGGAAGATATCTCAGGGTTTATCTTGATAATCTTCTCATTTTACAGATCATAATAATAGCAGTAACATGATGATAGTGCTTATGAGACAAGAACTGTTCTATGAATTTTATGTAAACTAGTTCTTATAATCCATCCAATAGCCTTGTGATGTAAGAATGATAGTATCCCCACTTTGTAGATGACAAAACTGAGACATAGACAGAAGTCACTTGCCCAGACTGCACAGCTAGAAGGTCAAAGGTAACAAAGTAAGGCACAAGCAGTTAAATTTCTTATTCAATACACTCAGCTGCCTTTTAGGGAATCAAGTCTACAGTCCAGGAGTCCGATTCTGTCTCGAGCACCCCCCGACCCCGTCATCCACTAATCACATTATGAAAAGCAAATTAATCTCTGAATCTCTGAATCCAAACCCCAAAAATGTCACCATGAAATGTGCACACAAACAAATATCTATTTCACAAAATGCCTAATATTCAGTACTGGCAAATTCTGTCTGAATGAAAAGACGCTGTCACGTCGTGGCACAGAAGATTTCAGCGCAATATGTAAATTATAAAATTCATACTTTATTGTGGTAAGGTTCTGGAAATTTCCAAATGTTATTGTTCCTATGGTTTGGCAATACTGTAATTAGATGAGACAGAGGAGGAAATAAGGAAAACTGAAGACAAAAATATGCATCCTATACTGGTCATGTTTGTGTCTAAGAATCTGATATAATAGCAAAAGAAGGGCATTTCTTTTCCTAGAGTGAATAATATAGTGTTTCTCAGCTCTTCATTTTAAAGTGAACTGCTAAGATGCCTTAAGACTGTCCAATCCCCAGTGCCTGTCCAAATTTCTTTGCCTCCCCTAATTTAGATACAAAAAATAATTCGCAAGTGCTCTCTCAAGGTCTTGTAAAGTAACGGGTACATCTGTATTTCTTAATCAAAGGTTTCATACTTTTCTTTAGAAGGAAACCAAAAATAATAAAGTACAGTAATGTTAGGGACAGCAAAGCCAAAGTCAAAATTTACTTATTATACTTTTTCTAAGAGAGGGAACAATTCTCAAATCTCTCAGAAAGTACTTAGCTATATAATTTTAGCATTTAAAACACGGTTGATGGGCTGAAATGCTGGGGCAAAATGAAAAGGCAGCCTCTTTATGTCTAACTGAATGGCTTCTTTTTGTCAGGCTGAGCAAATGTGGAGAAATTCTCAAGTTAGCTGTCATTGTAGAACATCAAAGTGGGGTTTTTTCCTCCCCCCACAACACACACCAGGTAGAGTGAATGAACACTAATATCATAAACTTCTCTGTAACCCTTTAACCTTGCTGATAAAAAGCGATTTTTTCCTTTATGAGAAGAAATGCTGAAAGCAATTGCCATTTTCTATTCATGATTTGGTTTTGAGTGGCAAAATGACATCATACAGTGGAAGTAAAACCAACAAAAGTTTTCCTAGAAGCAGGAACACATTCTTTCAGAGTTTAGGTGCTAAACTCTGAGATCAAAAATAGTTTCATGATATTTCATTTATTTAACTAAATGCCTTATTAAACAATTAGGTTGGGCTTTAAAGTCTAAAGATAAAATGCATTATACTTCAGCACCACAATGTTTAAGCTTTTTTGTCACAGGACCCCTTACATTCTTAAAAACTGTAAACAAAACAAAAACCCAAAAGCTTTCAAAAAAATCTAAACTATATTGTATTAGAGATTACCACTGAGAAGTGTTTAAATAGATGAACAGACAGGCACACTTTCTATTATCCTTCAGAGCAGTGAAGTCACACATAGGGCAAAGCCCCTAGAAAACTCCACTGCTCATTCATGAGAGAATGAGAATAAAAAGGAGCAAAGAACTTCCTACAATTAGTATGAAAATAGCTTTGATCTTGCACAATCTCTGAAAATGGTCTCTGGAACCTGCAAAGCTCCCTGCAGAAGACTTTGAGAACAGCTGCTTGAGTATATCATGTCATTTTCAATTTAAAATCAAAGCACTGAAAACTGAATGTGTCACCGCTCAAAATATTTCTACCCCCACCCCACCCATGCCATTTGTTTGGTGCTGTTGTCATCTCAAAATAATCAGTGGCAATAAGGACTCACTCTTAAGAAAGGGAATTGGCTATTCATGGTCTATCATATTCATTCACCCCTTTCACACTGCAACTTGTGAAGTTCAGCAAGGAGCGAGCCCAGCACAAGACTGCACTGCCCAGAACCCTTTGCAAGTCAGTGGTGGTCACGTGACTAAGATTTGGCCAAATGAAATTTGAACCAATGCACTCACTCTTGCATTACACTATACCTTTCGAAGGACTGGGGGTGGGGGGGGCTATCCCCCGCTCTTTTTTCTCTCTTTCCACTGGTTGAGAGATGGCAATAAGTTGAGCACAGATTGCAGATGTCAGAGCTGCTACATCAGCTCCAAAATGCTCAGTACTGGGCCCAGGAATGTGAGAGGGTATAGGGGTTCCTACTGTATTTTAGCCTTTTGTCTCTTAGCTTCTAACTATTACAATCATTTCTATAGTATTAAAAAGAAGGTATCCTGCATTAGTAAGGCAGTTTTATTTCTCTCTCTCTGTCTCTCTCTGTCTCTCTCTCTCTCTCTCTCTCTCACACACACACACACACACTATGCATTACCTTGAAGCACCTTTAAAACAAAGTCAGAACCAATCAGAAGGGAACAGATACAGAAGATTGAGCCTCAGGAGGGAGAAGAAAAGAGAATTTAGAGCTCAGTATTAGTGTTGCACATTCGTTGTTTAGGTAATTAATACCTATGTTCTAAAAATCAACAGAACATCAGCCACAAAATCTTTGTTTGGGGGCAGAAGTACTATATCAGTGGGACACTCCTTATTAGCTAAGGTACTTATCTCATTCAGGTAGCTGGGGTGCCCTTCCCAAGTCAATAAAATAAAGGATTTGTTACGGTGTGACTCTGTTAGAGAGTCACAAAATTTCATCATGTTTATGATCTCTGGGCTCTTTTTCTTTTGTTTGTTTGCTTTTAGCATTTACTTATTTATTTATTTATTTATTTATTTATGGATAATTTATTTTTTAATTTTTATTGTTGAAGTTTAGTTGACATACAAAGTTACATTAATTTCAGGTATACAGCATAGGGATTTGAAAATTCTATAGTTTTTTTTTTTTTTTTAAATTCAGGTTAGTTAACATACAGTGTAGTTAGTCTTGGCTCCAGGAAGAGAACCCAATGGTTCATATCTTACATATGACACCCAGTGCTCATTCTGAAAAGTGCCCTCTTTAATGCCCGTCGCCCATTTAACCCATCCCCCTTACTTACCACCCCCCCACCCCCGGCAACCCTCAGTTTGTTCTCTGTAGTTAAGAGTCTCTTATGCTTTGCCTCTCTCTCTCTTTTTATCTTATTTTTCCTTCCCTTCCTCTATGTTCATCTGCTGAGTTTCTCAAATTCCACCTATGAGTGAAATCATAGGATATTTGTCTTTTTCTGACTTATTTCGCTTAGCATAATACCCTCTAGTTCCATCCACGTTGTTGCAAATGGCAAGACTTCATTCTTTTTCAACGCCGGGCAGTATTCCATTGTATATAAATACCACATCTTCTTTATCCATTCATCAACCATTGGACATTTGGGCTCTTTCCATAATTTGGCTACTGTTGGTAACACTGCTATAAACATTAGGCTGCATGTGCCCCTTCACATCAGCACTTTTTTATCCTTTGTTTAAATTCTTTGGTAGTGTAATTGCTAGATCGTCAGGTAGTTCTATTCTGGGCTCTTTTTTGAACATCTGAGCAAATTCCGAAATACTTCCCAAGGGAAAAGGCAAAGCCCTACCTGGATGTATGCTTGAGGCCTCCACTATGGAAAAGTGGGCTACCTATCTAGAAGGGTTGACAACAGCTTTGACTTCCACTGTTCCTGGCACAATAGACTGAGCCCCCACCTGCCTGGCACCCAATCCACAATAACGCAGCTCTGTTCCAAGGTAAACGTGACGTAGAGGGAGCTGCTCTGAGACAGGAGCACCTATGGGTGACAGCAGAAGTTCCCAAATACCAGAACTGTCGACTCATGCCAAAGTGCTCGGCGGCCTTATGCGAAATGAGAAAAATAAAGACAAATACAACAAGTATTTAATCAAGCTAAATACGTTCAATGGAAAGGTCTGTTCTTTAGTCTGAGATTCTGTCCTTTCCATGAAAGGGGAGTTGACAATCAATGTTGTAGCCTTTTCAAAAAAGTATTTTTTAAACAAAATTTAAAAAATGGGCAGCCCTGTGACAGTTTCCAAATTTTGATATGGAAGTTTACTGATCCCTTAAGTCTGAACGTTTGGGGGGCATGCTGTAAGGCCCCCAGTTCGTTTCTCTGTTTGTTTTCTAACATCTGTGACATCTTGGATGCCCGCTCCATTTTACAACAACCTCAGTTTAGGATGAAGCAATTTAAGCAAATATGACACTGAGAGAAATAATGGTAATTAACATTTGCATTGCCGTTGTTATGGGCAAAAGACTGTCACTTATATTTTGTTATTTAAAACTCAAAGCAACAATGAGAGTCCTTCTAAAACATGACACTAATCATTATTCTTGACCTGCAGATAATCAGAAAGCTACGGACACCAGAAGCCCTCTCTCAACACCCAGAAAACTTTACTTAAACATCAATATAGTATTAAGTCCTTGACATCCACTGATGTCTTCTGTAAAAACATGGATTGGGGTAGTGGTGGTAAACACTGCAAATCAAAATGCTCTCTCTTAGTTTCATTTCATAATACTTTCTATCAAAGTCATACCTCCCCTCATGAATTGATATGCTTCTTATCCTCAATACATCCTTCCTTTTCCAGGCTTCTAGGGACACGTACATAGGAAGTTAGAGAACCAGATGCTATGGCTCTCTCCTGACACGTATTTTTAACAGAACTATCTTCTTTATTTCTGCCTGACCACTGACATTTTTGTTTTTATTATACATTAAGTTGCTTTTGTTAATAAAACTATTTATGGAGCTAATCCTAATGCTGACTTTGATACTTATTAGGAATAAAATTGACAGAAGTCATGCTTTTCTGATCTCAATGTTCTCATCTATTAAAAGGGGCAGCAATTGCAATACTTAGAGAAAAAGTATCTCAGGGAGAATGAGGTATTCCCAGTGTGTACAGGCATAACGCAGTCTGCTTTTGTGAAATGTCGACCCTAAGTATTGATGTCCATATGAAGCATGACCTCAATGTACGGACTTGGAATTCAGTCTCATTACTACATAGTGTGACCTTCAGTATCTTGCAGAATACATCTTTTAGGAATTAAAACTTCAGAAAGCAATTGTAAGGACTCAAAATGGCAATTTTTCTTGTTCAAAAAGCTCAGTAGGGTTAATGTGAAAAATCCTCTTGCTTCTTTAAGTGATACAAAAATCTAAAACACTTTTACATTTAATTATATAGTAAGTTATATATTCAGAACAATACCCTTTGTAAAAATGATATTTTCATGCTATGCCATAGATGCTGGCAGGAAGGATTTCTATTTAAATGCAGATTATTGTTGTAACTTAAAGCCACTCTGACTTGACTATGAATAGGAGCTAAAATCTAACTTACATTTAATTATAAACGAAAAATTTCATTCCAAGGCTAAACTAATTTTAAAACCAGATAAATGTTCACTAACCAAGAATAGAATGACAATGTTTTGTTTCCTTTCAGAAAAAAAAAAATCCTGGGATGTAAATCTCCACAAAGCTATAGACGTTCGTCTGTTTTGCTAACAGATGCATCCATAACACCTGGCACATAAAAGGGGCTCCTGAGTGTCTGTTAAATGAACACAGGCTTAAAAAAAAACAGATAATGACAATATTGTGAGTTCTGCCACATGCATAATGTATTCTTCAGGTGACTGCATGCTCTCTTTCTGGTTGGTAAATACAACTGGGACAGAGTCTTTAAGAAAACTTTGTTGGTCATCTAATAGGGAAGTATTGATAAAAATCAGCAAGATAACTGAGGTATCTGGGTGGCTCAGCTGGTTAAGCATCTGACTCTTGATTTCAGTTCAGGTCATGATCTCGTGGTTGGTGGGTTCGAGCCCTGTGTCAGGCTCTGTGCTGATAGCTCAGAGCCAGGAGCCTGCTTTGGATTCTGTGTCACCCTCTCTCTCTCTGCCCCTCCCCCACACATGTCCTGTCTCTCTCTCTCTCTCTCCCTCTCTCTCTCTCAATAATAAACATTTAAAAAAATTGTTTTTAATGAAAAAAAAATTAAATCAGTAAGGTAAAACTTTTACTTTTAGATCTTCTAAAATATTTCTAGAGCCTAAGAAAAGTAACATTTAAAAACACATAAAAGTACTTTGGGGAAAGCTTTGTAGTGGCTTGTAGATAGTGAAAAAATGGAAAGTGTGTAAGAACGCAGAAGTATGGGCCAGGAGCTTCAACACTGACTTTCAATTTATCATTGAGGCAGATACACTTGTCTTTCCAAGTCACTATTTCAATCATGCCCTGTCTCTTCTCTTAAGCCATTATGAACTGAACGTATCCCCCCAAAATGCCTATGTTGAAGTTCCAACCCCAAAGTGATGGTAGTTGGTAATGGGGTCTTTGGGAGGTAATTAAGGTTAAATGAAGTCCTAAGGATGGGGCCCTAATTCAATAGGATTATGGTCTTAAAAGAAGAGGAGGAGAGATATCTCTCGACCATGAGAAGACACAGAGAGAAGGCAGCCAGGAAGAGAGCTCTTGCCAGAAACCGAATCCTGCCAGAAACCGAATCCTGCCAGACCTTCACCCTGGGCTTTGCAGTCTCCAGGACTGTGAGAAAATCAATTTCTGTTTTTTGGAGCCACCTAGTCTATGGTATTTTGTTATGGCAGCCCAATCTGACTGAGACATAAGCTTTCAACAATTTTAATTGCCTCTTCAGATAAGAAACTTAATCACAGGCCTCAAGGGTCTTAATCAAGTCTCTTTTCTCATCTAGTCCTCCCCAGTCATTCTTAAAAACATACCCATTAAAAAAGAAAAAAAATCACAGAAGCTCTACATCTCTGATTGTCATTTCAAGTCTAGTCAGGACAAGTCTATAAAAATAAATAAGAATCAACTCTACTCTCATAGTTAATATGCATTATTTCTCCCACTGAAAAATCCTTTTCTCCTCTCTCTCTCTAACTCTCTCTCTTCTACAGCATACTCCATATCTAGTTTTCATAGCAAAGGTAGAGTTGGAATTCCCATGAAGTCAGTGTACTTGAGCCTTAAAAGAGACTCACTAGTTGGGTACTAGTTGGGCCACAGCCATATGCTCACATAGCTGTGTGTTTTCGTAAACTTTCAAAAAAAGGATGAAATTAAAAAAGAATGTTTTCCTTTATGTTAAGATAACCTTAGAGAGCCTGTAGGAATTTTTGGAGTGTAAGTAAGATAGAGTTGACTTGGACATATTTGTGATTTGGGTTCAGTAAGATATGTTTCTGAAGCTTCCATAATTTCTGTATAAAGTTAAGTTATTGCTAGTATAGTAATGGCGTCCCAGAATCCCACCAGCCCACTGGACTCAGGATGTGAAAGAAACCAGGCTACAGATCCTGCCACCATCAAAGCATGTCCTGTAGTGCCCTGCAAAGAAGTTTATGGTAGCTGAGGAAAGGAAAAAGTGATTCAAACACATGGAGTTAAAGAGCTTCTGTAGAAAACTTATCCAATCATGAGATATAGTATAAAATTGTAAATGGAGGATTTGATTCTTAATGATGTCCAGTAAAAAAATCTCACCTGTATGAAATATACTCGATAATGTAATGTACACAATAATCAAGGCATCATACATCTTTCCTTCCTTGGTGGGAATTACATAAAACTCAGTTTAGTTGGATTTGTGTTTTTCAGGCCTAAACCAGTAGCAGCCCTATTTTAAAAAGCGAACGTGGGGCGCCTGGGTGGCGCAGTTGGTTAAGTGTCCGACTTCAGCTCAGGTCACGATCTCGCGGTCTGTGAGTTCGAGCCCCGCGTCGGTCTCTGGGCTGATGGCTCAGAGCCTGAAGCCTGCTTCCGATTCTGTGTCTCCCTCTCTCTCTGCCCCTCCCCCGTTCATGCTCTGTCTCTGTCTCAAAAATAAATAAACGTTAAAAAAAATTAAAGAAAAGTGAACGCTAGTAGGTGAGGTTGGGCGTTTTGTTTTACCTTGATGCTTTGGGTCTTACTGTTAACATTATCGATGGTGACGTGTGAAGCAGAAACAAATTTTGCTGAACTTTCAGTAATAAACGACCAATTTCAATCAACCAAGCTAGAGACAAGACAGTATTTACTTCCCATTCTTTGTAAAGAAATATTATAAACTCCACTCCAGAGGCAGGTACCATCAAAGAGTATACAGCCCTAAACTGTAAAGATAGGACAAAGGACACAGGTATGTTAGGCAGGTAATAAATAAAAGTAATTTCTGAAGATTGTGTGAACTTTGTCTTTAATGTTACGATTACTTTATTCACTATAAATATCCACTTAATATGAAATTGTATATTTTTTATAAAATATAAAATTCTTCTGTATGCTTATCATTTAAAAAAGGATGCCCCTAAGACCCTAAATGCCCATCAACTGATGAATGGATAAAGAAATTGTGGTTTATACACACAATGGAATACTACGTGGCAATGAGAAAGAATGAAATATGGCCCTTTGTAGAAACATGAATGGAACTGGAGAGTGTTATGTTAAGTGAAATAAGTCATACAGAGAAAGACAAATACCATATGTTTTCACTCTTATGCGGATCCTGAGAAACTTAACAGAAATCCATGGGGGAGGGGAAGGAAAAAAAAAGAGGTTAGAGTGGGAGAGAGCCAAAGCATAAGAGACTCTTAAAACCTGAGAACAAACTGAGGGTTTATGGGGGGTGGGAGGGAGGGGAAGGGGGGTGATGGGTATTGAGGAGGGCACCTTTTGGGATGAGCACTGGGTGTTGTATGGACACCAATTTGACAATAAATTTCATATACTTAAAAGAAAAAGGATGCCCTTCCTTCTCCTTTTATATATGCTTCAGACCTCACAAAATTTGGACCTACCACCGAACAAATGATCTGTTTTCATTGTAACATGCTTTTAACTAGTATTATTGAGTTTAAGTATTTACTCTTACTATAACAACAGATCTACAGTAGCAGCTATGAGGTCACACACTAAATGGAAGAGACAATACAATTCAGATTGTTTTCCTAGTTAGACTAGAGATAAACGGGGAAAAAAACACACAGAAGCAAAACTAAGTTAATGGCATGTCTATGATTCCAAGAAAATGTCATTTATTACTGATTCACTGGAGACTTTGACCAATCTGTGTGCATTTAAGCAACTGAGCCTCAATCTAGCTTGCTGGTTGAAAAAAGAAGAAAAAAAATTGGTAGCAATTCTCAGCAGCTTTGTAGATCTGAGACTTCTCTAAAATAGGGCAAGTGACTATGATCTCAAGAAGGCATGCAGCACAGAGATGACATTAAGCTGATTGATTTTTAAATTTTATCCTGCAAACCAAAAGCTCTCAGGAGATGCAATATTCCACAGAAGGCATGGATAATAGTTATCAAAACTTAAATGGAGCTTTCAAAGATGTATGTGGACTAGAGGCCACTCCGGGTTAAGAAACAGTAATCTCTCCTACTTATTATAAGTCACCGAGAAGAAGGCAGGAATTGACAGCAATGGAAAAGAAAAGAGCCCTAACACCACTAAATGTGGCCTCTGGCTAAAGCCGTGATCCTCAAAGGATGCTCCGTGGCCCGGCAGCAGCATCTGGGAACTGGTTAAGGATGCACGTTCCCGGGCCCAGCACAGGCCCAACGAATCAGAAACTGGAGAAGGGACTCTGCAATTGACATTTTAACCGGTCCTCCAGGTGATTCCCATACATGCTCAAGTTTGAGATCCACCAAATTAAACAAAGTCATGGAACAACATCTCCTTAGATATCCCATCAATAGAGTTTAAAGTCCTGTAACAATGACAATTCACGTTCCCTTCCAACACTTTCTTGTTTGGCCAAAAGAGTATATTAGGCACATCCCAGGGTTTGTCATTACATGTAGATTGTCTTCGGGGAAATTAAGGCCACAAAAACAAAAACAAAAACGAAAACAAACAAAAAAAACCTGTATCGCATGGATAAACTCCCAGAACATTATTCTAATTGAAAGAAACCAGATGCAAAAATCTGTATGTTTGATGATTTTGTTAATATGAAATGTTCATGACGGCCAAATCTATGGGGACAGAAAGCAGATTAGTAGTTGCCTGGGGCATGGCAAACCAATGCGAGGAACTTTCTGGGGTAATGAACAGGTTCTAAAACTCAATTGGGCTCAGGTTGCGCAACTTTGTACATCACTAAAACTCAATGAATTCTGTGCTTCAACTGTTGAATTTTATAGTATGTGTATTAGTTTCCTGGGGCTGCCATAATAAAATACCACAGTCTGGGTGGCTTAAAACAACAGATATTTATGGCCTCACATTTCTAGAGGCTAGATGTCCAAAATCAAGGTGTCAGCAAAACCATGTTCCCTATGAAATCTACAAAGGATCATGCCCCCATGCCTTCTAGCTTCTGGCATTTGCTGGCATCCTTGCCATTCCTCGCTAGGAGATGTATCACTCCCATCTCTACTTCCATTGTCACAAGATCACCTCTCCCCGTGTGTCTCTACTTCTTCTTATAAAGATACCAATCCTATAAGATCAGGGGCCCACCCTATTCCAATATCTTAATATTGAAATTAATAATTAATATTAAGATCAATTCCTCATCTTAACTCATCACACCTGCAACCATCATGGTGTCAATTAAGGTCACATTCTGAGGTATAGTGGGGATTAGGACTTCAGCATCTTTGGGGCGAACATAATCCAACCTGTAACAGTATGCAAAAAACATATCAAAAATCTATTAAAAAAAAAAAACTTAAAAAACATCCACAAGTATCCTATGATCCTTGAGCATATGTCATTCAAAACATCTCTCATTAAAACAGTATTCTTGGCAATTGATGCATTAATGCCCATTTCTTAAAAAGATACATCATGGAGATCCATGCCCTGAACTCAATCCTGTTAGATTAGGACATCTGTACCTTAAAGAACCATGGATCACACATCAGTAAATCAAGTTTAATTCCCACAGTTAGCAAGAGAAAGGAATGAGCAAAGGGAGGAATGGCAAAGAATGGAAAACATTTTGAAAGTTACTGTTCAGCCTCTATTAGTTTCTGTAGGTGTGTTGGGAAAAGGAAGTTCCTGTTAAAACCCAGCCACGTTTTTGCAACAGGAGCCAGAAATCACATAAAGCAGGCATCTGACTGTAAACCGTTAATGAACTAGATCTAGACTACTCAATTTAACCCCGTCTGACCCATGGATTCTCTCATTTCATCCCTTTACAAGCTTTCTTGGGCATCTGTTTAATTTTTGTTTTTGTTGTTATTGTCTGCTTAGTTCGTTTAAAAACTCCATCTTTGTAACAGCTCCATTGCCATTAAAAGAAAATTTAAATTTGGGTTTTCTTTTTTTTACTTTATTCCAGTGTGAAACTCCATCAGGATTGGGAAACACTGGTAAGTGGGGAGCCATCACACCCTCTACAAATACATTCACTGGTAACGACTGCTAAATGCATTCTGTTGAAGGAGGATCTGCCTCATGGTGACTTAGCACATGATCCAGAACATGTCTAGTTGGGATTGCAACACTATATCCCCTTTAAAGTTTTTTTTTTTTTTAAGTTTATTTATTTGGAGAGAGAAAGAGACAGAGGGAGAGAGACAGAATCCCAAACAGGCTCCACACTGTCAGCACTGAGCTAGACGTGGGGCTCAATCTCACGAACCCTAAGAGCCTAAAGGGCTTTTTAATGGGTCTTTTTTTAAAATTTCTCCCACATCATCGATTTCTAAAATATTTTATAATTTAATTATATATAAGATTTACTGCGTACAATCTGTCTTCCTGAATATAACATAACCTACCAGAACAGTGATCTTTGTCTATTTTTTTTTTACTAATATCTGAAATGCCTAGAAAATCCAATGGCATAGAACACTCAATACAATACCCAAGAAATAGCTATTGACTTCATTCAACAGTCTTTCTATTATGACTCAAAATACTCTAACCTTTTCCTCTGCCTCCTCCACCACCTCGAGTAGCATCTGACTCTGACCTGATGGGCACCCAGGACAATTTCTTCTTCACTGACCTGCCATCTCTTGAACGTGGTGAGCTTTCTTTTATGAGGTTCCATGCACAATTTAGTTTTCCCTCTATCGTCATGAGATATAAGGAATTTAACATAAAAGGAAGAGCAAAAAACTTTTTTGAGGTCTCATAGTTCAGCAGAGGAAAACTGTTCTGAAAATAAAAAGCTCTAGCTTAACAAAGCTTTTATTGAGATCTAAACGTTCCTTCTGAAAGACTAAATACAAAAGACGGTCTATTGCACTAATCTTCACAAACCAATTAGATTTACTACCTCTTAGAATTTATATCTTTCTACACTTTTTATTTCTCTGTGAAATAATGGTGAGTTTCTCAATACTCTGAAGCCTAGGAACATACGGCAGTGGTTCTCAAATTTAAGTCAGGTGGGCTTGATAAAACACACACCACCAGGACTTAACCTCCAGAGCATCTGATTTAGTAAGTCTGGCTGGGTGGGGCCCAAGAACTGGCATTTCTAAGTTCACTAATGATGTTGATGCTGAGGACCCTGGAACCCTATTTTGAGAACCACTCGTAAAATGCCATTCTCAAGGCCTCATTTGTTTTATGTTTCCTCCTAGAATCTTCTAGATTTCTCATGTGAAAGAGCGTACCCATTATGGTTCTGAATCATGAGTTAGGCAGCCTTCTGCACTATAGACAGAGAAGACTCATCCATACTGCCCCACCCACCCCCAATCCCTTCAGAGTACACAGAAAAGCCCTTAAGGGACTTGAAAGTCGACAGGCATCTTCTCATCCTCTTTTAATGAACTGGACCACATGCATGATGAAGAAACAGCAAATATCCTAGACAGCTGTGAACCAGTGAATGTAGCCCCAGATGCAGATTCTGACTGAGGGTTTTGGCCTAGCTCTGGCTTAAAGTCTCAATTATTCTGATGCCAAAATGACGGTGATAATGCCAACTTTGTAGGATTATAGTGCAGGTAAAATTAGAGTATGAAAAAAAAAAGGCTATTAGTTCATATTTTTTTGAAAAGTAGTATAAAAGTGACACCAGAGAATCAATAACTTTCTGTCATCTTACTTGTGAATACAATAGATCATCTGATGGTTGACTCAGCAGAAATTATTTTATCATCCAAAACTTTTATTTCCTCCCTGTTGAAAATGTGAAGAAAATACCTACTATAAGCAAAGGTAGTGAAAAACTATTGATGAAAATCTATCATGCAACCCATAAATTTTATGATGCCCAATGATTTAGGGGACCTGGGTGGCTTAGTCGGTTGAGCATCTAACTCTTGATTTAGGCTAAGGTAGTGATCCCAGAACGTGGGATCCCAGCCCCGTGTCAGGCTCTGGGCTGAGTGTGGAGCCTGCTTGAGATATCTCTTTCTCTCTATTCCTCTCCCACTTTAATGCTCTCTCTCTCTCTCTAAAATAAACAAAAATAAAAACAACATTAATAAATAGGCTAAACTTTGCATCACTTTTTTAAGCTTAAAAAATAAATTTAAGTCATTTCATTGAATCGTAAGAGTTAAATGCCACCCTGTAGGCTTACTTCCTCAATGCAGATTCCAATACCAACTACATCACATCTTGAAACATTCATAGGAAAGCCAATAGATTTCTGGAAGTTATAAATTTGTAGGAGGCATAAAATTATATAAAACAAATTCTTAATATTGATTTTCTGGTATATTAAAATCTTAAGTGAACCAATTTCAACTCAGATAATGGAAACAAGATTTCCCTCCATGCAGATTTACCAGAAATCAAAACATTCTAAATTTAATTCTCATGTATGCATAGCTAATCAGTAGAATTAGGGCTTTCAAACCGGGGCAGCAATAAGTGTATATGTGAAATGTGTGTGTGTGTGTGTGTGTGTGTGTGTGTGTGTGTGTGTGTGTGGGTGTGTGTGTGTGTGTGTGTTGAGAGAGCTGAACTTCTGGGGAGGAAATTGGAGAAAGGTGGCAGTGATGGGCTAACTAGATCAGCTATTTTTAGTGTTGGGCAGGGAAGTGATCATAAAAGCATATTATTACACTCTCAAAATTACTGTCTGAAAAATTTATTTGCTATGTTTATTTGTAAATCTTAAGTATCTAATCATATGGTGACAGATGGCAGCTACACTTGTAGTTAGCGTAGCATAATGTATGTACAGACTTGTCCAATCACTATGTTGTACACATGAAACTAATGCAATGTATGTCAACTATGGTTCAATAAAGAAAAGCCTTGGGGCACCTGGGTGGCTCAGTCGGTTAAGTATCCGACTCTTGACTTCGGCTCTGGTCATTATCTCACAGTTCATGGGTTCAAGCCCCGTGTGGGACTCTGTGCTGAGGGCTCAGAGCCTGCCTGGGATTCTCTCTCCCTCTCTCTCTGCCCCTCCCCACCCCTCAAAAATAAAGAGACATTTTTTAAAAGTCTTAAGTATCTAATAACTATAACTAGATCCACAACAATTGCGATAGATAGATAGATAGATAGACAGACAGACAGGCAGACAGAGAGAGAGAGAGACAGACAGGGCTATCTTGCCCATATAAACTTTTAATCACCTCAGAATGACCTCCAGGTCCTCTATTTACTCAACAGCCACTCCTCACACACACCAGAGGCAAATCACATGTGTCTCTGATCCCTCCCACTCACTACAGAGCAGGATTTTACTCTCTAAGGCTAATATTAAAACTATTTTCCAGGCCTTCACAAGCGGCTCAACTATTTGATTCAGATTTCACGATTAAAAAAAAAAGTATGCAATGAAACAAATGCTATACACACTGAAAAATGTTAAACCCCAGATTTTAACATACTGGAGACCACCATCAGGGCTCTTGTTAAACCAAGGATTGGCTAATTAATCAGCAATTATCATTCGTGTTAATCATAAAATAAATTGATTTGTGTGCCCTATTGTTTCTCTCTGCTTTACATACTTTTTGTGCTCTAGTTCAAATGTTCCAGTTGAAAGAACTATTTCCTATTCTAAATAATTTGAAAACTACTCTTTTACATTATTAAAGAAAGAAAGAAGAAGAAAACTGAGCTTTGTGTGTCCAGCATTGGAAATTCACCATTTCAGGAGGCAGTGCTGTGGAAAAGTTCTTTGTTACGTGTAGAAATCTTACGCTTTGTAATATCCACACATTCGGCTCTGTTTCTACTTCACCTACTTCACAGAGCAACACAGAAAAATCACTTTCTTACTACAGTGTTTAGTACCCAGTATATTCTCTAGTGCTTAGTCTCGCTCACTCTTAGATCCTCACATTTTCAAGTTATTTTTTTTTTACTTTGTTATAATTTATTTATTTATTTTGAGAGATAGAGAAAGAGCGAGCATGAGCAGGGGAGGGGCAGAGAGAGGAGAGAGAGAGAATCCCAAGCAGGCTCTGTACTGCCAGCATGCAGACTGACATAGGACTTGAACTCACAAACCATGAGATCATGACCTGAGCTGAAAGCAAGAGCCAGACACTCAACCGACTGAGCCTCCCAAGTGCCCCACATTTTCAAGTTCGAAAATGACTATATGAGACCAAATGATACACCCATTACATAAGTGTGTTGTGTAAGTCTATATATTAATTTCACCTGATCTAGATACATCTTTGCTCTAACACTGGTGTCTTTCCATGTACTGAAAACAAGCAGATTTACTTAATGCAAAGTAGGAACTTACCAGTAGTTACTGATAATAATGTCATGATAATGTGAGTAACTAAAATTCAATCCTCCATAACCAAGAATGTCAGCATTCACTTGTATATATCTGACCTTAATTGGGTTTCTAATTAATATAGAATTATACTTTAAAAATAGATATGCATGCCTCATATTATACTGGACAGTCCTTCCCTCAAATGTAAGATAGAGTCCACGATAGTTTAGCGGCTAGATTTTGCTTTTAGATGAGTTGGAGTGCACTAGAAATTTAAACATGCATGAAAAACTAGCGTTTCCCTAGAACTTTGTCAGTTATTTGACATTTGAACAGCACCACCAACATATTCAGTGACATTAAATAATGTGGTATGTTTAAGAAAATAAATCTTCTAGAGACACCCGAGATATTAACAATATATAATAATTAATTCAATTAATATCATTTGAATACACAGATGTTTTAGGTTTTAAAGCTAACTCACACATTGGAACTTAGACCAGATACCCTACCTCATTTTCATATGTCAGAGTAAGAGATTTTTCTTATTATTAATTTGTCTTCACCATCCCATGTTTTCTTTAAATTATGAGGCATATTGCCATGTTGAAAAAATGTGCAATGATTATAAAATATAATTAAGAAAACAGATTTTTCTCACTTTCTTTCTCTTGTTACGAGTCAAATTTTATACCAGAGTTAGTAAAGCAGCGAATGCTCCCCTTTCATCTATAATTGTACTAAGCTCTGAAAAATATCTTAGTGATTCCAGAGAATTACATTCCTCTCAATCCTAGTATAATGAGCTCCAACCATGGGTAACGTGGTGTTCAATTGCTCTTGGTGATTGCCAACTCTTGCCTTCCATGCTTTGAGTAGCAGAGATCAGAGAATGAGGGTTTGTGTCCTTTCCGTTTAAATTTAATCTCATGACTTTCAACACTCAATTCAAGAATGGAAGGCAATAATGAATCTCTATTTAATGTTATATACATGCATTAATTTATCTGTATTATCATGATCCCAATGAGACAAATGTGGAAGTTGAGGCTCAGAGAAGTTAAATTCTGACAGTCATTTGACAAGTATGTTCAGGAGCTAAATTATTTACAAGTCAAGATTGATGCTCATTCTACTATATTGCACTAACCCTCCTTTCTACAGTTTGCTAGTGTTCTATTTCATTAATGAACCCGTACTGAATTACAATCATGTTCACCTTTAGCATTACAGGTGCCTTCTATAATGTTCACCTCTATAATTATGGTAACTTCCTAATCTATCTGTGTAAATGAAAGTATCAAAAATACTTAAAATAAAACTAACTTTGGGATGTTAGGAGAGTCTTGCCTGAGGCCCTCCCCAGATTCTAAAGTGTACTTTGTAAGCACACATCAGGATTAGCAATAGGGAAGAATATGTCTAGGCCTGGCATGAGAACTTTTCCTTATCCTGCCAAGTCTCAAATCCTGCACGTACCTCCACAAACTAGTCTAGGATAAACAGACAGTAACTTAATTGTTCTTACTCAAAAATCTCTGAAACTGGAATGAAAAAAAGAAAAGGCAGCAAAATTGGAGCAAGCGAATTTCAGTCCAAAATTGAAAGTAATCAATTAATGAAGGGCAGAAACGTTAATTTCTAGAAACACCAATGAAATCGATGTTTTTAAGAAAAGTATAGCATTAAACACGAACAGGTGAACCTCTCCAGAATGCAGGACAGAGACACCCTCAGGTTATATTAAGTTGTAGAGATCTGCCTTTGGGATACCCATGGTCTCACATACAGCTAGATTTTCATCTCTGGAACAGCTTTTCTCTCAACTCTTGAGATCTTGTATTTTACTCACTGCTTTGCCTTCTATGGTTCCTGCCCATACTAATTACCTTCTTTCTTTACACCTCATGGCGTCTGTGTGGGTCATAGAGTCTCTGAATTCTGCCCTTCCCTTCCACTCTACCATCTACTGCCGTTGAATTCAACATCTCCAAGGAAGAGAGGTACTCACAAGTTCACTATTAAGCACAAAAGTTTTTAATGGGTCAAGCTCATGCCCAAAATCAGTACTTCCAAAGAAAGAAGATTATTTCTCCCTAACTTACAATTCATATTAATCAAATGGTTAGAAAAAGGCATAATGAGTACTTCTAAAAGTGGAATGAAATATGTAGGCAGCCTACTAGATGGTAAGTAGAGGTAACTGGTATATTTTTGGAGGAGGGAGCTTCTAAATTCCTTCAGAGTGTAAAACTGTGTCGCTACAGATGCCTTCAGATGGCCCTGTCTTCTCATTTATGTCCCATTCACTTGCAGAAAGTTTCCAATGTCTGCTCTGATATTGATGAATTAAACCATATTAGATTTAAATAGCATTATCGAGGCATTTGTACTGTTTACTGGTTTCTTCATCAACTGCCTATTCTTAGCTTCTTGTGGGGTAACCCTATGAGCCCTGCCTATCATTTACTGGTCTTTTGTTTCTGGATGGTAAAGGAACAGTGAGTCTTGCTTAGAATATCTGACCATGGTGAGTCTCTAAGCAAGCTGAACCAGCAATTTTTATAGAATGACTTTAATTATGTCTAAATAGTCTGATTCTTGTGCTTCCAAAATAAAATACCTGTAGACCAACTTAAGGTTACAGGTTTCTTTGGACAATAAATAGGGTAGAATTTAACCAGTACTTGAAGTTCATCTCAGAAGAAATGTGGTGGGGCGGAGGAGGCCTGGGTGACCCAGTGGGTTAAGCGTCTGAAATTTGATTTTGGCTCCAGTCATGATCCATGGTTGTGAGATCGAGCCCCATGTTTGGCTCCACGCTGGGTGTGGAGCCTACATAAGATTTCTCTCCCTCTCTCTCTCTCTCTCTCTCTCTCTCTCTCTCTCTCTCTCAAAAAAGAACAAGGAGGAGGAGGAGCTGAAGGAGGAGGAGAAATTTGCTGGAATATAAATAGTATAAAAGAAGTGAAGAAGTGTAGGAAAGTCATACCTTTGTATATAGCATTTCCTCAAGAATTTCCTAGTCAGGGTATATACATGAAAATAATATTAAGGAAAGATATAATTGCAATCATCAGATCCTGGTGTCAGAAAAGTGATGGAGGCTTAAGTGTCCCCTGTGTATGTTTCTGGTGAAAATGAATCAGATCGGCATTTTCAGGTGAAAACACAAGTCCATTGTTTCTGAAACAATGGAATTATGTGGAATCATTAAATTTTTAGATTGGGAGGAAACCTCAGGGCTTATATAGTCCAATATTGTCCACTTTCATCTTCAGTTCAACAACCATCTAATTATTTTATGTCTCACAAAAAGTCAAGGAGGTCAAACACATTTTGAAATATTGCGTATTTTTCTCTCATCTTTCTCTACTTCGAATAGTTAACTCCTTCTTCATCTACTAAATTCTTATCCCTATGCTAAAATTCAATACTCCATCAGCTCTTCTAACAACTCCCCTGATTTAACCAATGAAAGCAGTCTCCCCGTCTCCCTTCGTTCCCGAACATTGCTTACACATCTATTATAGCATGTATGGTGTTGTTATTGTAGATATCTGTTAACAAAACTACCTTCAATGTGACAAGTAGTTTATTTATTTTGGAAGACTCATCTTAATGTGCATCTCTGGTAAGTAGGAGGGGGTCCATAAATGTGATGAATTAATAAATGATTTCTAGAAACGCACGAGTTGAGCATTACCACTTTTAATAGAGACAAAACTCATCTGTCTGTATCCTGAAAAATGCTGAGTTTCTGTAAGAAATGTTCACAACTTACAACATGTTTAATTAATACAGAGATTGAGGACTTAACTTTGAAAGCATAAGACGTAGCAACGTATCTCACATAAGCTACTGAATAATATTCAGGCAGTAACTGCTTTTGTAGCTATCACTGGCCTAAAACATGATTCCATTAGTAGGTGCAGAGGTAAAACTTCACAACTCATCTCTGCCTCTCCATCTCCCAAATGCAGATGGCACTAATGTATGCCTGGTGGAAGGTCTGCTTCTGTCAGCTTCAGTCCTTGGTCAGTCACAAGGCCATCTTCAGAAGGTAATTCACCCTCATAGTTTTGTTTTTCTCTTCTCTCTTCAGTCACTGAAGTAACCTCACTGAGCAGATGTGTTTTGAATGAGTCTATACTTTTAAATATTCTCAGGGTCCCCAGATCAAAAGAAATATCAATATAATTTTCAAAGCCCATTCGAGTAGCGATGTCTTTAAAAATCAACAAAACAGACACCTCCTAATGAAGACAAGATCAAAATACGCACCATTATGGGAAAAAGGCTAAGAGTTGAATGAGAAGTTTAAATTTGTTAATTCAAAGGATATACATTCCTTGATCCCTGAGGAAGCTTCTTGTTAAAATGCTACCACAGAAGCAATGAACCAGGACCCATTATAATTCCTTTCAGGGTTTTCCCTCCATGCTTTTCATTTCCAAAATTGCAGAGGGACCAACACCTGCCAGAGTGGAGCAGGTACATAATTGAAGTTTTAAATTGCAGAATGTTACCCTGAGTGTTACTCCTTCCCACTGACAACAGAAAGAAGGAGGGAGGATAATAGAAATGGAGACACAGAACGAGGGGAGATGATGGTATTGAAGTCCTGCACATGGTCTATGAGATTGGGAGCATTTGGGAGAAAAAGGGAAAAAAAATGAATATAAGGAAAGAGACATGCAAGAGAATGACAATAATTAAACATTTTGACAAAGTTGAAACAGGAAAATCATCTGACTAAAATGCTACATTCTGATGCAAAGTTGGTCTTCTGTGCCTTTCTTGGTCTCAAATCAAGAAAGCCTTTAAGTTTACATTTGAAACAGCACAGGAAAAGTAGGGCAATTTAAAATATTCAAAACAACAGCACAGAGTTAAGAAATAGACTTAGGATATTAATAAGGGACGCGGGAAGTGAGCAATTCCCAAGACAAAGCTCCTGGTTAACACCTTACTTGGTTATGCAAAATCTTTAAACATTGAATTGGCCTTTTCCTGGAATTAATTCATATGACAAAACATACTTAAAAAAGAAACAGTACAACATCTAAATGTCAAAGTCATTCACTTCTAGGAAGGTAAAAAGTGTTCTTCAGAAGAGAAAAAAAACCACGTTTCATTGAACTTAGAAGTGTTTTATCATTGACTTTGACATGAACATGGTTACTTTCAAATTGAGAGTAAGATGTAGGAAAACAAAAGATTCACAAGCTGCCTCTAACATCTTGTTAGGAACTAAATTAGAATATTAATGTTTTTCTTCAGCACAGCTCCATTTGCTTGCTCTTAAAAAAATAATTTTGAATGGGTAATCCATCTATATAATCAAACATCAAAAAGGTACTAAAGGATATACATTAAAAAGTCTTCCTCTTCCTCGGGGCACCTGGATGGCTCAGTTGGTTAGGCATCCAACTTCAGCTCAGGTCATGATCTCACAGTTCGTGAGTTTGAGCCCCGTGTCGGCCTCTGTGCTGACAGCTCAGAGCGTGGAGCCTGCTTTGGATTCTGTGTCTCCCTCTCTCTCTGCCCCTCCCCTGCTCAAGCTCTGTCTCTCTCTCCTTCAAGCTCTGTCTCTCTCTCCTTCAAAAATAAATCAACATTAAAAAATTTTTTTTAAAAGCCTTCCTCTGATCCCTGATTCCAGAGGCTAGTTTCATTCCCCAAATAAAACACTACTACAGTTACCATCACATATGACCAAATCATTCTCTCTCTGTCTCTGGGTGGTGTGTGTGTCTGTCTCTCTGTCTCTGTCTTTCTGTCTCTGTCTCTCTATCTATTTGTCTGTCTATGTTACAGTATGTTTGCATTTAAAGCAACATCAGAGTTCATAGAAAGTTTACAGGACTGTTTACTAGGAATAAGGAAGAAAAAGAACTATCAGTGAAATCAAGGCTACTTTATGTTTTATAGAATCTTCAGAAGCTTGAACTATTTTATCTTTATTTCAGTAGTGACATCATGAACTGTACCATTTTCTTCATGAGATAAAGTATAAAATATATAACACAATTTCACATTAAAACATGGAACATGTTACACAGTTGAATATAACTCTGATAACTTGGCAACTCTCTCCATGCTACTCGAGTTTGAATGCTTTCCTAAGAATAGACAAAGCACACCTTTTTCTGCTGGCAGAATCTGTTTATTTTTGGTTCCCCATCTTCCATGTGTAGGTACAGAAGTCCTTTTTGACATTAGGAATGAAGGACTCTGAATTTCCAGACTCTATTACCAGACTTGCTACTATTTGGGTTGGAATCTTGGGTATCACTTCTGGTTGGCAAGTGGCTCCCTTTCTTGTTTCTTGTGTCTGAGATCCTGTCACCATAATGCTTGTCATATGCCAAGCTTCCCATGTGAGCTCTGACTCACTCTTCAACTGGGATCCTACCTCTGCACCCAGGTCAGGCTTTTCCCCGGGATCAGTTGTTCTGTTTATAGCACCTATAACTCGATCTATCTTGGTGTGAGTGGGTCAAGCTTATCATTGATTAGACCATACCCAACCTTGTCCAAGTGAGAAAGCCAAAGGGTAGGCTTATTCACAAAATAATCTTTACCCCCGAAAATACGAATCCATCTACCAATTAGAATCCAAGGAATGGCAAAAGCCACAGAGTGACAGTAGAGTCACCAGAGCTTTCCATTTTTAACACAGAAGATTTCAGTTCAGAAGCAGAGCTCAAAGACTTCAAGGTAATTGGATTTGCTTTCCATGTGGGAGAAAGGAGAGCTTGGTACAGGGTGTAGGTTGGTTTAAATCCTAGCTCTTTCTTTTACTAGCTATGTGAACTCAGCAAATTACTCATGTCTCCAAGCAAGAGCTTCCTCAACTATAAAACAGCAAGAAGAATAATAATAATAACGCCAACTTCATAGGATCACTGTGAAAGCTAAATGAGAGAACGCATACAAAGTGCTTACAAAAGCGCTTACCGTAGTCCCAAATTCCACCTAGTAACCAGTAGGCATAATTCTCTGAATATGTAGGAATTTCTGAGCAAGGAAATTAAGTCCGTGCTCAGAAGTGAAGCAAGGAAACAAAGAGCCTTTTCGTTTATCAGGAACACCTCACAGAAGTGACATGGCTGGTGTGGTAAAAATAGGAAAAGCGAACTATGTGCCAGGCTAGCATGATAGTAGGTGCTTTATGTACATTATCTCACCTCTACACTCTATAAGGTAGCACGTAGAATTCTGAGCATTTGGCACGGAGAAACTCTAGTCTGTCGAGTTGCCAAAGGCTCTGGAGGTCCAAAGCAAGCAGATCCTAGGTTTGACTGTCCGACAGTCCGTGTGCAGCCGAATCACGAGGCTGCGAAGCCTGTGCCCTGCTCTGTAACCAACACATCCTCTCCCTCACCAGCCTGGTAAGGGCAATAAATGAGTCCTCTCCTCATTTTATTGTGCATCGCAGGGGAAAGGCTCTGTCACTAACCGTGGTTTAGGTAGGAAAATAAACTTGGATTCAGCAAATTAACTTTCAGCGTAGCTTTCAGTGACTGGGGTCTCAGACTATTAAATTTGGAATTTCAGAAACATGCTCTAGCAAAGAACAACAGCTGCTGTTGGACCCCAATCCACAAAGCGACAGCAGCTGCAGCATCTGGGCCAGCAGCTACCGAAGCTCCATCAGTAAATAAGGCACAAGTCCCCATGCCATCTGACCCTTTGGAAGCTTCTCCCCAAGCTCGCGATGGGTGGCTCCAAGGTACCTCCACAGGGAAGGCAAAAAAAAAAAAAATTTTTTTTTAATGTCTGCTCATTCAGGAGGATGTGACCCTTTGCTCTCTGTTGGCAGAATGGATGCTAACACTGCCAGCTGGAAGCAAATGGAGATTTTAATTGAAACACATACAAATATCTACAACTGGGGGGAAAGAGAGAGCAAACCAGAGAGTCTTTCTAAGTTACCTAATGAGCACCCAGCATGGCTCAGTTTTCTACAAATGATCCTCCGTTAGCTTGCGCTTGTTTTGCAAATACTCAAAATGAGACTCTTTCAGCTCTTTGTACATTTGTTACTGCCTCCCAGTACCAGCTCTATTAGCTAATGTGAAATATACAGTGTAATTCACGAACCTGTTTATTGTTTGATTCCGGGGGAAACGGATAAGAAAGCAACATTGGAACAGAAGAATGGCAGTTACGAAACAAAACAAAACAAAACAAAACAAAACAAAACAAAACAAAACAAAACAAAACAAAACATGTAACGAAGAGTTAGTTGACGCGACCTAATGTGCCATTATTGATAGAACTGTGGACTGGTCTCATTTAAAAATATTTCTCAAAGACATACCTTTCCCTTTATTCGTAATACTTTTTTTAAAAATGTGCTTTATTTCCTCAGATCCTCTTATTCCAGTGGAAGAAATGAATCATAGTCTTTCAGTTTGGTATCTTATCACCTCATTAAAAGAAAAAAAAAAAGTCTTTTTCATTTAACTTGAAATGCTGGCTATCTGGCAATATGGTTTATTCCATGCACTGATGTCTGTTTAGAAGGCAAGTGATTTTTGTGTGGAAAAAAATGTCATTGGTCATCACTCCTCCAGTTAATTAGCCTTTCGAAAGGTTACCAACGCTTTTTTTTCTTTCGTTATATTACTTATTTTAAAGAGGTGCTGTATGTAAGGTTAAGATACTTGACAACAACTATATATTTCTTGATTGCTGTTCAAATACACAAGAAAGAGGTTTTAAAATGAAGCTAATGGACAAAAGAGCAGAGAACAAAGCCACATTTATGGTTTTACATTAGCAAGAAGATAAACAGCTGACCTTTCTGCTTTGTTATCAAGGTAGCTTTTATTCATCTACCACAAAACCACCTTGCTCTGCTGGGTAGAGAGCAACATTTTCACAAGGAAGGAAAATATATTGTTGATTGTTTGTTTTTAATGTATTCCTCAACTCTGCCTAAATCGGATGGATCTCAAAAGGTGTTTCTTTTTCAGATGAGGAATGGAACAGAGCAGACCTGGATTCATGCAACAAAGGCCCCTTTCCGAAGAACTTTGTCAGAAGACTGCTGGACTCCCTGGCATTGTCTGTGTAGAGTATAGTCAAGGAACATTACTCATTAGAAAGTCATCCATTTAGGTGTGCAGGTGATGCCCGAATGAAGTTTATTCTAAGGAATCTTAATGTCTGGGCCTCTTTAAGAGCTCCGCACAAATGAACTTGGTTCATATTAACCACAGTTAGGGAACCTGAGGATAAAGACACACCATTAGTCATCCAGGGATGCATCTTTCATTCGCCGCTGGCAAGGAGCTAAGAGTATGCCATGCTACTGTGTATCAGTGACTCCATGTCCAAGAACTTGAACACTGGAGGTGTTAGCTGCCTTTAAGTTACACACATTTTAAAACGGGAGTTTAAGACTACTAAGAAGCAACTATGAAAAATCAATACTGACTTAATAAACACTGTATAAGCATACAATAAGTAAATATGGGTATCTTTACAAAATGCAGGCTTCTTAACAGAGCTCTAGAGACTGGGATTTTCAATGACACAAAGACTTTGAGTGCATGAAAATGTTTGTATTCACCCATCCCCAATGATCTATATACTAAGTCAGTTGTGTACTAAATTGTTACTGAGAAAATTCAATTCGTTACATGAAGTGGGCAGTTATCATCCGTTATGCATACACCACTGTTGTTGACTGAAATGTTTACAGAAGGGTCCTTGGTCCATAGATTTGCACGTGATTTTGCTGGGAGAATCTATATGCAAGATATTTGACAGAGAAATTGAACATTCTATGAAATAGAACATAATGTGAAATTTAGAAATTCCAAAAACAAATTTGATTTTGAAACTGGGACCAGACGTTATCATGAGAAAATTTCAGCAAGATGACTAACTTCTTAAGTGGAGGAATGGGTACATGGCAAGTCTTCATGAGAGGTATCAAATTAACATTCATTTGCATAGTCAGATGAACCAGCTAACAATTGGTGTGATTATAAAAATAACACACATTCACTGTAGTGAGGAACATGACAAGTAGAATAATATAAGAAAAGTCTATGCCTAAACACACTATTCCTCACAAATCGCCATGGAAATAACATTTAGCAGCCTTCTAGGCTGCTACCATACGTGAACCACACTCAGTCATAAGATGCCTGGAAGTTTACTATTTAAAAATAGTATTATCCAGACACACACACTAAAGGAAGTGAGGAATCAATTGAATGCATTTTGTTCTCTCATCCACAAGCCCGTTGTCAGTCATCAATTAAACAGAACCAATCCCACAGAGTAATCTTGGTTGTTTTCAACAGGGATTTTAACTTATGCCTATATAACTTCAAAATCAACAGTCAATTCAATTATTCAAATGAAAATACATAAGACCACCCATCGATTTTCAGAGAATAGACTAGTTTTCCACTTTGTTAACATACTCAAGGACCTCAATGTTGGTTCTACTCCTCTTTTATCCAGACACTCTTTGTTTCACAAAAGGAACTATCCCCACATCCCTCTTGATTTCCCACCTCCATGCCTCTCAGCCACATTTCCATATCCTTCTGGATCAATGTCCAAATCTTTCCCAGCTTTGAAGACAGTTCCCATTCTGTATTTTCACAAAGTCATTTATGGTCCTCTCATCATGAAATAATTTCATTCCCTTCTAATATCTTATCTGTATTTCCGCTCATGGCACAGTTATTTATGCTCCTGTCTAAGTGACTTGGTAGGACTGTCAGCTCCTTAGGGACAAGAACACAAGCACGATGATGAGGATGAAAAGTAAGAGGGAGGCATCACACACTCACTCGTCAGTACTCACTTTTTGCCGGACACCTGTTGGGTTCCTGATGCACATTTTCAAAACTACAATTATTACACTCATTCTGAAAAGAGAAAACATGAAAGCCAAAGAGTTCAAGAAGCCTCCTGGGTCACTTTATCAATAAACTGAAAATCCCATATTTGAAAACTAATCTGCTGACTCCAAGACCTGAGATGTTTACCTGGCTACTTTTTGTTTGTTTGTTTTAATGTTTATTTTTGACAGAGAGAGAGAGAGAGACAGAGACAGTGACAGAGAACAAGCTGGGCAGGGCAGAGAGAGAGGGAGACATACAATCTGAAGCAGGCTCCAGGCTCTGAGCTGTCAGCACAGAGCTCGACGCGGGGCTCGAACTCACAAACTGCGAGATCATGACCCGAGCTGAAGGCGAAGCCTAGCTGACTGAGCCACCCAGGCACCCCTGTTTGTTTGTTTTTAATAGAACATGGCATAACATCATGAACAAAGTAGACTTTTCCCCAACTATGGGGAATGAATGAGCAAATAAAGAAAATGTACAGACTGCAATAGACACCTAGAATCTACACAGGAAAAAAAAGAGAAAGAGAAAGAGAGAGAGAGAGAGAGAGAGAGAGAGAGAGAGAGAGAGATTTCTTCTGATTTAGAAGCAGCCAAGAGAATGATCATCTCGAACATCAACGAAAAAGAAGTGACTATACTTTTTGGGAACGCATTTAGCAATTTAAAGATATACAATGCTAATGTTAATTAAAACTGGCTCCCCAGCTTCTCCAATTGCAGAATCCAATCCAGAGTTTTATGCACTAGAGACCAGCTAAAACTTGAAAATGTCAGCAGGCTGTGTCTGACCGCTAGTCTGCTATTTGTAGGGGGACTTGGAATGCTCTAGGCCTGACAATAGTCTTAGAAGCCACTTTCCTTCCTAAAATATTTCGGGCACTATGGGGAGAGAGAGAGGGCAAGTCTGGTTCACCTGATGATACCTGGGCCATGTCGGTAAAACTGTGAACCAGGGGTCAAGAAGGGCATTAAAAGTGTTCATATCATTTTTCCTTAAATCTCTATTTTCCATAAACCTCTTCACGGGAGGATTCATTTTAAGTACTTCCTTGACCTATTCTTTAATATAAATCATGATTTATTGGATCATATAAATCTTTAGCACTATGTTGTCATAATTTGAACATAATCCGCATAATTCTATGTGCACTCTAAATCAAGACCATCGACTCGATTACAGTAAAAGTGGTCAAAAGTGGTATTGAGAAAATAGTATAAAGTGTGAGGAGAATACCAACAACGGAAAACAGAAAAATCTTCTCCCCCTTGCAGGGATTGAGTTCTACTTTTCATTTCATATTTATAAACAATTTTACACAGAAACTAAAAGTTCATATTGATTTATTTTTCAGAAGTTATTTGTATAAAGTTTCGTGAGAAACCATACAGTGGTTATTATTACATTTTTACCTTAGTGTCATGAGGGTTTTTTTTCCCCTCTAGTTGGCATAAATTTAAAGAAACTTTCAATCCTTTAAAGTTAAGCTATTCAAGGTTTCTACAAAAAGCATATGTTAATTATGATCAGAAAATGCTCTTCAGAAAAAGTTACTTGGCTTCAAAAATATCATCCGAGCAATAAATAAATAAATAAATAAATAAACAAACAAACAAACAATAACAAAAGACATGAAGAAATCAAAATGCATTTTCTACAGTGTGAAAAATAAGTATCTGTTAGAGCCTATGAACTAGAAAATAACAGATAAAAAGAATATTTTGTAGTTCACAAATATGTTAAAAGTTCAAACAAAGTATAATTTTGATCTGCAAAAGAGCAAATGAGCTCTGGATCGAGTATAACTCGTTGTCAAAATCAGAGGGAAAAGAGTCTTGCTTAATGTATAAAACACACTGTGTGATGAACAGTAGGTACTTAAATCCCACCTAACACAGTAGGGACCTTTTATTGGCAGACCTAAACTGACCCCGATATTTATTTTCTCAATGTTTATTTATTTATTATTTTGAGGGGGTGGGGTGGGCAGACAGCGACAGAAAGAGAGAAAGAGAGAGAGAAAGACAGATAGAGAGAGAGAGAGAGAGAGAGAGAGAGAGAGAGAGAGAGAGAAAGAGAATCCCAAGCAGGCTCTATGCTGTCAGCACAGAGTCCAATGTGGGGTTTGATCTCACAAACTGAGATCACAACCTGAGCGGAAATCAAGAGTAGGATACGTAATGGACTAAGCCACCCAGGTGCCCCGACCCCAATGTTTAATAGGATAGAGCAAAGATTGAAAAACCTCTGTCATTTCTCTGTGCCTTACTCTATGTCCTGGCAATTGACCTCTCAATTCAATTAAACCAGGATATTTAGACTAATATGGGGTGCTTAAGGTAAATAATTCTGAGTCCCATGCGTACCAAAGAATCCAAATTTCCAGTGTGCAAGCCCAGCAACCTATACATTAACTGGTCCTCCAGATGACTCGTGTGCATCTTAACCTCTCCATAGTCATGCACACACACACACACACACACACACACACACGTGTGTGTGTGTGTGTGTGTGTGTGTGTGTGTGACAGAGAAGTATACATTCGTCCTGCTTTTTGAGGTAAGGGCTTTTACTTGCACCCTGAGATAAAGACCATCATAGTTCTGGGAATCTAAATTAGTTCCATTAGGTCCACTGGAATAAATGCTATTGAAATCAAATATGACTCCCAGGTTTATGGACCCTGAGAGTTAACAGATAACTAGAAATCAAAGCTTGTCATTTTCTTCTGTGATATTTATTACCGAAACCTAAGTAATTCATGTGACCAGTTCGTGCCCTTGGGTCTGTGCAGGCCAGTGCCATAGCCAGACAAAACCACAGCATTATTAAATATGCTCTGTAGTAAGTCAAGCATAGGAAGGTAAAATAGAAATAGGAGACCTAATGCTTATACTTAGAGAGCTTAGACTTCCACAGGGAATAGGCAATTGATCTCACTTTTTAAAAGAACAGGAAACAAGTGAAAATGAGCAGGTGTCCATAACATCAGCGCTGAGAAGGAGACAGAAGGGCTGAGGGAACCCAAGCCTGTAAAGACCACAGCGTTATTCTTCCTAAATGGAGAAAATATGCAAAGAAATGTTCAAAAACAAAATATGTGGGAACTACAATTTCCTCAAACATGGAAAGGCCTTGGAGGCCCAATTCCCTGATACCTGACTTCAAAGTTTGCTTTTCATTTTCAAGTTATTTGGATTCAATTAAACCATGAGGTAAGGTGGCAACAGCATGAAGATCATGTGCTTCTATATACAGTCATCCTCAAAATAAAATTTGTCCATTTAATGAATATTACAAACCTTTTGAAAGAATAATAAGTGGAAAATTCTGAAGCCGTGTTGAGTGATTTCCAAAAATTTCTCAGGGTGCTGTGAACCATTCGGGCTTAGCTGGTTCCTGACTCTACCTCCTCCATATTTGGTTTAATATTCTCTTCCTACCTAATGGAATACTTGGAACCCTATGGAATTAATTGCTTAGGCAAGCTGTCTTTTCCTTTTAATTTGCTAGAATGCCAAGTTCACGTAGGTGTCATTCAACTAAAAATTACTGGGTAACTACTGAGCAACACTGAAATGTTATTTATAATGCACTTATAATATACATTTTACATTTTCTTCTGAATCTTGCCAAATTTTGTATATGAACAGTCTGCTTGCCATGGTGTCCATATATCTTCTTTTTTTTTATTTTTTTTTTACATTTATTTATTTTTGAGAGGCAGAGAGAGACAGCGTGAGCAGGGGAAGGGCAGAGAGAAAGGGAGACACAGAATCAGAAGCAGGCTGCAGGCTCCAAGCTCTCAGCACAGAGCCTGACGCAGGGCTCAAACCCATGAACCGTGAGATCACGATCTGAGCCAAAGTTGGACACTCAACCAACTGAGCCACCCAGGCGCCCCCCATATATCTTCTAAACTAGAGTTCAACATTTTGAATCATATTTAATAGAGGGTTTTTTTTTTTAACACGCCTATTCATGGGGATAAACTGGAGAGGCCATTTCTAGAAAAACAATGATAAAATGCTGGATGGAAGCAGAAACTAAGTAGCCTCAATCTGAGTTAAAGTCTGTGTAAATTCTGTTCATCTTTGCAAATTTGAAAATGGCACTCTCTGTTTAATTTACTGTTGTTAAACAAGACATGAGGGTGACAATTATCTGCTGACATTGTTAGGTATCTACAATGAATTCACGGTCTGAAAATCTCCCATGCTGTATATGCTGAAGTCCGTTATCTCTTGTTTTGTTTTTTTTTTATGTTTATTTTTGAGAGAAAGAGAGAGAGCACACATGCACAGGAGCGTGAGAGGGGGAGGAGCTGGGGGGGGGGGCGGCGGAACAGAGGATCCAAAGCGGGCTCTGCACTGACAGCAGAGAGCCAGATGCAGGGCTCAAATTCAGGAACCATGAATCACGACCTGACCTAAAGTCGGACACTTAACCCACTGTGCCATCCAGGTGCCCCAAGTCAGTTATTTCTTGTTAAAAAACTTTTTTATTATTATAGACATTTAGAAACCATACAAAAATGAGAATATTAAAAAACAAACAAACAAACAAACATGGACTCATCAACTCATTCAATCATTATCACTTTCCTGTCCATCTCGTTCCTTCAATGTGCCCACCTCAGGGACTCCTGTCAGGACAAGGTTTGTCATTTCAGATTCTCACCTGAATCTTTCCTTCTAAATCTTAGAACCCTCAAAGCATATAAATGCTTCTTATGCCTTTACCATGTTATTCATTTGAAAAGGGAAACCATGTTGTCTCAGCGGAGGAGGAAAACATAGTTTCATTCCGATTCCCTATCATGAGGGAAGGTCAAGAATCTTGGTGCAAAATCCCACTTAGAGGCGGTGACTTACACTGTTTCCCAGTGCTCATCACGCCTAACCAGAGATCATGAATTTTCCATCATCATTACATACACTATGCAGTCAAACTAGTCTACGTTGAGCTGAGTATTCTCAGGTTTAAAGACAAAAATGTTTCCACTGAGCTCTAATTTACACCACCGTTAAATATTTTTCTTGATTTTCATTAAAATAAGAAAATCAGTTTTCTCTATTCAGTGGCAGATCAATTTAACTGAAATAAAATTTCTCCTGTAATTTACCCATACTTACTCAAAGGATTAGTGAGTCCCTGTCAGAGAGCAGATACTTGTCTGCTCATTAACATTCACGACCAAGAACCCTTCTGGTAGGGCTGGTTTCAGCATCTGATAGAGCAATACTTAAAAGAAATTGGCTTGTCTGTGAAACAGCTGCTCAGCAAAGCCACCATGCAAGGGAACTGGTGATAATAAGATGATAATATTACAACTACACTGGGAGTATAATGTGTTTTACTTTGAGGTGCGTGGTAGGGGTCTAAGAATTAGAAGAAGACTGGTAGTCCATCACAGAGGACATGACGCTGTAAATCAGCAGTGGGCTTCCTTAGTTTGGAATGATCTGTCCAAAGAGCAGAATAAAAAAAAAAAAAAGGAAGGGGAAGGGGAAGGCAAAGGGAAAGGCAAAGGGAAAGGGAAAGGCAAAGGCAAAGGCAAAGAGAAAGGGAAAGGGAGGAAGGAAAGACAAATTTCACTTGTACAAAGATCTGGGTTCTTCACGCATTTGCATTTAAAAGACCCCTACCATGGACCATCTATTCCAACATTGTGCAAACACAAGGCATTTGTGATTTGTAAATCTGCACTAGTTCTGCCAAAGTTGAAATCCCCTGTTAGCTGATTCTTATTTTTGGAAAGTCTGACCTTTTGTAAAACTAGCAGATCACTGATCACTCTCCAGTGATAGTATGACTGTTTCCAATTTCTAAAACCCAATCCAGGACAATGTGATTTCCAAAGATGTGTCCTTCAGATGAAATACATGTCATTGAGGTGGTGGCCTAGCAAAATTAAAGGTGTTCAGCTAATTATTTTGTAAGATAATTAATATGATAACCCTCATGAATTACAGCTAGCTTCTATTCTGTATTACGAACAAGAGTACTAGTAGCATAAGAAACAGGAATATCACATCTATTTATTCTTGAATCACATTGGGGAAGTGGTGCATGTGTGCCTGTGTGGTTATGCTAGCATTTGTTCCTGTGCTAGGAGACTGAAGGCAGTGGTAAAACAGGTATGTCCCTGTGCTTCATGTAGAAAATACTTATCCCTCTTGAATTCCTAGAGAATCCACCAAAACAACAACAAACAAACCACCCTGTGCAGAACATAAAATGTTGTTTTGAGAATAACAAGAGGAGTCAGTTGAGGACTATGGTAGTTAGGATATAGAAATATTCACTCCTCCCCCAACCTTCACTTTTAAGTCATATAATCCCTTCTCCACTGATGTTAGGAATGACTGGGAGATTTGATTTGGCCAACAGAACCTGGGAAGAGAGTGTGCCAATCCTAGTTTGGGCATTAAGGGGCACCATGCCTCCACTTATGAATCTTAGTGTCTAAACTTCATGATGAGAAGAAAATGATCAAGATAGACTCCTGCCTCCAAAAGAACAGTAATATCTAGAACAGACCAGACCAAACAGTAGTTTAGAGCCAAAGTGAGCAGGGCATAGACCAGAATAGCCAAACTCTAGACAATCCAAAGATGCATTCAGGAAAAAATAAATACTTCTTGTTTATGCCCTGAAATTTTGTAGTTGTTTGTTATGAAACAATAGAAGACATAAACGACTGACACGATTCTACAGAATATCTACATGATAGATGCAAGCTAAATGTCAACAGATAAACAATGTTGCAAAACATCAATAGTAACTATGTTTACAACACGTCCCAAGGACCTTGTAGACATGCATACAAAATTTCTGGTGCCTTTGTCTCTTCCTGCCCCTTCTTTATCACACTCTTAAGTTATTCCTTAAGAGTCCTGTCTGTCCCTTCTTCCAAAAGTCTCTGATGCCTCTAAGTAGAACACTTTGTTCCCTCCGTTCTGCCTCCAATGGACTCCCACCATATGATACAGCCAATCCTGCCTTCTTTACTATTGGTTTGATACTTGTGTCTCCCCAACGAGGTAAGATAAACTTCATGACAGATTGTGACCGTATTTTTGTCATTATTAGTCAACTTTTTTTATCTACTACCCACTTGGTTAAGTGTCTTCTACATATAAGGTTCTGAATAAATGTTTCCAAACTGAAATCACACACACACACACACACACACACACACACACACACACACACACCACTCATATGACAGGAAATATAGACGATTCTACCACATATGGAAAACTACTTAGCGGTTTTTCCTATTCAAGTAAGTGTTTTCTCTGGGAAAATTCAACCATATTTTATAGATATCATTGCATTATTGTCATCTCTACAGTATATAGATGAGAAATGATATTTTAAAAGAAAACACAAGCAGATTTGCAGTATAAAAATATTATGTCGCTGTGTATAAATTATTTCCACATTCAGTAAAATCAGAGCTGACTGTGTTAGTATAGAATAAGTTCTTCAGAAAGATGGAAATTACTGCTCAACTTTTTTTATTTTTATTTTTATTTTTTGCTCTTAAAAATTTACTTGCTGCAAAAATCTCTGGACAAATGTGTGTCATTAAAATGCATAAATAAAAACCAGGAAGGAAAGTAAAATAATAAGACCAAGAAGGACAAACTGAACAACAACAACAACAACAAAAACTCTCATATTGAGTTTCAAATGTGAATAAAATTCGGCACAAATAAATCTGAAGAAAAAATAAGCAAAATAAAATATCCCTTCAACGAAATTTTCCTGTCTCTCAAGAATCCATATTCCATGCACGTTCCTGGAGAATAGGGTGCTGGTGCTCACATTAAGACAGAAGCTACCAGGGCTTTGTGAGATAAGGAGAATAAATAATACAGCTTAGCTGATTCAATAACATTTTTGCACAAAACACCCGTTCCCCTTTAACTGACAGACAACTTCTAATTGAATACTATTCCTGCCTTTTCCAAAAATGTGGCTAGATTCTTTACCCACCAATATCACCGTTGCCTTGTTAAAGGAGTATCAATGATTTTTAGCCAGTGTCCACTCGAAACAAATAAAAGCTTAGTTATAATTTCAAGCAAATGTCAAGTTCCTATTCCATTGCTATTTATAAGTCTGATGTAAGTCAAGAGCATTAGGCTACAGACTTGGTTTCATTCTTCTCGGTGGAAACTTGGCAAGTGACTTACCCTCTCTAGGCCCCAGGTTCCTTGGGGGCAAGACTATATTTAGGTGGGTAATTTTCTTTTTTAAGGATTAAAAAAAATTCATTCCACTTCCCTCTCAAGACATCATCACCTCTTCCCCACAATAACTGGGACAGGACAGACACGAGAGACAGAGGAGAGGATACTGCTGTTCATGAAATCTTAGCATATTTGGAGACTGGAAAGCACTAGAGGGTCTAAGGGGTACCAGTGATGATAAGCAGGGCTTCAGGAATGCTCAGTCTGGGGCTCAATGCTGAGTCCCCCACTGAAGAGCTCCGAGGAACCTGGGGTCTAGAGAGGGTAAGTCACTTGCCAAGTTTCCACCGAGGAGAATGAAACCAAGTCTGTAGCCTAATACTCTTGACTTACATCAGAGCTCTGCACTGTGGTTCACTTCGGTCGATAGGTTAGCATCTATACAGAGTGAGGAACGGGGCCAGGAGTTGTCTCTTATTACTATACTATACCAACATGAGCATGTGGTTGGTGTTTATTTTCCTAGAATCCTAAAAGTTAGCCACTTAGAAGCATGACAATCACTGCGATTTAGACACAAATGCCAATTTGACAGGTGAAATGATCACTAAACACAAAAATCCTGGGAAAATGAGCAGGTGCACAAGGATGTCCCTCCCTTTTTTGAATGTTTTTATATGATTTGTTTACTTGTTTTGCAAACTTCTGGCTGTCGGGTGTTTGGCAGAGGTGAGACAGGTAGGAAGCAAGGGAGTCATGCTGTGATCACTCTGCCAGGTATACCTGATGGTCTTTGTAATTGTAACCCCTGGGGTGTGACAGAAAGGTCTGGTCTTGGCTACAGAGCAAATTGAGTGCAACACTGAATTGTTCTGAGGAAATCTTTGCAGGCTAAGCCCCAGTCCGCAGGGTGATGGGCTTCTAGGGGTACACGATGCGAGCCAGAGGTGGAGATTTGGCCAGAGAAAGAAGGAAAAAAACAACAACAACAACAACAACAACCAACTAACCCAAACCTTGTGAACCACTTGCAAAAGTACCAGTGCCAAGAATATAAACTTTTATTTTATATACCTTCATAACATTTCAATTCTATGTTTAAAAAGAAAAAGAGAGCGTCTCAGTTATAAGAAAGTCCTCTGCCAAAGAAGGAAAATGTATGCAATTGATATTATGTACTCTTTCAATTTATTGCCTCTCAGCTACAAAGTTTTGGACTAATGGGAGTATGAAGCAAAGCTTGATCATTTAGGAAAGCTGGGGAAGAATTCATATTAATTCAGGGTTAGTTTCTGACCACTCAATGAATAGTTATAATTCTATACCGTGTTTCTTTTAAATATTACCAAAGACATTAATAAAAAGTAGGAAGGAACATGGCAAGAAACAGAATGTTACGTTACATTAAATGTTTGGGAATTTCAAATTTGAGGAGTCACCTCTGCCACAAAAAATGAAAAGTGAAATAGAATCAAAACATTTCTAAGAAAGTACAATAAGGAAAACAACAACTATAGATTGATGGTTAATAGTGGCTAAATTTATCCTCTCTGAATATGGTTTGGACTGAATCACATGTATCAGGTAACTTAAATTGCCGCTCTACCTAAATGAAAATAAGAATGGTAGGAAAGGGAGTGCTCACCTTCTCATGGAATAGTCATTCATCCGAAGGAGAACAGGTAGCCAACAAAAACATGCAAAATCCTGATGACAAATCAAGATCTCTGAGAACGTGGGACCACAGCAGAAACGCAAAACGGATGCTTTGGATCAAGAGACCCCAGTGAGTATGCAAACTGACTCACAGAATAATAGGAAACCACTAAAAATAAACTCCAAGTCTTTCACGGCACCACGGATTTTATCTGGGAAAATAAGGCTCACAGGGTACCATTCCACAACTGATCCTAGATACTTCTGTGCTCACACTCACTGATACTCATCAGTGAGGAAGTGTTCCTTTTTAAAAAAGCTAAGGGAGAAAACGGAAAGCTGGCTGTGTGAATGTACCCCTTTCCCCAACAGGTGACTTCGCAGGATCACCTTCACGGGATGAGAAGATAAGTCCTACAACTGTGTGGCTGACCTTCATGTAACTGCCTAAAGAAGTAGCCGAAGTTAGAATGGTGACTTCCAAATTTACATAGTTTCATAATTTTTTTTTAAGACAGGCTCTTCAAAAGCTGAGTTCATCAGGGCCACGTTTTGATTTTTAAAAATAAGTCTGGCCGATAGCTTCCTTGAAAAAAATCTCAACTTCTCTCCCATCCCAACCTGAGATGCACTGTTAAAAAAGAATTCGTCAACCCCCATGTCAGATCTAATCTTAGCAAAAATCAAGATCCTGTCAAACCGACTGACATAGTGCCCCCAAGTACATAAAACAATTTAAAACACATCTGGAGAGACAGAGAGAGAGAGAGAGGGATGGAGGCTTCTTTAGTAAAACAAAAGTAAAATTCATTAGTATGGGGGGGAAAAAAGTCATTGTTAAAAGTCACTGCTATGAGAATACAAGTATCAGGCTCATTCCTTTTGAATAGCATTTAAAAAAACAAATCAGGAGCCCCTGGGTGGCTCAGTCAGTTGAGCGTCTGACTCTTGATTTCAGCTCAGGTCACGATCTAGGGGTTCGTGGGTTCCAGCCCCGTGTCGGGTTCTGCTTGGGATTCTCTCTCTCTCTCTCTCTGACCCCCACCCCACTCAGGCTCTCTCTCTCAAAATAAATAAACATTCAAAAAATATTTAAAAAAATGAATCAGCTCCCCATAAAACTATCAGACACAAAGTATTTTCATTAAAAGGAATATACGCTGTGTATCACAAACTGTCCCAGAATTCCTTTTCCGGAATTTTGGAGTCTAGCTTTGAAAAGGCACTAGAATTGTCTTCCAAAGACAGGTAAAAGTCAACAACACCAGATCACTCTCCGTGCTTTCTGTAACAAACGATAAGGCGTCTCAATTTGCCTCAATGTGAAGTGATACATTACAGTTCCTCCAGCACAGAGCCCCTTCAGGGGCTCCTGAATGTCACCGAATTTGTAATCTGTCAATCAAGGGCAACAACTAAGTACTCCCTCGCCTCATTCAAGGGAACAACACGCACAGCGTCACTTCTAAATAAGGAATTGTTTTCATATACCTCCACATATAAAGCTGAACACAGAGGGAGGGGCAGAGAAGACCACGCAAATGTTCAAACACTTGGCAGATAAGAGGAAGTCCCATTGACTTACATGGAAAATGTCACATCAGCTTAAGTACTGAAACCACCACCAGGTTGGACCTGCCTTTTAGGACGAGGAGGGCTGATTTGAAAGGAATTGGTGTTGCTGTAATAGGTTAAAGCCGCAATGAAGCAGAACATTTTACCTACTACAGAGAAAAGAGAAAGGAAAATCAAAACTTCGGCGAGCCTTTTCTAAACTAGCTCTGCAGTGCATGGACTGGAGAGGATAAGGGAAATGATGGCAGTCCCACTGCCCAAGGACAACTTAATAAGACCCAAAGGTACCAGGAAGGGTTGCCACAATTTGCGAGTCTGGTTTACAATGAGCCACGGCACGTGCATTCATTTCTTAGAGCGTTAAATATCATGCAACCACCTAAGAATTTTAACTTTCTCATGATCATTATTAATTCAGTTTACGAAAATCAGATTGATCTTGAATATTTTTCTCAAGTGCTGATGAGAACATTCAATGTCGCCATGCTCGTAATAATCACTTTCACTCTCTGTGCTTTCTCATACCAACTGTTTATTTAACAAATAGAATATAGAAATGAAGTGGATTGCTTATAATCAGGAAATCAATACAGGATTTAAACATTGGGCAGAATGCACTGTCACTGCAGGGCAAAATGTGGCTGCATTATTGGAGGGCCAAACTCCAAAATAAAGGAGTCTGTGTCATTAGCACTTAAAACAAGCCTGTCTTCTCGAAAGTGTTGCTATATTTCAAATAATTTTAAATGACACTTAATTACTTTAAAGAAAATCCCCAGATGAAAAATTAAGACAAGCTATGATGTGAAAAAACCTGAATTAGAATCACTCTAATCATGAAAAATTAAGCTCAATCTTTCAGAATAAATCTCACAGGCAAAACCACAAACTCAAAACAGCTCTTCGTTAACGCAGGCTTTGTAACATATTACTCTAAGAATTGTCAAGAAAGCTCATGCTTTTTCTAAAAATAGACAAAGTTATAAATGTTTAAGAGGGAGAGGAAAGCACCAGCTTTCAAAAAAAAAATGTTTTTCACATAAAACCAAGATCCTCAGGAAAGCACACCTCGAACAAAGTGAATCAGAAGCTGGTCCACCTACCGTCAAATTTCTTGTGCCTGGACACGAAAGTGGTGCGCACAAAATGGCTCGTCTCTTCCACGAGGTTCTCGAACTCGAGTTTGCTCTGCTGGCTTAACTTGTCTTCCATTTCCGTGGTGCAGCATGTATATTCTTGAGGGCAGATTCTTAAGTGTTCCCCTGCCATGAGAGGGCAAATGTCAGTATGGAATGATAAGGACTTTGCAGACATTGCTTCTCTGACCTTTCCCTTCCACCCTGGGATGCTGTTCCACCCCTGTCCGGCCTTCCCCGTGAACTTATCTGGGCCTCGGTAGACTTAACATCCCAAACATTCAGGACTTCAGCTGAACCTGATGTTGGGGTCTGAATGTTTGTGTGCCCCCAAACTCCTATGTCAAAATGCTAATGCCGAGGTGACGGTACTAGGAGCTGGGGCCTTTGGGGGGTGATTATGGCGTGAATGGGATTAGTGATCTTATAAAAGAGACCCCAGAGAGCTAGGGGTCCCCTGTGCCACAGAAGGACGCAGCGAAGGATGGTGTCTGTGAACTAGGTGGCAGACACTCGCCTCGTGGCTACCAGGGCTAGGATCATGGATTTCCCAGCCCCCGGAAGTGTGAGAAGTCAATGTCTTCTGTTTGTAAACCACCCAGCTTATGATATTTGTGACAGAAGCCCAAACAGACTAAGACATGTGATATTTAGTTCCTGGCCATGCCACGTAAATGAGAGTATATTAAAGACCTCAGAAGACCATGACGACGTCTCTGCTTTAATTTGAAACACGCCAAGTAACACCAGATGACAAGAGACATCATACGGTTGGAAGCGTGTCCTTGGAAACCTTAAGCCACGCAAAAGACACTCAGCCTCATTAGCAGTCTGTGTGGCAGCAAAGGCAAGAAAAGACGGGTATCATTCCTGGTGTTCTGGCTCTGCCTGTCCGTCTATCAGAACGCATCACCTTTGCTCTCGGTGAAAGCGAGTATGTTTTTCATGGCATGTCTCATGTGCCACACATTCCCCACGTTGACATGTCTTGTCAGAGAGAAAACGTGCTCCTGGAAGGAGGAAGGTGCTGATGGGCTTAACTAATGCTTATGCTCTACGGATATATAAAGTAAGAGGTAATGAAAGTCAGGTATTTAATTCAACATATTTATCTCTGGATATACCAGGCCACTGCTTTTGGTGATACCGCTTTCTTCAGGACTATTTGCGAGGAGGAGCCGAAGCTTTGCTTCATGAAATGAAAACGGTCTGTTAATGCAGAAAATGTGCATTTCCAATTGATGTAGCTCTGTTAGTGTCAAAATGTTTAGCAGAGCCTGTGCAGGGAAGAAGGAAAAACCACCCAACATCTTCGTAAACCAAACCAACCAATTGCCCCTGTGATTGAAGTCACTGTAGGGCACTGAAAACCAAGTGTACAAAGTACTTGATGGGGTGATTAAAATCCATTTATAATGTTTCACGGTACTTCTACAAAATTACGTCCTGTGACCCTGTGTGAAGTGTAGGGTGTTTCCTGTTTATGTTGTTTGATGCTTTAGCTCCTACTTAAAACAATGCCTGAATAAAAATGCCAACATATGTGTACAAAAGTCAGATCTTATATAACTCCTGGGAGGAAGGGAGACCATAAAATAGCATATGTATATATTTTTTAAATTTTTTTTAATGTTTATTTATTTTTGAGAAAGAGACAGAGCGTGAGCAGGGGAAGAGAGGAAGACACAGAATCCGAAGCAGCTCCAGGCTCCAAGCTGGCAGCACAGAGCCCGATGCGGGGCTCGAACTCACAAACCGTGAGATCATGACCTGAGCCGAAGTCAGGCGTTCAACCAACTGAGCCACCCAGGCTCCCCAGCATATGTATATTTTTAAATAAGGAAATGAAAATGCATTGTACTTGAGAATGATAAGTATCAAATTCGAGGTAACAGTTCACTTCCAGGAAAAATTAGGATTTGAGAGAGGAGCTTAAATATTTTAATCTATAATTGTTTACTTCTGAAGTTGTTTGATGGACGTCAGATGTGTATCATACTAGTATCTTTGCTTATTTCTGTACATTTAAAGTATTTTGAAATAAAAACTTGGAAATGTGTCACTAAAAAGTAGCAGTCACTACAACTGTGCTAGAGAGGAGAGCGGGGGATAGATAGATATTCAGAAAGAAAAACAGGCTGCCCTTGACATTCAGAAGCCGGCATGGCAACTCACAGCTAGGTCATGATAGTCTATTACACTTAAACAATCTCACAGAATACCAACCCCAGACAAAATTACTCCGAGACCACGATAAATGAGATAAACCAAAGTCATTTCAAAATTTTGGTTAAGCACAGACAAAAACAAGGCCTTATGCCATCCAAAAAGTACTGAACACTTCCTCTCTGAGGCAAAACGAGTGTACTTCTTTACCATTTACAGACTGAACCTCACACTACTCTCCTTCCTTATTGATGAGATTTATTGAGTTACCTTTTTGTAGATTTACCTCTGCTTTCTGACAGCATCTGACCAATCTAGGGGGAAGCCCTGCTTTTCTGAACCAACCCCCCAAACCAGCCCACCAAAATCCCAGTCCTAGAATAGATTCTTTCCAAGTCCCTGTCACTGAGAAAGCCCATGGTTCTCCACCGTGTATTTATTCCCGCTTGTTGCAGTCGCTGACCCTTATTCAACCACAGGTATGTTCCTAACAGGTACTCATTGGAAGGTACTGACAATACCAAACTGGGTAAGGATGGAACAATATGAATTTTGCGACTTTTCTCCAAGTCATTCTGATACTCACATCCCAGGAAGAAGCAGAGTTCCAGAGGTTAAGACACTGATAAGGATGAAAAATAGCTTTATCAAAAGCAAATGGCCTGTATTTCTAATTTACTTTTTATAAAATATGAAAACTAACTTATAAGGATAAAACTCTGTATCCAGATTGAATGGGCTTTTAGCATTAACAATTCTGCATAACGCTCCTTTCTCTGACCTGCTATAAACCATTTTCAAAAATCTACGTAGTCTGTCCCCCACCCCTTCCTATCGTGAGTAAATGGAATGTCCATTTCTCAAGATTTAGTACATCAGGGCTACATTCTACTTCTGAATCATTACAAATGAGTTTTCAGCAAAATGCATTGGACTTTTGGTGACAGGCGGACCAAAAGAGAATAAACATTGTATGACCTGAGGTAAATAGTTATACTTGGGATATTGGTGGAAGAAACTCCATGGTTTCATGAAATTAAATTGGATTGATAACACGGTAATTTCTAATCACGTCAAGAAAATCAGTATTTTGTACGTCAAGTGTTAAATAAAAACAGGAAGAAAACTTACTTCTTCATAGGATGACTTTAAACCAAGCTTAGCATGTGTGTGTGTGTGTGTGTGTGTGTGTGTGTGTGTGTGTGTGTGTGTGTGCGCGCGCGAGAGCACAGGTCATGGAGGCATGTATAACTGGCTGCCATTCTAATTCAATGCAGTATTAGATATTTTATAGAACTGGAAGTGTCCCCAAAAAGTCAACGCCTTTACACAGGCCCTGGCAGAGATGAAGAGACAGACAGACAAGCATGTAGACAGTGAAGAGATGGACAGACTACCAGAGTGTTGAAGAATCCTACTGGAGGAAGAGTATATCTTTTATGCAAAGTGCTTGCTAGAGTGTCTAGGTAGAGACCATGATGATGCTCCCAAGCATACAAGATCAGGGACGTAAAACATGTGGTCAAATCTAGGGTGAGCCTTGTTTTCTCTCTAACATATACTAAAGAAGGTTTTGTGGAAGAACTGACCTATTGAAGTACCGTTTTCTCCCCCAATCTGAAGTCACTGATATTTGCCAAAGTAACCTCATAATTTCAAATGGCCACAAAGACTTAGGACAATTGCATAATTTGTTCTTAGTAGGTTTACTCATTTATTTTGTTTTTGACCCTAGAACAGGGGTGTCTAAAACATGGCCCCTGGGCCAAATCTGGCCCACCATCTGCATTTATAGGCCCCGAGAACAATAATGGTGGGAGACAAAAATCTAAAGAATGATATTTTACACAATATGAAAATTTTACAAAATTCAAATTCAATTGTCCACAAATAAAGTTTTATCAGAAAACAGCCCCACCTCCCCATTTATGTACTGTCTATGGATGCTTTAGTATTCAAAGAGCAGAGCGCTCATGACAGAGACCACTGTTGCAGAGACCTGCAACGTGAACTACTGACATTTCTGAAATCCTACATGGCATACTCTGCTACACAAAGAATTACCTCTAGCCCGTCCTGTTCCAATTTCTCCAAAAGCAAGAATTTGATACTTTACTCGGCTTACGTACTTTCTAACACTTATGAGTATTTGATATAATAATGAGCCTTTTCCAAAGCCGTAACTCATGAAGCAGAAGAAAGCGTTATCCTTTAAAAGCTTCCCACGCACTCTCTCAAATTCCCTTAGGTTCTCTACGTTATTTATTACATAATTAGATACAACATTTAGCTCAATTGGAGTGCCACTACATACCTCCAAGATCTAAACAGTAATCGCTAGATACCTCCAAGATCACTAATATACAACATTTAGCTCAACTGGGGTGCCAATAGGTACCTCCAAGATCATTAATATTATCGCTAATAGTAAATAGTTCATTCCAGGAGATCAGAATAAGAGACCATAAATCCAGGAAATGTGGGATTGAAACAATGTTGATGGCATCTTCACTCAGCAAACATTTATTGAAACCTATATGCAACTCAGGACGATAGGTGCCTATCCATCAAGATCAGGTGCAGAGTTAGACAATCAGCCTACACAGGTGCATGCTTTCTTAGGGCACCTGAAGTTCATGCCAGTAAATTCCCAGGTTCCTGAATTTTTATCAAACTCATCACTAGCTCTAAACTAAATAAGGGAAATTATAGATGTGGAAGAAGGGAGTTCCAACAGGAAGTTAGAGATTGAGCAAAGGCTGAAGGACATACAATCAGGCCATAAATTGTCATGTTTTCTAAGAAAGAAGAGACGGGCTCTTCCTCCCTTTACATGCCTCCCTTAACTGTGTGTCACTCTTTACAACATCTTTCCCCAAATGCCTGCCCAGATGTTTGTTTTCACTCCAAGACACAGAGGTGACAGCAGAAATGTGATTCTGCCAGATCGTGCTCTCTCTAGGGATGGCCCTGGGTCTGAACACCGCCAGGAATAGACTTGGTGAGTGGCATGGTGGGAAAGAGCAGGAGACAGGAGGACCTCGTTAACCACAGAAGTCAGCCTCTGTGGGTCTGTGGGGCAGACTCTCTGCCCTCAGAGGTGACACATGGGGACCTCAAAATGCACACTCCAAACAAACAAACAACCAAGATGAAGTGCCCCGAATGCATCACATTTTATAGCCAAACTCTTGGCTTTTATAGAGATTTGGAGTATGGAGGGAGATTACTAACCTCACCTTTCCTAAAAGGTAGGTAGAAAATCAAATCTAAAACTATAAAGAAGATGGTAACATTTCCCAAAACAGAACACTTTAATTTCTGAACATCCAGATTCCATCTGATTACACTGCAGTATTTGTTTTAGACTTGGCCCTCTTCAGAGTGCATGGTCTATGCCAAACTTCTCTCATCCTTGAACTATTAAAATGCCCACAGTCAATTAGCCGTGCCTGATACCGAGCTACATTCTCCTCATCTTTGGGTAGGTTGCCTCAAATAACCATTCAGTTTGTTCATCTGGTGCCTCGGAAGTTGACTAGAGAAAATCATCAACGGAGTTGGGGTGGTAAAATACTCTAGAATAAGTGAACTTTTGCCCAGAGTTTATGATAGCTAAAGGAATTTAAATTGGAGCTAATAGTCCTGGGCTGTTCTCAGTCTCGTGGAGCTCCTGTACCAGCTCATTGGGAGCGGCAGAGTATAAGATCGCAGTAGTCTTTAAATGTATGTTCTAGTTCATTTCTCTAAGTTCACATTCCCAAAACCTCCAAATAAGCACTTGTGCAACATTTATCAGTGGGAAGCGTTATTGTAAATGATCCTTTCATATTTTTAAGGGCTGCTCTTCTTTAGCGAAGTTGTTCAGGACCGTAATCAGAATGCTTAAACTTTCCCAGAAGTTTTAAAATTCAATGAATGTTCTACTTCAGTGGATCTTATCACTCAAATAACCTATATTAGTGTCATCCTTTGATGTTGTCAATTTCCCAATAAAGACTTTAAATACGAATTATTTTAGTTATAAAATTTTTACTCCGTATTTTGCAAAAGTAATTCCTCTGAAGGAAACCAGTAAGTTCACTGTGTAAATCTGTTCTGACAATTGCACAGCGATGATTTCAAACATGCCATCCTAGATGGTGCAGACCCCAGCTCCAAACTGCCAGTGTTTTTGGTCTTTACCATCACCTTATTTTTTTCTTTCAGAGAAACTGATGGTTAGGGATCTGGAAGGGCACAGAAGGTATGGTCAGAATCAACAAGGGATGAGATATGGGGGATGAGGCATGGGCAGAGCTTGAAGGCAGGATAGTCCAAGAGAGCAGGAGGCAGCTGCAGAGAGAAATGTGATTCTTTCCATTCCTCACATCTTACCTTGGTTCTAATATATTACGGAAGTATTAAACTTGTAAATACTCTCATCATTTTTAAATACAGGTAGTTTCTCCTTGTCTTCAAATGAATACATCTAATTTATTATTTACTTCATACGTGTAAAACTTTGAGACATTTGGGGCACCTGCGTGACTCAGTCGGTTAAGTGTCCAACTTCAGGTCATGATCTCACAGTTCATGAGTTCAAGCCCCGCACCGGAATCACTGCTATCGGCATACAGCCTGCTTCGGATCCTCTTTCCTCTTCTCTCTCTGCCCCTCTGCCTCTTGACCACCCCCCCTCAAAAATAAAGAAACACTAAAAAAATGATTATTAGTAACTTATATGGGTAGGTACACACACACACACACACACACACACACACACACACACAGAAACACAATTACATAGCATATTGCTTCTCAGTATTTAAAAAACAAACTAGGGCGCCTGGGTGGTTCAGTCGGTTGAGTGTCTGACTTTGGCTCAGGTCATGATCTTGCAGCTTGTGAGTTTGAGCCCTGCGTCGGGCACTGTGCTGACAGCTCAGAGCCTGGAGCCTGCTTCGGATTCTGTGTCTCCCTCTCTCTCTGCCCCTCCCCCACTGACTCTCTCTCTCTCTCTCTCTCTCTCTCTCTCTCTCTCCTTCAAAAATAAACATTAAAAAAATTTTGTAAACAAAATAAAAAACAAAATAAAGACTAGAAAGATCTCAGAAGAAAATGTGAATTGTTACCACCTTTCTTCTATATAGCAAACAGCCCAGCAAAACTGTGATTAAACACCAGTAGGTCAAACAGCAAACGATAACAGTGTGATTCCATGATCCAACATATGCCACACACCAGGGACTCAACTTATTTAAACATTTTTGTAAAAAATGAATGTGAGCCCAGAGTAGAATATAATCTCAAAGGCAACTGAAGAATCGTAGTAATGCAACTGATTAATCTGTACCCATAAGAGGAAGAGTGCTTAATGGTACTAAAAGATTTTTCCCTAGATCATGGGGAAAGAAAGAGAAGTAGTTACTTTACTGTTCTTTGGAGCTTTCAAGCCTCTTCTCATCATATCTCTGTGTTTTGCTCATTAAAGTATTTACAGAGTCCAAAAACATTAGAAACAGAGGTGATCCCAAGGCCACACGAACCCCAGCCCAGACGCGTATTGAAATTGGACTGGGGAAGATGCATGGTGGGGCATTACTGGACATTCTTTTCCAAAAGATCGACCTACAGCTATTCTGATAAACTCAGCAACTGCCCATGCAGACCTTCCCTTCTTCACTTCTTTCAGAATAAGACTCACCAAGTTTGTATTTCAGCATAAAATCTTTATATAGGAAGTACTCAAATGATAATCAAATCTCTTCAACACGCAAAATGTTAATTTGTTGGCCTCAAGACAGTTCTTCGAGACCTAAGACAGTAAAGAAATCTTGCTCTCATTACTTCTGTATTTCAGAATCAAAATGAAAGCTATACAAGCACAGACAACTTCAGTTATCATCTCTAGGAGTCTGAGAATAGGATAAGCAAAATGCTATGGCAGGGATAAGAAGCCCTACCTCCCCGTCGCCACTCCCACTGCAAGGTACACCTTCTGTCCGCCCAACATTTTCTGAGCGCCTCCTTTATGTCAGGCACTGTGAAGGATCTTTCTTGTCTTTATTTTACAAAGTAGGAAACTGAATCATACAAAGATTAAGTAGCTTCATCTTTAAGCTAGGAAAGATCTGTCTCCAAAGCTCATCCTTGTTACCATTCTCACCTGTGACAAGATCCATGCGACCACAGCAGCGAAATAGAGACATCATGGAATATTTCACATTTTCAAAGAAACTCAACATTTGTAAGAAACTATACAAAATAACTGTTGGAAGGAGTTCAAGTTTCAGCATCAGATTTTACTACTTTCTTTCAATGACATCATACCTTTGTGAAGCTTGGTTTTTCACTAATTTTCCTTAACTTCCTTAATTTTCACATGGATAGCACGTGAAAAATCAGTGTGAAACAGGAAATGATGGTGGCTATGCCCGATTTGGTTCTAGGCTTTGAGAAGCTGTGCACTGCCCATTAGTAAATAGTTGTAACTGTTTAAGAATTAATTTTTTAAAAAATTTTTAATGTTTGTTTATTTTTGAGAGAGAGAGAGAGAGAGCAAACAGCCAAAGAGCAGAGAGAGAGAGACACACAGAATTTGAAACAGGCTCCAGGCTCTGAGCTGTCAGCACAGAGCCTGACATGGGGCTTGAACCCATAAACCATAAGATCATGACCTGAGCCAAAGTCGGAGACTCAACCAACTGAGCCACCCAGGCGCCCAAGAATTAGATTTTTAAAATGTTCCTACAATGTGTATGTAATGTTTACAAATGGCTACTAAGCTTTTTACGATGTAAATTCCCAATCGTTCAGATTTAATAAGAAACAGCTAGTATTTCTTCTTCTGGCCTAGGGGTATTGAGGACTAATTACAGAGGCACTGTGACAATTTTGTGTCCCAGTGTTTAGTACTAGCAATTTAGTGAAATACTAATCACCATGTTGCTATAAGGGAGTATTATACACAAGGTTAAGATGTATGACTTGAAGTAAAAGATAATACTCTCAATAATATGGGTGGGCCTCATCCAATCTGTTGAAAGCCCTTATGAGCAAAAACTGAGGTTTCTTTGAGAAGGAGAAATTCTGCCTTAAGACAGCAGCCTCAGCTTTGGAGTTTTCAGCCTGTCAGCCCCACCATTGCATGAGTCAAATCCTTTAAACAGATACCCTTGTGTGTCTATATGTGTATGTCATCAGTTCTGCTCCTCTGAAGAGCCCTGACACCAAGGCCTCCATGAACAGAGAACATTTGGGAGCCTCTGCACTAGCTCCTAGGGCATCTGCAACTGTGCGTATTACGATTGCCATGATTATCTGTTTTGCCCAAAATTTAGCACCATTGCTTATTCTTTTTCTTTTCCCCCTTTCAGTGCCCATCAATCTCAGTATCTAAGTTATTGTAAATGGAGTTAGCATTCTGTTGTTAAATGTTTAACAACTAGCGTTCCAGTTTTGAGGAGAAGCCCTGATTTATGTTGCTTGCCAATTCCCATGGTATAAATACTCCCACCATGGCTGGTTTCTACCTACCAAAATGATGTTCCTGAATGTTAAGCTGTGAAAGCTATGCAGCATGATAAAAACAAAGAAGGTCTAGAGGTAACACACCTCAACATAATAAAGGCCTTATATGAAAAACCCACAGCTGACATCCTGCTAAAAATGGTGACAAACTGAGAGGTTTTCTCCTAAGGTCAGGAACAAGACAAGGATGTCCACTCTCACCACTTTTATTCCACAAAGTATTGGAAGTCCAAGCCACAGCAATTAGACAACAAAAAGAAGAGTCATCCAAACTGGCAAGAAAGAGGTAAAACTTTCATCATTTGCACATGACATGATATGCTACATGGAAAATCTTAAAGACTTCACCAAAAAAATTCTAGAACTGGTCAATGAATTTAGTAAAGTCACAAGACACAAAATCAATATACAGAAATCTGTTGCATTCCTATACACTAATGAAGCAGCAGAAAGTGAAATTAAGAAAACAATCTCATTTACAATTGCATCAAAAACAACAAACCATCTAGGAATAAACTTAACCAAAAAGGTAAAAGACCTGTACTCTGAAAATAAAATATTGATGAAAGAAAATCAAGACAATGCAAATAAACAGAAAGACATTCCATGCTTACAGTTGGAAGAATATTGTTAAAACGTGTATACTACCCAAAGCAATCTACACTTTTAATGCAATCCCTATCAAAATAACAACAGCATTTCTCAAAGAAGTAGACAAACAAACAAACAAAAAATGTGGAGAACCACTACAGACCCTGAACAGCCAAAGCAATCTTGAAAAACAAAAACAAAGCTGGAGATAAAACAATTCCAGACTTCAAGTTATATTACAAAGCTATAATAATCAAAACAGTATGGTACTGGCATAAAAATAAACATGTACTTTGATGAAACAGAATAGAAAACCCAGAAATGAACCCACAATTATATGGTAAATTAATTTTCATCAAAGGAAGAAAGAATATATAATGAGAACAAGACATTTGTTCTTCAACAAATGGTGTTGGGAAAACTGGACAGCTACAGGTAATAAAAGAATAAAACTGGACCACTTTCTTACACCATACATAAAAATAAAGTCAAAATGGATTAAAGATCTAAATGTGAGACACGAAAGCATAAAAATCCTAGAATGTAGCATAGGCAGTAACTTCTGTGACATCGGCCATAGCAACTTGATTCTAGATAGGTCCCCTGAGGCAGGAAAAATAAAAAGCATAAATAAACTATTGGGACTACACTGAAATAAAAAAGCTTTTGCACAGCAAAGGAAACAATCTACAAAACTAAAAGGCAACCTACTGAATGGAAGAATATATTTGTAAATGACATATCCAAAAAAGGATTAGTATCCAAAATACATAAAGAGCTTATACAACTCAACACCCAAAAAACAAATAATCCCATTAAAAAATGGGCAGAAGACATGAACAGACATTTCTCCAACATATATAGATCGCCAACAGACACACGAAAAGATGCTCAACATAACTAGTCATCAGGGAAACACAAATCAAATCTACAAGATATTACCTCACATCTGTCAGAATGACTAAAATCAGTAACACAAGAAACAACAGGTATTGGCTAGAATGTGGAGAAAAAGGAACCCTCATACGCAGTTGGCAGGAATGCAAACTGGCACAACCACTCTGGACCAGAGTATGGAGGTTCCTCCAAAAGTTAAAAATAGAACTACCCTATAAGCCAGCAATCACACTACCGGGTATTTACTTGAAGAATACATAAACAATAATTCGAAGGGATCCATGTGCCACTATGTTTGTAGCAGCATTATTTACAACAGCCAAATTATGGAAGTAGCCCAAGTGTCCACCAATTGATAAGTGGGTAAAGAAGTGGCATATATATACAATGGAGTACTATTCAGCCATTAAAAGGAATGAAATCCTGTCATTTGCAATGACATGGATGGAGCTAGAAAGTATAGTGCTAAGCAAAATAAGTCAGTCACAGAAAGACAAATACCATATGACTTCACTCATATGTGGAATTTAAGAAACAAAGCAAATGAAAAAAGGGAAAGGGGGAGAGAGAGAGAGACTAACCAAAACACAGACTTTTAACTGTATAGAACAGACTTATGGTTACCAGAGGGGGATGCCAGGGAGGGGAATGGATGAAAGAGGTATTGGGGATTAAAGAGTACATTTATCCTGATGAGCACTGAGTAATGTATAGAATTGTTGAATCACTATATTGTACACCTGAAACCAATATAACACTGTGTGTTAAATATACTGGAATTAAAATTAAAACTTAATTAAAAAAAAGAAAGAAGAGCTGTGGAGCAGCACACCATCATATAACATTTCCTCCATACAGCTACAAAAGCCCCCAAGAGCACAACTAATAATGAAATAATTAGAAGGTGATGAGTTTTGAGTATTTATTACCTTACTTTTCCAATATAATTTATTTAATTGTAAATTGTACAATTTAAATTTTAATCATGCCTGTGCTTAACAACAGGTTCACAAAAGTCTTGAAAACCGTAATAATCAGTTCTTGTAAGCTAGAACCTGTCATGGCTAGTGCATCACTACCTGAAGCTAAAGGTACTGGATGTTGTTAATTGGCTTCTTCTTTCAATTAGCTGGGTTCCCAAATTCAATTAAAAAGCCCCTAGCCCCCCAAGAATCTGCCATTTCCACAACCTACATTTAGGTCTAGGGGTCTATTTGCCTCAAAGGAAAATGTGCTCTTCACAGTCATTTCTGACTGCCACAAGTACAGTAAAGAATTGCCCTGAGAGAGATGAGGAGGCATGCGATAGAGTAGTTATTTTACGAATGGCAGACAGTGTGGACCATTGCTAAACTGTGTGCTTACTGGAAAAGTCCCACTCGTCACAAGCAAAGTTATCACCCAGCATGATGACCCAAGGTGGTCGACCCTGTTTTGCCATTTTCAGTCACACACTGTTGCCACTACTCCAGGAATCAGGGAGAGATTTGAGAGGGAAGCTGTTACCCTATGCTACTGTTATGAAAGACCTAAGTTTCATTACATGTATCATCGCCACCTGCTCATACCCACTGTTATTACACTCATGACCAGTAATTACGAGCCCCGTCTTATTTACCTTTGAAGTGTTCATTGCCTTAGCATAGCTCTTTGCATATGGGAGGTTCTGTATAACACTGAATTGGATGCATCTGACTCTTTTGGCCCTCTTCAATCATTCATTCATCCATTCCCTTCTTTAATCACCACTCAGCAGCACCCAAAGAGCAGGTTATGCTTGTTGCTACTGGACAAGAAACTCAGAATCCAGCATGGGAAGGTGCACCTATGTGCTAAGGTCCACCTTCCAGAAAAGCAGAGAATCCTCACCATCTACACACCTGCCAGACTCTGATGGCTTTTACAGGAACAGCAGTAATTACAGGAGCCCTCTGATTGTAGCTTACCTACTTGATTTCTAGGCAAGAGTAGTATTGCCCATGTAGCCAAGTTTCAATGACGAGCAGGGATAGCCAAGTAAAGGATTCACCTGCTTCTTTTTTGGCGCAAGTATCTTTCAAACTGGAGGACCTAAAATCATTTGGCAGGTGTTCACAAAGCATTCATGTTTCAGTTTTATAGAGTCTTTCCGAGCTCATCATATGAATTAATAAGCACAGCTGTTTCTTGTGAGAGTTTTGCCACCGTTGTGTATATTATGTAGGCATTATGTTGTGATGAACAACGGTATTTCTTACAGCCATTTGTGGGCAAACGTTTGGAAGTCAAAGTTTGATATTGTACCTAAGAGGTGACAGAAAGGACAAAGAGCCCACTTCCTAATGCATGCTTGTGAAACCCTAAATAACCAACACTCCTTCATATATGTTGGACTGACTTTATGCACGCTTTATTCTTCAATAATATTATGATGTCTTACCTGGAAGAATTCTTAGAGATGTCTAATCTTTACCATGCTTCCTAAAAATTTTTACACAGGCTTCTTTTCCACTTGTGTTTCATAAACATGCTGTCCTGGAACCCATAAGAGAGTCTAATTACTAACCTGGAACAGGGGGATTAAAGTAACATTCATAACTACGCAGCAACCTTCGTGACTGCTCACAATTCCTTTGCCATTTGTCTTAGAAATTTCTAAAAATTCATATTCAACTGCTCAAAGGTGTCTACAATTCTACAGCCTGAATGGCATCTTTATGGGCAGGCTTGGTCAGATCTAGAGTTAAGCTGCTTCAACACTGGTTGCCAAATCCAGGCAAACAGTAATTCACAGGGTCTCAGTGACCCTGTGCAAGTCAGCTGACCAGAGATGCTGACTTACATCTTTTCTTTCTTTGACTCGTATTGCATAAATCAAACCAACTGCCTCCCATAAGTTCAACCACAGATGATGATCAATTTCAAGTTTATTGCAGTTGTAATCCCACAACCCTCTTTGCTTAACTCAAACTTAGCCATTCTTAAAATTGAATTCGGTGATCCTGCAGCAATACACAATAAACCAATTTACAAAGTACTGGTTTTTGACCCTGATAACAGCAGATCAGCATTCTTACTAAATTATATGACAGCTCACCTGCAAATTTAGAATTTACTGTTCAAAATCCAGTGACTGTAAACTAGGGCAGAACAATTCAGTAAAGGGGCCGAGGCCAGGTGAGAGTGATTAAGAACCTAATCAAATTGAACTACATGTAAGCCTTTATGAAAAATTATTTTTATTCCTCATAAAATACTTCAATTTTAGTAGGCATCTGTAAAACCGTGATTGCAACACTGATCATATCATACAGAGTAAAGTAATAAAAGGCAACGTGGCTAGAAATGTTTCAAGATCTATGGTACAGTCTAGAAGTGTATATTTCCTTAATTGTCTGCCTCTATGACAATGAAACTCTATAATATCTAACCTTTTACAACTCATAGAGCCATTAATTTATAATAATTACTCTAATTCCCACTAATCATTTAAGATAGATGCCCATAGGTAAATATCATTCAGTCTCTATTTCACTGATGAGTGATGGGAGGTCCACAGCAAGGACATGGTCCTTTCCCCGCTGGCATCACATTTGCAATTAATAAAGGGCAAGAGGTCTCTTTCTAAAATTTGCATATGGGGACCCAGATTTTTAAATGAGAATACTTCAAATGCTATAATAAATTCTAGCATCCTTTCCAACCTGGGGCTTTAAAATGTCAGTGTTCAGGTGACAACAGCATAGGCAAGCATTATCATTCAAAAATTCTGTGATTAAAGCTCAGCCATGGTCTTAAACCAAAAGGAGTACAGAACCTCAGAAGAGAGTAGAAGAAAAACTCTCCTGAAATTAAAGCACATATCCCAACGCATTCAAAAGAGCAATGAAAGGCCACATTGAATTTTAAAGAACATGCTGCATAAAGATGATTTAAAAATGTTTTGACATAGAACATAATGTTTTAAAAGAATGCCTCTTTTTAAAACTCAAATCTCAGGGCACCTGGGTGGTTCAGTTGGTTAAGCGTCCAACTTCAGCTCAGGTCATGACCTCATGGCTCATGAGTTCAAGACCCGCGCAGGCCTCTGTGCAGACAGCTCAGAGCCTAGGGCTTGCTTCGGATTCTGTGTCTTCCTCACTCACTGCCCCTCCCCCACTCAGGCTTCTCTCTCTCTGTCTCTCTCTCTCTCTCACCCTCTTTCTGTCTCTCTCTTTTTCTCTCTCTCTCAAAATAAACAAACATTAAAAATAATTTAACAAATAAATAAATAAAACTTAAATCCCAATAGGAACAAAACCCAATAATTAGGGGACACTAGAATAATCAGTGTTTTTTTTTCTTCATAATCTCTCGAGATATATTTCTTAGACTGCTTCAAAGTAGACAGAATCAATGGTCACTTATAACCAACCTATAATGCAGATGAGAATCATATGTAACTTTGCTTTTACCTGGCACTTCAAATCCCTATGTCCAAAATTAAGTGATTAAGTCAATATCATTTAACCCAAGGAAATAATTGATTTATCAGAGTGCCTCTTTCAGAATAGACATTAATGGAAAAGTCTCAGAAGCCAGGCCCTAGTTTTGATGAAAAGGCGAGAGGGTGATGCCACTCCATTTTGGGGATGCAGATGTTGTTTCATCAGAAAGTTCACTTCAGCCTGTGCCTGTTCACCTTTCCAACCTGGGGCTTTAAAACGTCAGTGTTCAGGTGACAACAGTATAGGCAAGCAATATCATTCAAAAATTCTGTGATTAAAGCTCAGCCATGGTTTAATCCAAAAGGAGTGGTCTAACTCTGTGGTTAGACTTGCCGTATTCAATGCATTAAGAGAAGAAAACATCTACATAAAGATATGTGTAGACAATGAATAGAATACAAAGAAGCTAACGGTCCAACTTAGCCCAATTTAAAATATATGATGTGATTTACTGAGTTTTCTTCAGGACTTCCGCATGGTTCCCTGCACAATCAATTGGTATTTGGGGTTCACATTCTTAATCCTTGAAATATCCCTTGAACTGAAATCACTTCTCTTCCAATAAACTTGCACTGATCAACTTAGTTGAGGTTACTCTACCTGATCCACAACTGTATTACTTCCGGTCTGTGTATTCATTATGATGTTCATCCCAATGTGTTTGAACTAAAGATATTCATGGAGAAGTCTGTATTTCCATTTATCTCTTGCCACTCTCCTTCTTAAGACCTGTGCCAAGCAGAACTATTGGCAGCACAGCTTATCAGGCTCAATTATACTCTTGACCTTGGCGATGCTATTGTCTCTACATGGAAAGCTAGGAGAGCTTCTCCTCCGCCCCTCTACAGGTCCCCTCCATCTCCCTTCTCATCCTTCGGTCTCAGCTCAAACACCACTTCTCTAGAGCCTTCCCAGATCCTCAAGCCTAGGTCAGGTGCCACTCCACCGGCTGCTGTCCCATTAGCTACGCACATGGCCCTTGCACACACGTGTCACTGCACTGCAATGACCAGTCTATCCATCCATGTCCCTCACAGCAGCACAGTCTAATTGAGGGCCAGGACTGAGATCTGTTCATCAACTGCACCCCCACTGCCTCTTAGCTCCCGGCCCATAATGATGCTCTCTATATTCTGATCCAGCCAATAAATGAAATAAAAATGAATTGATACAATAATGCAAGTAATAGACTTTACACTAAGTAGAACACAAGGAGCATATCAGGTTTACTCAGAAACAACTACTTTAAGAGAAAGATTGCTGAATCATGACATATCCAGAAGGCAGCAAAGCTGGTGAGAGTCCCAGGAACTCTGTCATACAAAATCTGTAGTGTTCCTCATATCAGTTCGAATTCAAATATTAAAATAATGAATTTGAAACCCCAATTATATTGCTTTAAAGAAATCTCCTGGTGGTCTAACTACCCATACACATTTTTTAAAAGAATATAATACCCCAACTGTAATATAAAAGAGACATATTAAAAGTATACCACCATGAATGATATGCATGTTAATAATACGTAAATGCTTACACAATGGCTAAATTGGGGGCAAAACAAGTAGTCGGTTATTTGGCCAATATATACTATCGCCATGAACACAACAGCTATACACACAGGCTAACAGAAGTGTGTGGGACTGCCAGCCACATCAGTGTCACAAACGATACTGCTCCCGGTGATGAGATTTTCTGAAAAAAAAATTTACCAACTCTTGGTAAAAATCTTCAAATGAAACAAATACAATTTTTTCTTGATTTACTTAACAGTCATACTTCGAGAAAATTCAGAGCCTATTTGCATTGTACAATGATATTTTAAGTGTAGAGTAAAATGGAGCTAGATTCTAGATTCACCTCGTGGTAAGTGGAGTTTTTGTTTTGTTTTGTTTTGTTTTGTTTTGTTCTCAGCTATCAAAGAATCAGTGAGAACATTTACAGTTGAGCAGGATGCTAGATAAGTCTTCATTTTGTGGGGGATATCACTCGCGTCAGGATATCTTGCTTCCTTGGTAAGTACCTACCAACTGCCATGGTGAGAATGTGGTTTCAGAAGGGATATCTGCCCTGAAAATGAGTTAGACTTAAGGAACTTAATAACCTTTTTAACTCTAGGACCCTACAAGGAGATACAGTCGCTATCTAAACATACTTATAGGAAATACATAAATGTGAGCGGAGTGAGAGCCGTTGAGCTGAAACCATCAGCTGATTATCCATTCATTGATTCACAACACCCATACATTCACCTCATTTATCCGGTCATGCATTGGGTGCCTACTGTTACAAGGGGGTCCCTCTGGCACTTTCAAATAATTAACCACTGTGAAATTTTCCACAGAAGATCAGCCTTGTATTGTAGTTTGAAAATCCCATTGATTAACCTCAAGTGCAACCAAGGTCCCAGGTACACTTCTGTTAGTGCTCTGAGGTAGGTGGAGAAAAAGAATACCTCCAGAACAGGCTGAGAATTAGCTCAGTTTCCCCTTTAAAGTGCTCAGGAGAGTCCAAGCCTTTATACTGCATAATACTCCCAAATTTCTGGAGAAATATCCAGAAATAAGACAGTGAGTCAGAGGTGAGTGAACCTGTACAAACCTATTAGAAGAACATCTGACAGTTTTCCCAGACACACTCCTAGAAGCTTTTCTATTTCGCTAACACTCAGGCTCGTTTTCTTTTCCAAACCCACGTTCTTAGACAATTGGTTTTTGATAGCACATTTTCTGAGAAGAATCTTTAGCTACCTCTTGGGGGGCATGTTCCTGACACTTTGCCCAATGCGCTGTGGAGAGCAAATGGAATGGCAAGGATTTGTTTCATCACCTCACTGTGCAAATGGCTGTAATTTACAAGTTTGGAAGCACGTGTCCTCCTGGGACTCACCATAAATTCTCCTTTCTTCTCCCTCCAAATTAATTTTGCTTTCCATGACTGCTCTGCCATAAGAGAGAGACATTGTATGTACAAGGAGTGGTGGAATCTAGCCAGACTTGAAGCTTCCATAGGATTTGTCCCTAAACCAATCCTGTCAGGAGTCTACAGTTCCAGTTTGAGCTAACAACCAGATACGGATTTTACTATTAAGAAGGGTCTAGGCCATTTAGGACAAAAAATGACTTTTAATTGCACATTCCTGGTTCCCCTGAAGAAGGTTTCTGCAGAATTACTGCCTCCTGCAGAACGATTGTAACTACAATCCCACCAGCACACGGGGAGGGACATTCACATATAGTACTGACTTGAGTAAAGGTACCCTGTCACTTCAAACTGCAGGAGAGAATTGCAGACACGGGCGGGGCTTTGGTGCTTGAAGAGTTGAATGGCACAGCTCCACCCCCATTTTATGGAAGTCCACGTGTGGCGGGGCTCATTTTATTTTCCAGCTTCAAGTATGATGGCTCCTCCTTCTCTCACATACCCTTTGGGTGTAAAAGAAGTCTCAGTGCTTAGACTGTCTCAAAGGCTAAGAATAATATGTGGATGACTTAAGGGGCTTAACTAAATGCTGTGTATGAACATGTAAGCATGAATGTTGTTCTCCATATTAAGGGATAGACCAATGTAAACTTGTCCGAGGCTACGTCCTGAGGAAAGGTTGACACCAGGACTGGGGAAATAATACAATAAATAATAGTACAATAATAACAATAATAACAATAATAAAATAGTATGCTTCACATCTGTAAGCTTCTCTGATTTAATCATTAAGCTACACTCCAAGGTAGGTTTAATGACAGCAATTTACACGTATGTAGAGGTGATGCAACTTACCGCCAATGCCCACTCCTTCTGGAAACCACCTTCACTTAGCAAGCACACTATGTTTTTCTTCGATTGCATGCCTATTTTAGGTGATTTGTGGTTAAAGGGGCGGATGAAGTTTCTGGGACCTAGGCAGGGTAAGTCGAAGCTACCCGTTAGTGTTGTTGCTAGTTATTTTAGGCCCTCCTTGCCTGAAAGCCTTGGGTATTTTTATCTTTAATTTCTACTGGATGAAGAACATGAGGTTCAAGTCCACAGAGCTCCTGTGCTATGAACCTAGAATTCGAATGAAACTGGTTTGCACTCACAGGAGCACTCTCTCATCTGTGACTTCTCTCTCTCTACGCCCAAGTCTCACAGAAGGGCCTCTGTAATGCTCTTGGGTTCCCACACTGTCTCGCCCGGGTTTGCCTCAGGCTTATTCCAGATTCAAACTCATCTGTATCGCTCCCTCCCCTGCCCAGTCCTGCTGTGTACCTAGTCTGCTGGGACACATGAAACCCCACAGGGATTTTGAGGAAAACCATTAAAAAGGAGACAAGGTAAAAAGTGTTTAGGAGTTAATTCTTTTAAGAAACAAAAAAGAGCAGGGGAAAAATACCAAAGAAATAGAAAAGTTTTCACAAATCAGCATTAAAACTTTTTGGTCTTTGAAAGCACGGAGGAATGAGTATGAACTCTTGAACTTCAACTTAGTAGCTGTGTGACACATGAAATCAGGCATGACAAAATACCCACAATCCCAGCCTTGTAGAGAAGGTGAAATAGAATGGCCTATAGGAAAGTGCCTGGTTATTGGTGCACAATGATTATTATATATACATATATACGTGTGTGTATATATATATATATATATATACACACACACACATATATATACACACACACGTGTATATATATATACATTATGTATATGTATTATATATACATGTATTATCTTATACATATGTATATGTATTATATATATATCATTTCTTTTCCTTTTTGATCCAAAGTCAGAGAGACACCAGATACATAAATTTCTCAACATCAAACCCCTTGTTCCTTTCACTTCCTTCATCCCTGATATTAAAAGAAACCACCGGAATGTTCTCCCAAGTAGCAACTGAGATGTGAAAGATGAGCTCCTCCCATTTTAGACTACCACATATTGCTTCTACATCTTCACATGGCAAAGCAGAGACTTGGCTCAGAGATGCTAAGTTCAAATTTGATAGCCAACAAATGCCTCCATATTTCAGCCTACTTGTAGAACACAGGGAAGGGCTAGATAAGAACTGGTATCACCCACACCTCCTACATCCACAGATTTCCTTTCGATGTCTTAGCACTCATTTCCCTGGAGCATGGTCTTTCAAAAAGCTAGATTCTCACCAGTTACTGGCACAACCAGTGCATGATAAACAGGCAATGAAACGCATACCCAAAATCTCCACCACAAAAAGAATAGTGTTAGGGGCACCTGGGTGGCTCAGTCGGTTAAGTGTCTGACTTCGGCTCCGGTCACAATGTCACAGTTCGTGGGTTAGAGTCCCGCGTCAGGCTCTATGCTGACAGTGCAGAGTCTGCTTGGGATTCTCTCTCTCCCTCTCTCTCTGCCCCTCCCTGACCTGCACTTTCTCTCTTTCTCAAAATAAATAAAGAACAGCTTTTAAAAGGGGGTATATTCATAATTCCTACAAATATAAAATAAACATCTGTCAAGGATCGCATTTAAGTAATTAACTAATTAGAGACCCAGTAAGATTTTAGTGGTTCAAAATGAATTCTAGGAACCACACATATATTAGCATAAAATTATGCTGAAATGAATTACCAAGAAAAATAAAACTGGCTTTTTTCAGGAAGATGGGTAGGGATAGGACTGAAAGTTAAAAATCAATTGTATTTCCATGGGACAAAATTAATTTCTGTGTCTCCGGACAAGAGTGATTCACATTGTTCCAACTACCTTAAATATACAGAGTTGTACCGCAGCACAAAAATGATGATAGGAGCAGAGATCCCACAGAATCAGACAACCCAGAAGCACATGCCTGGACACAGCCTAGTCTTCCACCAAAAATACTCAGTAATTATTCTGGTCCATTTAAACATATTTCACAACCTTTTCCTGAAATATAAAGTAAAAAAAAAAAAATACACAGGGCAGTAGGAGATAATTGAGACTAATTTTAAAAGGAATGGTAAGGGTAAAGACAACTTAAACAAAACCTAGTCATTCTATGGGCATCTAGTCCAGATTAAGAAATGAAAATATGAAAAAGAGAGTGTCTACCAAAAAGCTGACAGGTGATAAAATAAACTGTACTTCCTGTCTTCTTCCCAACTTTTGGAGTTAGCCTACCGTTAACAGCTGCCTGAAAACACATCCTCATGTATGTCATTATTCTTTTTAACATGTAACTGGGCAGTGAGCCCAACTCCACTAGAGAACTAAATGAGGAGCATATCAAATACTGCTGTGCCACCGATCACCCCATATAACCACACTGCCATGTATTATCTCAGTGTTTGTCACTATCTATTAACATTTTTCAAGGTTGGCCCTGCTGGATTAGGAGTCGCGGAGGCCCACGGGGCCCCCTCCTGCAGAAATAAGGCAGGTGTGGTAGACAGTTCAAAGCAGAAGTGACAACTGTAAAAGCAATAGTTAATCAGCCTGCCGTGTAGTCCACTGGCATACACAGGCACCTGCCAACATAAGGAAGTTCTGAAACATTAATGGGTCCAAAATAGTGTGCTGCAAGAAAATCCAAGGGCTGTCCTCATTTAAGTAAGTGGAATTAGCTCATTGAGTAGCTTTACTAATGCCGATATACCGGCATCAAGACAAGTCTATTTAGTAGATATATTTTCTCCTTAAAAATAAAATCTTGGGATGCCTGGGTCGCTCAGTTGGTTAAGCATCCAACTCTGGGTTCCCGCTCAGGTCATGATCTCACAGTTCATGAGTTCCAGCCCCACATCAGGCTCTGTGCTGACAGTGCAGAGCCTGCTTGGGATTCTCCCTCCACGCCCCCCCCCCCACCTCTCCCCTGCTCATGCTCTCTCCCTCAAAAATAAATTAATAAGAAAGAAAGAAAGAAAGAAAGAAAGGAAGGAAGGAAGGAAGGAAGGAAGGAAGGAAGGAAAAAAAATCTCTCCCTGGATCGAATTCTTAGGTTTTATCTCTCTTAGAAAGGAAATGCAGTATCATTCCAGTTTAGGACTCACAAAATAGACTCAATAAATTCTTAACACCTTTCAACAAGATGCATTATAGGTGAAATTTTCAGAGTGAGTTGTATTCGGCTAAAAAAATTCCTTCAATTTCCTGAAATTTCAAGTCCTAATCAAAGTAGTTCTCAAATATAAAATCTAAAATATATGTAAACACATAATTACATTATATCCATTAATAAACACAATTAAATTTTAAAATTCTGGTATGTTAAATGCAAAAGATAATGGAGAGATTGCTTCATGGGACCTCCACACTATACAGATAAAGCCCTGAGGTCCAATTTCTCCAAAGACATCCAGATGGCCAACAGATACATGAACAGATACTCATCATCACTTATCATCAGGGAAATGCAAATCAAAATTACAATGCAATGTCACCTCACACCTGTCAGAATGGCTAAAATCAACAACATACAAAATAACAGGTGTTGGCTAGGATGTGGAGAAAAAAGGAACCCTCTTGCACTATTGATGGTAATGCAAACTGGTGCAGCCACTCTGGAAAACAGGATGGAGGTTCCTCAGAATAGTTAAAACAGAACTACCCTATGATCCAGGAATCACACTACTGGTTATTCACCCAAAGGAAAAAATATACGGATTTGAAGTGTTGCCTGAACCCCTATATTTATAGCAGCATTATTTACAATAGCCAAGATATGGAAGCAGCCCAGGTGTCCATCCAATGACTGATGAGTGGATACAGAAGTGATATATATATATATATATACACACACACACACACACACTATATATATATTATATACACTACATATATTATATATTATATATATTAATAAATATATACGCTATATATTTATTAATATATAGACATAGATATTCAGGCATAAAAAAAATGAAATCTTGCCCATTTGCAACAACAGGAATGGAGCTGGAAAGTATAATGCTAACTGAAATAAGTCAGCCAGAGAAAGACAAATACCATATGACTTCACTCATATAACACACACACACCAAAAACAAAAAAACAAAAAACAGCAAAAAAATGAGCAATGGGAAGAGAGAAAGAAAGAGAGAGAGAGAGAAGAGAGAAACCAAGAAACAAACTCAACAATAGAGAACAATTGATGGTTGGGGGGTGGGGGGGCGGGGAGGGAAGGGTTAAGTAGGTGATGGGGATTAAGGAGTGTACTTGTGATGAGCAATGGGTGATTAAAATAAAAATTAAAAAAAAAAAAAGGGGAGACAAAAGCACAGTCATCAGGTTAACACAACTTTGACAGTAAACCCTTAAACTTGGAATTAATATTGGCCCAAGCTATTCTCAGAGAACTAGGACAACTACCAGAATCAACCAAATGTTGGCCTTAATGACCTATATTTTTCAATACAGAAAAACCCCTTTACAGCACCAACAGTGGGGGATCAAATAAAAAAAAATCCTGAGGGCCAACTCATTAGTTCCTAAGGCACAGGCAGACAGGTGGAGTTCCTGCCCCCAACGTGTTCTCTACACATCTGCATCCTTTATCTCATCCACGTAGGTTACCCGCTATAACAGATTCCCAAATCAATGACATGTTTTCTACCTTGCATATGTTATCTACATGCCACTCACTTACCCAAAAGCACATGCCTTCAGAGAAGGATTAAAACATGAAGAGTCTTTATGTCTCTCGGCTTTAAAAAGAAAGATTTTTTTTTCCAAAATTTAAGTGTTTTTAAAATTTCTCAAGTTTTTAAGAGTCTATTTTGGCAAATGGGCTTGTGAGAATGAATCCTTACTGATTTCTTCCAAGCAAAACTAGTACTGATCAAAATCTTATTTTTACTTGCAACCAGTCCTTTGGTTAAAGGAAATTAATGAATTTTTTGAGAAAGTGACTTGGTAACATTCGTATTTGTCACCTGGCATAGACTTTACAAAATCTAAAACTGAGATTCCAGTCGTTAAAAAGAAAAAGTAAAGCCTAGGGCAGCAAGTAAAATTTGTAGTCACCCAGCACTTCTCAAATCAAGGGAGATGGGCCATCTGGTTCCTGGATTGGACAATGCTATAATTTTACACAGTCACCAGTAATATATCAGCTGTGCTTTGCAAGTTGGTGGTATTCTGATAATATTTTAACTTGCTTCTAACAGCTGCAAGTCAAAGCTTTTTATGGTTCTTGCAAATGAAAGCTAGAGTCTTCCCAGTTGGCCTGGTGTGTCTTAATCATTCATCATAAGCTTACATACTAAAGTTTAGTAAAAGCTCTGTGATGAATGAAGAGCCGATACTTTCTATGTTAGAATAGGCAAGAAAATTAAGATGTCAAATATGTCTTTCAGAGGACGGTTACATTGTTTCATTTTATAAAATTCAATTAAATACATTTCAGTTTTAGCTGATGACAAGATTCATTTCAGTTAGAAAAAAACTCTATAGCAACGTGTTCTTTAAAAGACTGAATTTTCACATTTTTTTTTTGTATTTCACAAGGAATATAGAGTGACTTAGAGATGTATCTTTCAGATTCTTTCTTTTAATTACAATCTGAATTGGGAATGACTGTAATAGACCTCATTGATCTGTTAGACTGTTAGACTGGCCAACGAAGAAGCAGGTATCATTACCGCACAGAGTCGATCAGACTGGAATGCAGTTAAACTAAAACGTTTATCATGAGATTAAGATACACTTTGGTGCATATATTAACTTTCATAATCATACCAGAAAAATAATCTACGTAAATGCAATTACAGTGTTTCCACTTTACTTTTCATCCTTCCGTCAACTAAGACACTACTACGAGGACTGTGATTTTGAGATTGAAGATTAAAGTTTTGTTTAGTGTTTATATATATTATCCTTGAACTACCAAAATGTCGTTTAAGCCTTTTGACATTGGCAATGTATGGAAACTGTCCTCGTTTTACAGGGGAACGCTTTGGTGTCTGTCTAGACAGGGTGTGCGTGCATGGGTATGTGTACATGCAAAAAGACCTAGATGCACATATGTGCACATATGAGGTATTATATACAAAAAAGTTGGGTCAAGTTCCAAAATGTATTCTTTTAAGTTTTTTAAATTTAATTTAATCTCACGAACCATGAGATCATGACCTGAGCCAAAGCTGGACACTTAACCAGGTGCCCCAATGGGTTTTATAATTTAAACTGATGAGTGGTCAGTAAGAATTTAGAAGGATGCCCAGAAAGTTACAATTTTGTTGGTAGTTGTCTTAGGCAGAGGCTGGCAAACTGTTGGCAAAAGGACATATAGTAAATATTTTAGGCTTTGTGGTACATAAGGTCCCTATCACAACTACTAGACTCTGCCATGCAGCCTGAGTGAACAAATCACTATCTACGAGCAAATGGGTACAGATATGTTCTAGTAAAGCTTTATTACTAAAACAGGGATCAGGTTTGGGTTCAGCTCACTGGGCGTTGTTTGCCAACCTCTTGGTAGGCATAAAAATATGCTTATTTTATAATAATGTCTCATACTTCATTACTAATCAACACAATCCTTAATAATAAATATAGTTTATACTACTACTTGGAAAACAAAGTATTATAACCTCTTTCATCTTGTTTCAGCATCCCAGTTAGATTCTTTGAGACTCTGTGTGAAAGGCCCTATCATATTCCCCACTTGCAGATGAGGAAACTGAGGCTCAAAGAAACTTAACTAAAAGCCCAACAGAGTCCCAAGGTGAGTGTGACTTCCCATCTGCCAGCATTATTTTGCAGCTCACCATCAGGAAACTCAATGCTTACTAAGCTAATTGCTGGGAACTGTCCAGTGATACATATTTTAAATATTAGATGGTGCCCCAGTCAGGATGCCAACAGGCCTCTTTTCAAGAAGTTAGGCAAGGGGGAAAGAGATGTCCAAGTTGGTGGTGGGGTTTCCTTAATGGGGACAGCAGTGGTGCCACCAAGAAATTGGAAACGCAGAGGAGAGGGAAGGAGAGACAACAGGTCTAGAGGATGGTCAATCTATGCTCAAGAGAAAGTGCATACATAGGTATACATTGGAAGCAGGCACATAAAGGAGATAAAGAAGCCAGGAATCCTCCAAAAGAGATACAAAGTAATGACAAAAACTCCATCTTGGGAGGTCTTCAGAGAGGAAGCAGCATCTAACCACCACCATTTTCCCTCTTACAGACAGAAAGCTCTATAGGCTCCTGTATCTTTGGACTCCCTTAAAAGAGTCTTGGTATCCCAGACAGACTTTAAAACTGTTCAGTAAATGAAAGAATTTGACATTCAAAACTCCATGAATTTACCACCTGGCTGTAACAGGTATCTTACACTTTTGCCAGATCTCTCTCTCTATGGGGTACCCTCCCCCCGACACACACACAGGTTACTATGTGAGGTGATGGCCATGTTAATTAGCTTCATTGTGGTAATCGTTTCACAATATATACCTATATCAAACCATTATATCATACACCTTAAATAATACCCTTCTTATGTGTTAATTATACATCAATAAAGATCAAGAAAGAATAATAGCAAAATAAAAGTACCCTTCAACTGAATCCCTGAGTATTATTGAAAACTAAAATTAGGAAAGAGGGGAATTTGCTGAAAAACAAAAACATCCACTGAAATGCATTAAGTAGATTAAAATTGCTGACTTGAGTCTGGTTTAAAGAGAAAGCTTACCTAACTTTAAGATGTTTTTCATGTTACTCCTTATCACTCTACCCAAAGAAAGGTGCTTACCACTCATCAGAGTTATCAAGAACTCTTGTTCAAGTACAGAGACAGGTGAAAACTCACGGTATGTTGATGGCTGGAACAAAAGTATGAAATATATTTTTTAAATGTATATTTTTGAGAGAGCACAAGTGGGGGAGGGGCAGAGAGAAGGGAACAGAGGATCTGCAGCGGGCTCTGTGCTGACAGCAGCAAGCCCCTTGTGGGGCTCGATCTCACGAACCACGAGATCATGACCTGAGCTGAAGTTGTATGCTCAACTGACTGAGCCACCAGGTACCCGGGAAATAGTTATTTTTTAAATGCAACTTTGGGCTGGTATGACTAAAAAATAACAGCCACCATCAAAGTCTAGTTGGAGTTAATTTTTCTCCAAATTAATTCCCCAAAATAAAATATAAAGAACATAAAAATGCAAAGAGTACCAAATGTGAATGAATTAATTACGGCAAATGGAAAAAATCTAATTCCAAACAAATGACTAACAAAACCTCCACAGAGTGATTCACATCATCTGAAAATTACAGTCATAAACTTTAAGATTAAATCCAAAGCAATTACAATCTAAAAGAGATTAATTTTTTCAAGTTGAGGATATGAAAATTTAGTACATCTTATCATCAAGTTGCCTGAAAGGAGAGTTAGCCTTGAAAACACATTGCTTTCAAAGTGCCATGGAAATTAAATGTGAAGCAAGGAATAATTCATTATCTTACATTTTATTCCTCCAAAGACTATATCCAGTCTTCTTTAGATACTCCATCAACCTTGTGATGAAAGAAGATGTTTCTAAGATATGAAGTACAGTAGGAGAAGTAGCAGGTGATTTTTGCTGCCTTATTAAAGCTCATGTTTCCCTTTGGAGTTTGGTGACAATACTACATAGTAATTCTCTCTGCCTATGAATGCAGCCAAAAATAACAACAGGTGAGCTCAAAGTGATTTTCATTTAAAATCCACATTTCCCTTTGCAAGTGTGGGAGAGTTCTGCACTGCCTGGTATAGGAGATTTATTCAAAAGTCTCCTTGTACTAATGGTTGGCTTTGGCCCCACTACATATGTCCTGATCGATCTACTGATGGCCATGACCCTCCTATTCCAATGAGACTTCTGGAAAACCATCTACCAACCTCTTTAACAGCTATTCTTATCCACCCACTACACACACTGCAGGTGACTTTATAATTTAAGGATTCAGAAGGGGCCAGAGGCAGCTAAATCTCCATTCCATATTTCATGTTCCTCTCCACCTGCTGTTCTTAGTGGATAAGGAAATATAAAACTGCAAAATAAACATCTTTTTGGCTTTATACACATCGATTTGTGCATGATAGTGTATCCCACGTTGTTCTATCCTGAAAGCATTCTTCTCTTCTTACTTTTATAACTTTTTGCCCCCCAAACCAGTTTCTCCTGCTGTTTTCTAGTTTTTTTTCCCCCAGAAACATTTTACTCGTGTTGACAAACTGTAATTGTCCTTTAGAAAATGTATTCAGGATGTTTCCAATTACCCATGCTCACTTCTGACCAAATGGTCGTGGTAATTTGGCAACATAAGAACTTTACTGTCTGGAGAGCCTCTCCCTGCACACTCCAGAATGTCTTGACTCCACGACCAGATCCGATGAATAGGTTGAGCTCAGTGACTTCATTACTAGGGTCCTTGCTCTAGCATTTGATGTGAAGGATAAGACATAAGGCTGCTAATGAAACATGAAAAAATGGGTGCAGTGTGGAAAACCGTGCATGTGGAGAGGGTTGACAACATCAGAGCTGTGCAGATTTCTCCTTTGATGTGAAACCTTCAGTCTACTCTGGATACTGCTGGGCTGGCCACTCTTCTAAAAGACATAACACTTTTAAGATTTCAAACCCACTGCTGATGAATTTTTCACATGGCAAGCTTCTATAGTAACAAAGTTCTAAAAGGGCTTTTACCAACGTTGAAAGTAAGTTGAAGTTGAAACGTTGAATGTAAGTAAAACTGTTGATCCCCGGATGGATTTTGATGGAACCAGCTAAAAAGAAATAGCTTGGGATTTCTGTAGAAAATGACTTACTGACTTAACACTGAGTTCTGCCGCTCAGTATTTTCCTTCTTTTTCTTTCTTTCTTTCTTTCTTTCTTTCTTTCTTTCTTTCTTTCTTTCTTTCTTTCATATTTTTGTATGGATGTTTCCAGCTTGTGGTGATTTCTGTATGGTTTTTCTACAGATATATCATCATCAGGGAATACTTTTGTGCTTCCTAAGTAGTGAGTTTTACACTGTATTACATGTGGGGTTATTTGTATCTATATTCTCTCCTATAACATACTTGAGGGCAAGATACTCCTATAAGATACTTCACATGACACCTCAAACTCTCACTAGGCAGTATTTAACAGGGGGAAGGGTAAGAATAAACATATTTTGCATGTTCATTTTGCTTTGGGAATTTTGCTTGGTGAATTATATACAATTAACCATTTCATCCTCGGAAAAAACCTATTATGTAAGCGGTATTGCCCTCATTTGCAACTAAAGACATTTAAGGCTCAAAAAGTTCAAATAATTTGCCCAAGGTTCTGAAGCCAGCTATTAATAGAGGCGGACGCAAACTGCAATTCATCTCCAAAAGAAGTCACTGGATACATGTTTATTAAATGTACTGTAAAAATAAAATTGATCATTCTTTGGTAACGTGTTATTTTATACAATTTTAACAAGCTATAGAATATGGTAATAGTCAGGATGACCTATGTCATTTTCAGATCACAAACAGCCCCAAAGGTTTACGTCTCACTAAGATTATGTCCAGTGCGGGCTGGTAGGGAGCTCTGCCCTTCATATTCCCGCAAGAATTCAGGCTGGCTCGTTCCCTTCTCAAGGCAAAATCACAGTCTGGCTCTTGAAACTCCCATCTGGAAGCAAGACCCTCCATTTCCACTCACATTTCATAGAGACATATGTCACATAGCCACACCTAACTTAAGAAAGGAAACAGTGAAATAAAATTCTACCATGTGCCCATAAAGAAGACAACCAATACATTTGTGAGCAGCTCTAATGACCACTGCATAGGTCTATCTATGATGTGAAATGCACTGGAAAGATAAATTACACTCATCATGTGTTCACATCCCTGCCCTGAAAGTTTCTTGTATCAAGTAGCTTCTGGCTTCTTGTAGGCTCTTGCCCTAAGACATCTGGAGTCTCTTCACTCTTGGTCAACAAGGTTATGGAGTGGTTATGGACCTTACTGTGCTTTGGGGCATCTTTAAACAAGGTGAAATAGACCTTAAGACTGTCAATAGTTGATCCTTTTTTGTATTGATTCAGTGCACTTAAATCTCTCTAAACCCACAGAGTATCTATGGCTTTCCTCCTGGCACACAGATCTCTGGTAGACCAATCTGCTCAAAGAATCCAAGCCTCTGTGGTTACCACTTGCAAGATGAATGTGTCATTACTCAGCAAAGGATTAATTCCCTCTTTTTGTCATTTTGTCTGATACTTAGGAAAATCATCAGTGAGGATGATTCTTAACACATAGGAGGACTTTATTGAAGGACTGATTAGAAAAATATTAAGATTCCATGGAGTAGAGGTTTAATCAGATGAGCCCAGCATCAGACAAACCCCACAACTATGCTCTTGGAGTGACTTCAGAGATGACCAGAGAGCAGGACTTATTGAGTAATTACCTAAAGCCCAAATCTGGGCTTCTACTTCTGAATCTCTTGGCTGTATTGTTAATGAACACAGCAGAGCAGATCATCATAAGGTTCACTGTGTAAACACCAACATTTACTAATTACCAGGCACAAAAGTAAAACCTGGAATTAGAGCATTATGAGATGACAATGATAAAATTGCAAGAAGTTTTCAGAGCAAAGGACACCAATTTTCTTTAGCTACGTTTATGTTGAACATATGCATTTTACAATCATACAATGGAAGGAAGGCAGGAGGTCAAGAGAAGACAAAAGCTCAAAGGTAAATGTAGTTGGTTTCTAAATCCCAGGGACATCGGAGGACTTGGGTAGGTGGCAAGAACTGTTCTCTTGAGGAGATCCAATTATAGACCAAAAAGCTTAACTTCAATTAAAAGGAGGAGGTGAATACGCAAAAGTGTTCATCTTGCCTCTCTTTACTACCAGTACAATCTACATCCAGGGGAAAACCAATGAAAAGAAAAGATCCACCATTACCCTAGGGAATCAAATTTGGAATGTCGTCTAAAGCAATGGCTCAGTTTTCCCAAGGACAATAGCTAGCAAAATCAGGTCCACTTGGCATCTAATGTAGATCAGCCAGGAGCATCTAACGTAGCTAATCCACTAGAGTTAAATGGACATGTGGCACTGCAATAGTGTTTTTTTATTTGATTTTCAAACACGTCTTAGAAAAGGTACCTCACTGTTCTTAGATATATAATATACGTGACAGTACAGACACCTGCTTTCTCACGTATAGGAAATCCTTCCAGCATGTTATTGTCTAACATCTGGATAACGCCAGTTTTTTAAACAACCTAACCATTTAGCTACAAATTTAATTTCCTCCTAAAATTGATCCACTTACGGTAACCACATAACCTCAGAAATAACTAGCGTGTTCTTCTTTCTCCTAACCAAAATTATGCCAAAATAGGTTTGAGGGGAGCCAAAAATATATACATATACAATTTTTTTTTAATTTCAGGAGAACCAAAAGAAACATACGTGGCTTATTAACAAAAACATGCCTTAAAGTATAAATTACCTTCTCATGAAAAGAATTCAATTTATGATTCAACAGAAAAATATGTGTACTGGGTAATCTGAGAAATCTGCATCTGCTCAGGCTCCTAAGAATCAGAAACCAAACTGAGCTGACGGAACTATTATGCGAAGCAAAAATGACTCACAAAGTAGGCAATTTCCTACAGCAAATTAAAATGCAATAGCAGGCATTTCATGAATATTTGAGAGTTCTTTTTTTCTCAATGACAAGCACCTGTGTGTCTTTCACTCCTTTTGCTGTTCAAACGACATTGAATAAATGGCGCTAAACCTTTACTCCAAAGGTGCCTGTGAAGCACAACAGGGACACATGTTTCAGGCAAGTTGTCTTGGTATTTCCGAAGATATTTAGACAGAAGCATTGAGAAAATAATAATCGTTATGAATAAGCAATTCTCTTCCTGAGCATGCTAATGGCATCAATGGAAGGCATTATGTTTACTTGGGCTTTGTTCTAGACTTTCACAATGGGCTGGCTCTCTGATTGCGCACTGAGTTAAATGAAGGTTCCCTCTTTTTTTTGTACTCAGTGGCATTTTTGTTCAAGAAAAACATCAGCAGGGGCACCTGGGTGGCTCAGTCGGTTAACCGTACGACTCGGGTCAGCTCAGGTCATGATCTCACGGTTTTGTGAGTTCAAACCTCGCATCAGGCCCTGTGCTGATGGTGTGGAGCAGGCTTGGGATTCTCTGTCTCCCTCTCTCTCTTCCCCAGCCCACTCAAGCTGTCTCTGTCTCTCTCAAAGTAAATATATAAACTTAAAATCAGCAGACCAGTGTGTGGGTCCATGTTAACCACGGTATATTACTTGGAGAGGCAACAGTAACCCAGCTCTCATAGTTTTAATGATAACTACACTATATTCATCTGGTATTTGTGCTAAATGAAAAATGTACTTCATTTTTGGGAGCCGCTTTTAACATGTCAGTCCAAGATTCGGTGCCTGGTAAATAACAGCCACTAATGTTTTTCCACCTTTAAAGGTATGCCGTTCCAATGAACTCACAGCATGTTCTTTTAGTCTTAAGGTCTGACTCAAATGACTTGGACCAATATGCACCTTCCAAATGCACCCTCCTCTTCTGTCCACTCCATCCGGCATGGGCTAAGTGCGCCGGGACCCCTGCCTCCCCCCTGCTCCCGAGGTTTTGCTCTGTTGTCTTTCATTCTCCATCTTGCTAGTGAAGCCATCTTCCTACAAGCGACCACGCAGCTCCTTCACTTTCAAGTCTTCAGGGTCTCCCAACATCAGTAGAGCGAGGCCCAAATGTACACATTCTCCAGCCTCAGCACAGGCCGGGGCCAGTCTTCAGGCTTTATGCTGAAAACTTTTAGCCCAGATTCCGCCCACCCCCACCCCCACCTGGAATGTCTTTCTTCTGCTATTCCCATCAAAGTCTATGAAGATACTTCTCCCCCACCCTCAGAAAGGTTTGCTCACCACCCCTTGGCCACTTCTGCTGGGGCTCTAAAGTTGTACACTTTTCATACAATACATCTCAGCACAGCAGCCAAATCATTTCTGTCCTTCACTCAAGACTTCAAAGGCATTCCATCTGTCTCAAAATAAAATCCAGCCTCTGTGGTTCAATGTGATTCCAGTCCCTGCTTTTCCTCAGACTTCATCTTGTATCATGCCAGCCTCTCTATTTCCTTTGGCCATCCCAAAGCCTCCCCGCCCTGGCTTCACCATGCCAGGCATATTCCCACCCACCCTGGGCACCATATTCACCCGTTGCCAGAAACAATCTTCTCTGGATACTGACTGAAAGACTTGCTTTCCACTTCCCCGTGTTTTTTGTTGACACGTCACCCATTGGTCAGGCCTTCCCTGACCACCCAAGTGTAAATAACAACCATATGTCCCTATTCCCAGGCAGTTCCCACTTCCCTGTTCTGTACTGTTCACCATTGTACTATTGGCAACTGATGTCATATTGTCCACTCTTGACTATTCCTTCTAGAATTACACCTTCAGGGGTGCCTGGGTGGCTCAGTTGGTTGATCATCTGACTGTTGATTTTAGTTCAGGTCATGATCCCAGGGTTGTGGGATCAAGCCCTGTGTCAAGCTCCACACTGAGGGTGGTGTCTGCTTGAGATTCTCTCTCTCTCCCCCTGTCTACCCTGCTCACACACTCTCTCTCAAAAAAAAAAAATCACACTCCCCATCACTCTTTATTCTCCTATGCTGCTTATTTCTTCCCATACTCTTTATCACCAGCTTGCAATTCTATATGCCTTATTTAATTGGTTTATTTTCTCTCTCCCCATCCTAGAATATAAGCTTATGAGTCCAGAAGCTATATTCCTAGCTTGTTAGAACAGTGCATAAAACATAGTAGCCACTCAATTCATATTTGTCAAATGAACAACTACTATATTTCTCAAGTTTGCTATCTCCTAACTAAATCACTTGGACTTTTAACCTACAGAGGACATTATTTTTTCATATACTCAGTGATACACAGAGTAGTTGGGAGAGAGAAGAGATTTAATCAGTGTGCTTATTAAACACAAAAACATTTCAGATTTTGGTCTATCCCCCCTAAAAAGGATAAGTGATCTTTTTTTTTTTCACATAGTTCTAAAAATATTCCACATGTCAGAGCAGAAAAAACAATCTTTTGAGAATACTAATTCAGCTCATATAATGAATATCTTAGACTCTACTGGCCTTGGTCAAAACTGACTAACCAAAAAGAAAAAAGATCAACAAATCATTCATATAGAGATCTGTAACACTTAGTTATTTCATATCTATGTCATCTCTCATAATATTTAAGTTCCACTGACTGAAGCTGCTCATTGGAATAAAGGTATTTAGTGAGTTGAGCTACGGAATTTTTAAAATAGCTATTTCAAAGGTGCTTCATCATAATACCAAGTATCTTACAGTATTTAGGGAAAGGAGGAATTGGTGTTCACTTTCTTTGACTAAAAGATTTGAAAATTTGGGTATGGTACCTAAGGTCTGATATGTGACAAGGAGTAAAGAAACTGTCAGCAAATTAAGGAACAATCAATGGGGGGAAATGAGGAAAGAGAAGGAGACTGTAACCTGACCCTTACAACATCAATCTAAAAAGCCAGAATGGTTGGTCAAGGCTTCCAAGTAGACAATGGCAGAGCTGCTCTTAGGACTTCTGTTTCCTACGTTTCTACCTGGCTTCTTATGCTTCTCAGGGATACTTCACACAGAGGGATATAAACACTCCAGCCCTAGTTTGGAGTCCTGAACACACTCTAGGCTTCTAAAATCACATTTACTATAGTGTGAATGGAAAGAAATTTAGACCCAGGGTATTTAAATAGAAACCACCATCCTTATAAAATGGGTTATAGAACCATTAATTGTCTGCTTAGAGCCTCAATTATAAGATCTCTAGGGTACCATTTCAAAAATTAAAGCTTAAAAGATGCACTGGTGGCCTGGAAAAGCTATTGTAGCCTCGAGAAATGTCTAACCTTCCCATAGGGGAATGAGAGTGTGCATGGGGAAGCTGGCCTCGTATAGAAAAGTCATCGTTTACCTCTTCCTTGCTTCTGGATGTGCCAGTTTCATGATGCTTTGAGCAATCTCCTAATAGCTACCTACTTAGTGAACTCTCAGTTTTTCCTATGGGAATAAATCCTACTGGAATAAGATAAGTGCAATATTTCCCAAGAGAAAATATACGATGTTTTATTGGCTAGCTGAAAGTCTTTAAAACCATCTACCAACTACACAACATAATGAATTTTGAGAATCTTCAAGACGAATGAACTCCTTATAGAATATATTCTGCAGGCTTAACTGAGAGCTCCCAACCTTTACCTAACACCATTACTGACAGATCTCTCCAGGCCCTGGCCCGTGGGCTTGGAGCCATGCAAACAAGCAATAGACAGGTTTCTCCTATCTGAACAAACTGCCTACAGCGAGGCCTACTAGCTACAGGAAATAGCCTGGACAGTAAGTGTACCCAGTAACAACAGGAAAAGGACAATGAGATAAAGGAGAGTAACCACAAGGTGCAAATTTCAGGAACAGGAATAACGGGGCTATTTTATAATGGAAACGCAGCCAATCCTCATCGGATGCAGATTCTGTTTTTGCGAATTTGTGTAATTGCAAAAATTTATTTGTAACCACATAATCAATGCCCACCACACTTACAGTCACTCACACACATGCACAGAGCGGCAAAGTTTTGAGTCACCACACATTCCTGTTTCCAGCTGACCTCGTACAAGGCAACTCTCTACCTTGTTTTAGCTCTCATGACATAAACAAGTGACCTGTAGTGTCCTATTTAGTGCCACCTTTTTGTTGATTTTCCTTTTTGCACTTTTGTGCTTTTTGTTGGTGATCTGGCTGTTTAACATGGCCCTCAAGTGCTGTGTTGGGGTGCTGATGTGCCTTACTTGGGGCCCTCAAGTGCTGTGGGGAAGGCTTGATGTGCCTTACTGGGAAATCACATGTGTTAGATAAGCTTCATTCACACCTGGGTTATTGTGCTGTAGACCGTGAGTTCGGTGTTAATAAATCAAATACGTATTTATAAACAAATAAAAACGTTATACATTGACGGCTGATGAAATGTTGAGAGCAGAGGCTCAGAACCTAACCTGCATGTCCCCCAGGGCAGAAGTTCAGTGTCCACTGATCCGGGTGCAAGGATACTTTATAGAACATAACTACGACATATAAAGAGGTTGAGTAAAGGCCAAAGGGTTTTCTAGGCCACGGCTAATATGAAATGGTAGCTAGCTAGTATGCTACTGTATTAATTATATCACTGTAAAATGTTATGAAAATTATAGCTCCTTTTAGTGAAATCTTAATTCCAGCTCAACTCCCTTTGGATTCCTTTCAAATCCCTTTCCATCAAATGTGTCTTGAAATAAGCTATAGCAACAAAACACATTATGACACTGGTCCATTATTTTGCTAAGCTAATTAACCATCATGATTCATTTCCCACACAGAGAGGTACAGATTTATAGTGTAACGAAAGAAAACTGGATTAGGGTAGACACAACTGGGCTTTGTGCCCTGGCTATGTATTTACCAGTTATATGAATCTCAACAAATAACTTTACTTCTCTGATCCGCAGCTTCCTCAAGTTGTCTGAGAAATAAATTAAATACTGTACAGAAAACCACACATGAGTTGCATTTAGTAGGAGCGTAGTTATTTTCTTTTAGTTTATAATTAAGCAATATTGTTACTTTTCTTGTTAAGAATAACTGGTTTTTATTTCCAACTCAAGACTTCTGCCTTTTTTCTACTCTTCCAATTTTTGAGTGAGTGTTCACTGATCAACAGATTTTAATGGAATGCCTCTTCTTTATCATATATGGGCTCATCACCAAAGGGACACATCGTTGACTAAGGCACAGTTTTTGCCACCCAAAAGGATATAATCCACTGAGGGAAAGCAAAAAAAAAAAAAAAAAAAAAAAAAGGTAGGTATCACTTTTTTAAATGAACTGGGATAATGTTAAGAGATACACAGAATGCTATAAATTGTACAGAATGGGTTGAAGAGGTTGGGGAAATACTGTTTAAAAAAATCTTTCTATAAAAGGCCAATTTAATATATCTTGATGTGTGAGTAGAAAACAATCAGGGAAGTCAAGAGGCATTTCAAACAAGGTAGCAGCTTACACAAAGACCAGGGGGCAAGAAAGAAAAGGTTAGTTTGGAGTCTTACAAGAACTTCACCATGGTTATAAGAAAGTGTTTAAAAATAAGGGCGAAGGAGCCCTAAAATTCTCATGGCACCAGCATTTTTTATGTCAGTACTTCCAATTGTGAAGCAATGAAGGGATGAATTCAGTAAAATAAGTTGGGAGAAGGGGCACATTAGATTATCACGCCCTGGTAATATTCTCTAATTTAACAAAATCAGCATAAATGTATTTTAGCAACTATTTCAAGGTTGGAACTGTAACAGGTCATGATGCATTAAGAGTAGAAGGGATGGTGGGGAAATACTGCAAAGGGCGCTGTAACCAGGTGGCTGCAAAGGGGCCAAGGCCCTGGGCTACCCTGATGGGTGGCAACGGCCTGAGGGTTCTGGGTTCCAGAGGAAAGAGAACGGATCCATAAATGCTCATCTAACAATAATGTCACTGAGTTTAAAAGCAACGTAGACCTGGCCCTGGAGATCAGGCTGGAGACTTACAAACTGGTGCTCCAACACTGTTTCTCTCAACTATACTGTTCATCATAATAGGAACACAGTCTGTGCACTAAAACTACCAGAAGTATAAACAGTTTGGGTTTTTAGACAATTTATAGCTGCCACAAGCTTAAGGAGAACAGTTGAGATGCATTTTATTTGTTCGTTGATACTAGTCAGGTTCATCACATGTACACCATGTCTAAGTAAAGCTGGCCTAATGGGCCAGCCAGGCAAGAAAGCCATTCAGTTAAACAAGCTGTGTAGTAATTAGGAAGACCAGGGGAGAAAAAAAAACCCAAAAAACTGGACCATATATTATCTATTAGGAAGAAAACAACTGATGCCATAAAATTCCATTGAACATAATCTAGACTTCCCTCTGGCTCCTTCCTTCACGATTCAGGTGGCTCTTTCAAGACTGTGCACCTCCTTAGTATTATCAGTCCCATAAAATAAAACATTTCCTCTGCACATGTGCAGAGGGACTTGTAAAAGTTCAGGTCAACCTGGAGATAGTCACCCTTTTAAAATATATCTGAATTCTTAAGGAATAAAGTCTCATTGCAGTTTAGTTTTGCCCACCTTCTCCCATTTCTTGCTCATTTAGAAAACAGCTACAGTAACTGGTTTGTTCCCATATTACGTGACTTTAAAGAATTTAAATAAGAAGCCATCAGCCTCAAGTAAGAGTGGCGGTTGCAAAGTGAACGCCCTGGCAAATTTACACAGGGAGATGTTCAGAGTGACAAATGATCGAAATTGTAGTTCACGATCACAGATAGCAGGGGCAAATTAAATACGGAGTCCTGCATTATCTGGAGAACAATTACAGAATGACCAAGCTAACTCCAAAAGCAGTGCAATTAGTAAACAAACAAAAACATGGCTCTTTCAAAAGTCAAATGCTTGCTTAAGAACTTAAACAATACCACACTGGCACATATTTTTGAAATGGTGAAGGAACATACACACCATTCACCAAACTTAATGAATGACAAAGAGAACTGAAACTAACAACTATTACTTGTTACTATTACTTGAATAGTTATTATAAGAGTAATGATTATTGGGGTGCCTGCGTGGCTCAGTGGGTTAAGCGTCCGACTTCGGCTTAGGTCATGATCTCATAGTTCATGATTTTTGACCCTGTGTCGGGCTCTGTGCTGACAGCTTGGAGCCTCGAGCCTGTTTCAGATTCTGTGTCTCCCTCTCTCTGCCTCTCACCCACTCGCACTCTGCCTCTGTCTCTCTCTCTCAAAAAGTAAATACTGAAAAAAAATTTTTTAGAAAGAATAATGATTATTATTAATTGATGCTAATCATCAGAGTAAAATACCTCTTAACCATTTCGATACAGAAGTAATCTTTTAAGTCACTAAAGCCTCTACTAAATCGATCACTAAAGATCAGTACATTATCAGTAGCTCTTCCCTCCAAATATTTTGGGATTCACATCCTGCATTTATAATAGGAACAGAATAACAAAAAGCAGCAATGGTGACTGGAAGCTTAAGCATTAAGCTCAAACATCAAGTATACATATTTGTATCTTATTCCACGAACACAAAAAATTGCATTAATAGACACTGGAAATTCTTTTCCGTGCTAAGCATTCCAAACAAAGGATTAAAATTTTAGTAACATAATATCAATAATTAAAAATACCAGCTATATTTATTTATTGTGTACACAGCAAGAGAAAATATTAAGATCACATGATTGTTAACTTCTAGTTGCCTTATTATCAGAGTAGATACTCTAAAAATTTCCTTTCTGTTTGAAAAAGAAGAGGAAGACTAGAATGAATAAATCAGCAATTTTCTCAGAAATATGGCAGACAATGCATTTTATTTGGTGATAGAGGTAAAATTCTTTGTGTGTACTTTAAAATAAAAGCTGTACGAGTTCAGTAGAATTTTCAGTATGGACATGCCCATAGGTCATCCAGACCTTGGATACCAGATCTCTTATACAATAGTCCACGTTTGACGACTGAACAACGGCCATGGCATTTTTAGTTCTAAAAGAAGAAAGTGTAGATATTCCACCCAAAAGAGACAAGGAGGAAGCCAGTGACTATATACCATGAACCATAATTGGTAATCATAACCACAAAGGGGGTTTTGTTATGTCTTTGGGGGATTTTGCAGGAGGAACAAAGCAAGAATGAAACATTACACAGAAAAAAGATGATACAATTTTAGAATGATAATCTTATATTTTAAAATATTTTGATCGAAGTCATATTTTCTATATGTAGCCTCCTCTCTCACTATTACCTGCACATTTGCATGAAAACAGACCATTTTTCAATATTTATCTGGCTCCTGTGGCTCAGTCTCCACCTGAACTCTTAATCCTCCCTTTGTGACATAAATCCAGTCACTGTGAAAATCATTCCATGCCACTGACAGAGGATTATAGCTTCATGTAGGCAATATGCAGCTAGAACAACAGATGCATACTCCTTGGCAACCCAAAGTCTGGAGCAGAAAGTACTGAGAAAAGAAATTATAAAATAAGTGGTGAAGTCACGGCTGCCACAGAACTATAGTAACACAATCACTACCAAAGGTTGAGACTGATATTTGCGATATGATTTATCAAGTGTTCCTTAAACTAAGGTTTGTGGGCAACATCAAATTATCACTAAGAAATTTACAGGCATGTCCAAATTATTACTAGGAGGTCTATGTGGTCAAAGACCCTTTCTTGAGTATTCCTTGCAATGGGTAAGAATTGCAACCCTCTTGCTTATAAGCTATGAGATCTTGGACCAGTGAAGACAACAACATAAACTTCACAGCATCGGTGAGTTAAACTAAGTGCCCCACTCTGGCCATGGAACATAGTGAGGATTCTGGACTGATAGAATTATCATTTGGGAGGGCACATTAGGTGGCTCAGTCAGTTAAGAGTCTGACTTTGGCTCAGGTCATGATCTCATAGTTTGTGGGTTCAAACCCTGCGTCAGGCTCTGCACTGGCATGGGATTCTCTGTCTCCTGCTCTCTCTACCTCTCCCCCGCTCATCCTCCCTCCCTCTCTCTCTCTCTCTCTCAAAATAAATAAATAAGAATAATTTTAAAAAAGAATTATCATTTGCAGAACATTTGGGGTCAATGCATATTCTTCTTCAAGGTATCCTAATTATTAAGTTTGTCTTCATCTATTAATTTAGGCATCAAATGCTCCTGTTCCTCATTATTTGTGGATTCCATAATGCGAATCTGCCTACTTTCTCAAGTGTATTTGTGCCCTCAAAACAAATACTCATGGCACATGTCATTTGTGGACATGCACAGATTGGTGGATAATTTCAGCCACCCAATGTGCACCTTCCAAACTAAGGTTGAACTGGGCAATGCTGTGCCTTCTTGATTCAGCCAGCTCTCACACTGCAAACTAGTGTCCCTTCGCGGTCTAGTTAGCGCAAACAGCGTTTGCATCTTTGCTTTCTGTTGGTAATTTCATCGTTTCAAATGGAGTGCTCAAGGGCTGTCTCACGCTCAGTCCTAACTACAAGAAGGCTGTCATGCGCCTTATTAAAAAAACACATTTGTTAGAGAAGTTTCATTCAGGCACACGTTACAGTGTTGTGTGTGAGGTCAATATTAATGAATCAACAACAAGGTACAGCCAGAAAAAGGAAGAGGAAATTCTCAGATCTCTATGTGAGGCTGGTCTGGAAAATACTAAATACTACAGTCACAATACATTTATAGTGGCTTAATTTGTGGGTTCCTGAGATAAATTTTTTAAAATATTAATTAAAAAAAAAAGCATAGTGGACAGCACAGTGGTGTGGTTGAAAGCCAAAGAAATTTATGGCTAAGTCCATCTCAGTTACCACATCATTATAATTATTTAAAAAAACTGAATATAGGGGCACCTGGGTGGCGCAGTCGGTTGAGCGTCCGACTTCAGCCAGGTCACGATCTCGCGGTCCGTGAGTTCGAGCCCCACGTCAGGCTCTGGGCTGATGGCTCAGAGCCTGGAGCCTGTTTCCGATTCTGTGTCTCCCTCTCTCTCTGCCCCTCACCCGTTCATGCTCTGTCTCTCTCTGTCCCAAAAAAATAAATAAAAAACGTTGAAAAAAAAAACTGAATATAATTAATTATAAGAAATATTGCTTTATTTATTTACATATATATTTACTTACATATAGAAACTTATACAAGGTTATCTACTTAACAGTTGATGCAATGTTGTGACCAGAGGCTCACAGGAACTTAACCTTCTATTTCTCCTAGGAGCAATGACTCCAGTATTATTTAATTCACTGTTAGTGGGGATGTTATGCAACACAAATACCACACAAAATGAGAAGGAACTATATGTAAAACCTTTAAAGACCATCTACTAATTCAAATCTCTACTATACTGCATAGAATTCCCAGATACAAACACAAGGCACCCAACCCCATTAGATCTGAATTTCAGATGAACAATAAATTATTTTTTAGTGTAAATATGCCCCATTCAATATTTGAAATTCAAATTTAACCAAGCATCCTGTATTTTGTTTTAATTTTTTTATGTTTATTTATTTTTGAGAGAGAGAGACAGAGTGCAAGTAGGGGAGGGGCAGAGAGAACGAGGTAGACAGAATCTGAAGCAGGCTCCATGCTCTGAGCTATCAGCACAGAGCCTGATGCGAGGCTCGAACCCACAAACCATGAGATCATGACCTGAGCTGAAGTCAGCAGCTTAACTGACTGAGCCACCTAGGCACCTCAATCTCTCCTATTCAAAATCTTCCAGCACTTTGACACTATATTCTTTCTTTTTTTTATGTTTTGAAGAATGAAATTTACAGTTCTGTAGGCTTATTCTCCTTGAGAATTTGTCCTCCCCGAAATGTAAAATACCAACTTCCTTCCTGAGAGAAGACTGCGTTAAAGAGAAAAATACAGGTGCTAAATCTAAAGAGTTAATCTTATTTCTCAAAAAGTACAAGTGATTCCATACTATATCTCAACATAAATATGAAAATGTCAATGTTGTCTACCTAAAAATGTAACAACTGCTCTAAGCTGGTGCCATTTAAAAACATGATACATAACACATAGTCACTGAACTTATTAGCATTCGATTTGTTAATTCTAAGTAGAAATTATCACTTGTACCACTTGCTTTACCACTCAAGCCCTAGAATTCCTATGAGGCCCTTCTCTCATCTATAAGGTTTTTTCTCCCAAGATTCCATTGTTATAGCCTCCAGAATTAGGGTCTGGTACATACACGAGAGGAACGGGCAACCATACATAATAGCCATGATCATCATTCACCCACATTTATTTCGCCTCTTCTTCCCGGCACAAGGGGGATTCTTCTCTCAGTTCTACTTTAAGGCTGCCCCTAGGCTCGCTGTGACCAGTGCCATCAGAGAGGAAGTGATGTGTGACATTTCTGAATGGGAGCATTTAACTGCTGGTGCTCAACCCTCCAGCCACTCTTTCACTGCCATAGTGATTGCAAAACCACATGCTCTCAAAGGGGACTCATAAGACGAAAATGGCCTGATCGGCCAAGCCAGCAAGCGGAGACAGCTGTCCAAGAGCAGGCTCGAGCGAGCGATGACCCTCGGCAAATCCCTCTTGCAGCCAGCTCTTCATGGTCCACTGGCTAAAAGTGGTTTTCACATTGGAAATGTAATATATGATAATGACTCTTACCCTTTTAGTCGGAAGAGTTACTCAATTTTGCCCCTTGCCTCACAATGCTTAAAATATTTACTCTCTGGCCTTTTACAGAAAACTTTGCTAACCCTCGTCCCAAAGATTCACCCAGACCCACGACAACTTTTGTGTGAGCAACAGATAAACGTGTGTAGCACAAGAGAGATTTGAGTCATCACAGCGGTGACAGGAAGGCAGTTTCAATACTGTCACTCAGTAGTAATAAAATGCTCCGAGGTTCAGCTTCCGCCTTGTCTAACAGGCGCACATTAAATAAGATAAAATATATGAATAGACTACTGGAAGTCATAAATGAGCCAGGATGGGAGATTAAACAGACCATGTTGAGGCTAAGTTGAAGGGGGATTCAACAACGCATTGATTATAAAAGTCTCTTCTACCTGCTTCACAATTTTACCCAAGTCCAGCCCTATCGAGAATAAATTTGTCGCACATGTGTAAATTCTTCCAAGTGTTGCTTTTTAATTTTCCTATTACGTCTTTCATGTAGCTTTTGGTAGGCACTATGTCAGCCCTGTGGTCCAAGATACACAAATCCAAGTGGACAAAGTCATGCATAAATCTAAAATAAAGAACGACCTACCATTCATTTTGCATGTCAACTTGGCCAGGTCGAAAATTCAGAGGAGACTTCATGTGAAATTTTTGCACAGTTTCCATCCTATAAATAAATAAGCCTATGGGACCCCAAGCCCAGGTTCCTTCAAAGAAGAAATCTCCCTCACCACTTCTGGTTCTCTGCCTTATTTAAGATGAGCAATTTTCTGCTGGGTATAGTTCTTGGGGCTGATTATTCTCTATGGTGCTGCTTCTCTTAAGAAGTATCTGCATGAAATTACTGCCCAGAAGTTTAGGATTTATGCATGTTAGGAAACACCATCTCTGACTTCAAAAGCCAATCCGAATTACATTTACGTGTTCAGTCTGAGCAATCCTGTCTAATTAAACAACGTATTGATCACAGAAGCAATGTGGAGCAGATTACGTTGTATTTGTAATAATTCACTGATTAGAGGTGGAAAATTCAGAAACATATGAAATAAAGTCCTCATTTAAGAAAAGGATTTTAAATACTGCCGAGGATGAACATAAAGTACCGGGAGGTTCTCGTTAATAGGAAAATGCATCACAGACTCAGAGTGAGGTAATTGCCATTTTCAGGTGTAATTTCTAACACATCCACGTGGATTAGTTCCCTGGGTGTGACATTTTGTAGGAGGCTTTGCTGTGGGAGGAGACTGGGCAACAGAATTGGGAGAAACAGGTCCGAATACTGTTGGAAACGTCATGTTCTTCGTACTCATTGTCTATTTTTAAGCGTAACACTTTCTACGCTCTTTAAAAAGTGAGTATATGGAACCCCTTTCACTGTACATGAGCAAGATTTTCATTATGGAAAAATAATGCTTAAGCAGAGCTGTTTAAAAACTGTAAGAAATATTTCCAGCATGCCTCCACTCATTTGCCATTTTACCCAAATAAAACATATGAGTTAATTTAAAAAATGATCTGTGAGGATGCAAAATAGATACACACCCATGAAATATTAAGTAATACATAACAGTTTTGTTTTTTTTTACAGTTTGGATGCCTTGCACGTAGAAATGAGTTTTTTCACTACTTCACAGACACACAGATTGAGATGTTCTCCCCCCTGCTGGCCCCGGCATAACATGCTGCCCTGAACTGTCCTCAAACGTTCCCTTATCCGAAGGTCTGATGCTCTGGAGTTCTTCACTGACCGTAACAGCCACCCTCTCTCTCCAGGCTTCTGGTGTTTTGCTCTCTCACCCTTGTCCAAGTTCTTTGCAAGCCCAGACCCACCAACAGATAAATCATTTAGTCTGTCCCTGGCCAGCATGCCAGGCTCCGTGCTCCTGTGCCCTCTGTCCCTGCACCTTACACCCGATGTTGGCCCAGAATCACCAGCATCCTGTGTCCTCTCTGCTCAGGGTGGGCAAAGGCATGCCAAAGAATGCCAAGAAACAAGAGGACACAGCATTGAAAAATGACAAGGGAATGACCAGCACCAAGCGCAGTGAGCACTGGGGAGCAAGGGCTTCCCACTTGAGAAATAGGGCCAAGGTGTCATCAGAGCCCAGCATTGAAGATTAGGTAAGATTTTTACAAGCAGGTATAAAGTCGGGGAGATACTGGCAGAAGTCCATGCAGACACCCATCTTTGCATGTACTTGAGATTCAAAAGCAGTTACAAAATCTCAGTTAAGCTACATTTAACTTCATTTTTTTTAACGCTCATTTGAGAGAGAGAGAGAGAGAGAGAGAACCCGCATGAGTAGGGGAGGGGCAGAGAAAGAAGGAGACACAGAATCGGAAGCAGGCTCTAGGCTCTGAGCTGTCAGCACAGAGCCTGACGTAGGGTGTGAACTCACGAACTGTGAGATCATGACCTGAGCCCAGGTCGGATACTTAACCCACTGTGCCATCCAGGCACCCCTAAGCTACATTTAACTTCTTAACAAAAAAAAAAAAAAAGGCAATTTGGGGCTATAAAAGTCAAACATGAACAAAATTAGAAAAAGAATTGTAAACGATGAGTGATGTGTTTATTTTTTTGTTGAGGTTCTGAGGACCTCAACCCCTAGCAGCACCTTTGCTATGACGTGTCAGAATTCTGTGTGTGGTCTAGGTAGCATCTACCTCCATATTCCCATGTCTTAAAAATATCCAAATTTTCCTTCAGATGTTGACTCCTCCCTCGTGCAGGAGAAGCCAACCCCATCCCCACCCAAGTAAGGGCCCTCACTGATTTAAGCCAACACCCCCAAGTATATTCCATCCCATTGGCTTAGATCAAAGAGGGTATATGCCCTAACTCAATGCTGTTTCAAGATATGCTCAGAAGCCAAGACGGCAGTCCTTCCTCATGCAGTGAACATGAATATGGAAGATAGAAACCCCAACAGCAGCTGAAGCTGAACCATGACCTTGAGAGAATATTCAAGTGTAGTCTAACAGTTTTGTCTTGTTCTGACAAATGTCCTTTTTCCACAACAGAAACATCTAGTTAGAGTGGATTTGGATCTCGGATAAAATAAATCTGTCAACAAACTTTTCTTATCACTTGGATACTCTGTCGATTTTGCTCCTTAACCAGGCATTGTTGGATATTGGAGCTGCCTCTACCCGCAAAATGAAATGACGTGTGGTGTGGTGTGGTGTGTGTGTGTGAAAAGAGATTAAGGATTGTAGACAGCATCATGTGAACTTTTGTCTCCCTATTTTAAATACATTTCCAGGATCAATAAACAAATGCTGAATGAAGAAACACATGAATGGATTAAAAAATAAAATAGAACAAAAGGCTTTCTACACAGACACTTTACATCATCTGCCCTAAATCCTCATATTATTTTCAGAATGCTGACAAATTAATCCAGCCTAAGAACGCACTTTGAGGAGAAAAAGACCTGCAATCAGGTTTTTGAGGCATACGCTCTTATTGGCAATGAAACTCAAAGCCATCAACAGATCAATGCCATCAAGGAGGCAGAACATACACTTCTACAATTGGAAGGGACAAGACGTTTTCAAATACATCCTCACGTGTTTGTAGGTATATCCAAGAAATCCAAGTCATACACCTTCCATTAAAAGGGCACAAAGCCTGTTTTTTCACCAGTGCACCAACCACTCTAGGTGCAGGAACAAATGTAGCCCAAGTGACTAGCGGGAAAAAAATCAGAAGCTGGACAAGCCACACAAAGCCCAGAGCTGGGCAACATTTGATCAGTAACTGCACAGCCTGTCTGGCAGCTTCAGAGAACTCGAATAGAGCACAAGGACAAATTGCCAAATGTAGAAAACCATGGCAGCCAACAGCTGGGATTTCACAGCTTGGAACTATCCCGAAGCCACGGCCAACTGTGGTGACCGGCCTCAGCTTTTCAGTAACCCAAGGAAACAGCAGTGGTGAAGAAGGAGAGGATCCCCTGCCCGCTAACCAGGACCAAAAAGTGAGCAACTTTTGAGCACAGTATACCCACCATATCCAAGAACGTGTGTTGACCTCCCTTCCCCCTGCAATCTGAGTTCTCTGGGCACACTGTGACTTGAAGCACATCCAGAATTCCCTATGGGTAGTCCTGGCTCTCAGACACTTAGGTGATTTCTGTAAATGACCTTTTGTTCACCCATCTGCACAATCATCATTCCTGGTTCTCTGGCTCGGAGAATGCCGAGCACAAATTAAGTTCATGTGAGACTTATCCCGCAAAGATGCAGGTTCTGTTTCCCTACAAACTTCACTTGAATAATTTAAGGCCCTGATATGTTATCAATTGCCCTTCAGCCTCCAACTTTGTCAACATTGTGTTCTTCAACATAAAAGTTTCATTTTTAGTCTTTTATTTTCCGTATTAAATGGCCATACATCTCTGTTAACTGACCAGGATTACACAGCATATGGAATGCCAGACCTCCTCTCTTTGAAATACAATTTCCTTTTGGCTTTTCGCCCAAACGCAGTTAAGTAGTATTAGCTCCCCAGGCAGACCTCATCGTCTTTGAGTTAAATACAGTAAGAAGTGCTGATGCTTCTATTTCACTAATATCTTTGCTCTATAATCCTTTATTTTATGACCTGCCCCTGGCTGCTCCCTGAGCTAAGAATTTGCTGTTCATAAAGCGGGGTGACACGTCTCATCAAATAATGATAAAGAAAATGGTGTTCCTGTAGCTTGCACATGAGCAATCGGAACACAATATGAATGTAGATGCTCCGGGCTGCTATCGGATCCAATGTAAAAAGTAAAACATTATGCTTTCATCCAACATGAGAAAAATCTAGATTTCTGTTGTTTTAATCTTTTAGTCATAAAAGAGACACGGACAAAATCAACCAGAGAGACTCATGTCTGAACAGCATGATGGCATCAATGTCATCATCTCATAAGCCTTTAGAACCTTTCTCGGATGAACACGCCAAAAGGACGGTGAAGAGAAATTCAATTTGGGTTGGTGTTAATAATTCTCAAATTGCTTAGTAATAATCAGATCAGGAATTTTAGAAACTGGTAATTCTGAATTTTTCTTCCCAACAGACCCCACTTTTTATTATATTTAACACACTTACACACACATGCACATGCAAACACACACTCACACACATATACACATGCAAACACACACATGCAAACACACATGCGCACACATGCAAACACACACTCACACACATGTACATGCAAACACACACTCACACATATGCACATGCAAACATGCAAACACACTCACACACATGCAAACACACTCATACACACATGTACATGCAAACACACACCTATGCACATGCAAACACACCCTCACACACATATACACATGCACGCACACACATGCACACACACTCACATGCACATGAAAACACATGCACATGCAAACACACATACACATGCACATGCAAACACACTCACGTGCAAATGCACACGCACATGCAAACACATACATACATATGCATGCAAACACACACACATGCACATGCAAACACACTCACACATATACACATGCACACACATATGCAAACACACATGCACATGCAAACACACATGCACATGCAAGCATTCACATGCACATGGAAACACACGTGTGTGCACACACATGCACATACAAACACACATGAACATGGAAACACATTTGCATTCACATGCAAACACACATGCAAACACACACTAACACACATGAACATGCAAACACACCCACATCCACGTGCGTGCGTGCACACACACAAACGCGCACACACACACACACACACACACGCTCTTACAAAATAAATCCCCCATGCCAGGCCCATTTTAAAGAGCATTACAAACACCGACTTCTTAAATCTACAACTATGTAGACTAGGTTCTAAATTACCAAAATTTTTTACAGATGAAGGAGCTGAGGCACAGAGAGATTAAGTAAGTTACCCAAGGTCACAGAGCTTGTATGTGACAGAGCCAGGCAGTCTGGCTCCAAAGTCTATATATCCCCCCCACTACAACAGGTTGCCTCTCTCTATAAATCAGTATTTAATATAAAACCCAACCTTTGAGACCTTTGATTAATACTACTTAAATTTTGTTAAAAAAGAATAGTGGACCAACTTCAAACAAGGGTAAAGGAAAAAATAGTATATAAGTATGCACTTTTTACTTTGAAAAAGCCTTAGCAATGTGATAAGGTGGAGAAGACAGCTTATGGATTTTGCTTTCTAAAACCTTCGATAAATGAAACCGGTTTAAAATTTAAATTTCATTTAAATTTAAATGCAGTTTTGATAAGCTTCTTAAATGACTACTGTTGCTTCCCCTAGGACATATTGATTTCACATCTTACTGTCTGTTTCTAGAAAATAGGGAAAGAAAAGAATCTGGTTTTTAAATGCCTATCCTACTTCTCTCCTGAAAACAGTGTTGTGTTCAAATACAAATGACGTGGGAGAAGAAAAGAAACAGAAAGGTACAGACAGAGAAATAAATGATCAGTGCAAAGTCTCTTCAGTCAACACCTCTGTTGTGTCTCAACTTCCTGTCTTGTCCCTACCCCCTACTCCTCCAAACTTAGCACCCATGGTACTGTCTGTGCTGCCCCCCCCGCCACCCAGACTTCTCAAAAACCCTTTCACACTCAATTCAGGGGTCTGGAAGCTGATGTGTGTGGCTTTTCGTCATTCCTTCTCGCTGTTATCTTCTCTGCTTTTCCCCTTTAAACTAAAGAACAGTTTCTTAAATGTGTTTGTTGGGATGATAATGGCGAGTATCAATAAATTAATAATAAAAAATATTACTCCCAGGTACTATGCTGTCTCACATGTTTATTTTTTCATGTTTATTTATTTGAGAGAGAGAGTGAGAGTGAGAGTGTTCAAGCAAGTGGGGGAGGGGAAGACAGAGAGGGAGAGAGAGAATCCCAAGCAGACTCCACACTATCAACACAGAGCCTGATGTGGGGCTCGAATTCACGAACTGTGAGATCATGACCTGAGCTGAAATCAAGAGTCAGATGCTTCATTGACTGAGCCACCCAGGCGCCTCTCACATATTTATTTTTTAAGCCTTGTAACAGTACTGCCAGATCAGGTAGGGATGACAGTGAAGATATTTAACACTGATTAGAACCGTCTCTGGCCATAAAAAATGGGTGGGGTTAGAAACTGCTGTAGATGATTTCCATTTCACAGAAGAGATACCTCGGCTCAGCAGGTTGAAGTGACATGCCTAAGATCACACGATTAGTTAATGTCATACCTCACCATCACACCAGGGTATGTCTGACTTATAGATGATCTCCAGTCCTGTGGCACTAGGGGATCTTTGAAAAAAAAAAAGCATTTTAGTTTCCAAAAATGAGTAGGAAACACTGCGTATTGTATTTCCTGTTTTGGACATGAGCAAAGCGTAGCAGCACATTTCTGGCTCTGAGACGCCCAGAAAAGATACTGGTTTCACTGTGCTGAACCCAGAGTTTTTCAAACTCTGGCTGACAATCCACTTCTTCATGCAACACCTGTCAGCAGTAGTCCAAAAACACTGCTGGGCAATGCGAGTCTGGAAGTGTTCACACGTCTCTCAAAGATTTTCCTTGGCCCCTGAGGACCACTAACAGTTGGATGCCGTAACTCTCTTTTACTTCGAATGTACAATTATTTAAAGAGTGATCTACCTTCACTGAGACGTTTGGTTACCTCTGATTCACTCCTCAGGTCAGGGCTACCCAAAAGAAATTGTTCTTAGGCCCCCAAAGCCACTGAACTGCCATATCCCACAAGTACCGTTAGGTCTTTTTCTTACTGTTTTCTCTGCTATACTGAACATTAAGGACACCGTTCTCTATCTTGGAAATTCTTTTCCTTGGCTATACTCACACCAAAATGTTCCTGCTTGTTCTATTGTTTCCTCTGTCTTTTCTACCTATGCTCCCTCCACCCACCCAAAACTATAGGGATTTCCAAGGATTCTATCTTTGGCCATTTTCTCTTCTAAATCCCCAGCTTACCCAAGAAGGATAACAAGAAGGGTGTAATGATCTTACCTACGGGACAATCGTTCTTAAATCTGAATTCTGCCCCAGACCGCTTCAGCGAGCTTCAGGTTCACACATCCCATCACCACCTAGACAATTATGCGTGAAGGAATTGCATAAACTGCAATCCTAAAAGGTACAAGAATAAATTCCACCTCCCTACCCCATCTCATGACTGAACTCCATAGACTGGCTCTTCTTATCACCTCTATTTCCACTAGAAGCAACATCATCCACCTGGAAGATTCCACTCGGAATCTGAGAGCCACTTCATCTGCTCCCCCTCCATCATCACCCAAAGTTAGGTCTAAGGTAACCACATAAAATAGAACCCCAATAAAGACACTTTTTAGAATGAAAGGGCTAGAAGGAGGGCTATTCATAATAAAAATAAGATAACTAGCGTAAACCAGGACTGTGTCCAGAGAAACTGTGGTAAAAAGCCATGCGATATTTCCTCTCTTCTTGAGACCCCGAAAACTGTCCATTCCCAGAACCCCTGCAATCAACCCATCACTGGTCATCCTCTCTCATGGCACATCCTCCCCCAACTGCCTCTTCCCAACATGAGCTATCTACCTGAGCCAGTTTAACCCTAAATTGGGTAGAGTTATGCTTTTGCTTAGGACAAAATTTTATTGTCACTCTCTGTGCCAGACTTAGTCTTTTCCCCCACCTGTATGTATTTTGTGCCTGATGACCCCTCTCTCTGCTAGAATGTCCTTCTTTCCCTTCGCCTGTCCTCCTCTCACTGATTTCCCTGGTTCATTTTATTTATCTCTTAAAACTTAGTCTCAACCCCTCTACAAAGCTTTCCGTTACTGTCTCTGTTTATCACCTCCTGGTGGGCTAAGGACCAACAGCCCCTTCTTCGTGTTACCACATCAAGCTGTCAATATCTCCTTGTCTTTACTATGTTGCATTTCATTAATGATTCATCCCTTGCTAAACTATAAGCCAATTCGTTTATTATGTATGTTTGTATGTGTTTATGTATTTAACAATAGTTCTACTGGTTCATTAGATCTTTGGGAGTAATACACAGTGGATGTCAATTAAATGCCGAAAAGTGTTTGAAAATCCTTAGTATTTCTGTCATACTAATAGTCATCACTAACACTGGAATTGCCAACATCATAGAGTTTTGAGTTATTATACCACTACAATGCATTACCATTTAATCTATTACATATATACTTTCAAGTAAACAGACTACAACAGAGTTAACAATACTTTAAGTTTGACATTGGTTTCAAAGGCAGAGATTCAAATATTACTTTCTAAATAAAATGTCACTTTCAAAAAGTATAACCAGTAAGACAAAACCTGCAAAGAAGTAGAGAGAATGACATTGATAATATGCAATGAAAGAGCACAATCATGTTTACATAGGGAAACTTAAGGGGATGTTACTCTAAGCAGGGATTTTTAATGAACCCAAAAGATGATCATAGTGTTATTCACAATTAGAGAGAAAAACCTTTCAGATTATACAACCTTTTATCAAACAGATTTCTGTAAGTCAGATTACAAATACCAGTAACACACATTCCATAAGGCCCACTGACACATTAGCTTTACCTAAGGTACCCGTTTGAAAACTATTCAACTATACATTCTCCGAGAAATAAAATCAACTGCACTTCCTAAAGTAATAAACATGCCAAGTAATAAACATGCCATATAAAACAATGACATCTGTTATTAAAAGATGATGATGTCAAACCAAGTAGATGAGAGAATAAACGGCAAATATTGCCGAGGCAGACAGCAAAGCAAACAACAAACCCCGGATATACAAACACCGAATTTTCTGGAATTTTTTGCAAAATTTTTAACAAAAGTAGGTCTCTCTTCAGTATTAAGTTAAGACCATCATGCTATTGTCTAGATAAGTAAAAAAAATTAAATGATTCAAAACCAACAGTAAAGAATACACCCATTCTTTATTAATCTGTTTTTCTATACAGGTAGGTCTTAATTTTCAAATGCACAACACGCAATTTAACTCATTTCCAAATAAGGAACTAGGGCTCCAGCTGTGTCAAAGAAATTTGGTCTAAAATGATTTTTGTCACACTGATTATCAAGAAAGCCCTCTATGACATAATATCATAATGCAGCCACCATTTAGAAACACTGTTCCTACCATAAGTCACATTCTTAACGCCATCTGGGTGGCTCAGTCGGTTGAGCATCTGACTTTGGCTTAGGTCATGATCCACGGTTTGTGAGTTCGAGCCCTGTGTGGGGCTCTGTGCTGACAGCTCAGAGCCTGGAGCCTGCTTCCAATTCTGTGTCTCCCTCTCTCTCTGCCCCTCCCCCATTCGTGCTCTGTCTTTCTCAAAAATAAACAGTAAGTCCTCTATGACATAATATCATAATATCATAATTTAGAAACAGTGCTCCTACCATAAGTCACATCACATTCTTAATGCCAAATAATTAATTACAAAATAAAAGCATACAAGACCAAACAATATTTGGGGGATCCCATCAATTGTTGAATCATACTAAAATATAACTGTTAGCAAATATGTTTGGGAATAGCAATACCATTTAAAATATTATCATTGCAAATTAGAATTATCTGCAGTACTGGCAGAAGGCCAGTACTGATTATAAGTTTATTATTATAAGTGTCTTAAATATTACTGGATAGCAGGAAGGATAGATGGATGGCTGGACAGAAATTCTCAAACATGGGTAAAAACTAATTGGAGTATTTTCACTCCTACACAATAACTCGTGGGTGATGACTTTTCATAATATAAAGTCTATCAAACCTGTTAATATTCTTCTCGTCTAAAATATCACTGTTGCATTACTACTGAGTGATATGTTTCACCATAGTGATCACATCAAATACTTAAAAGAAGGACAGTGGTTACTTTAAAACAGTATATTGATTTGATTGAGAATCTAAAGCTGTTTGTCGAGTTTCTTATAAAAATAATAAAGCCTGTGAAAGCCCAAACTACAGGATTTCATCACAAGAAAGCAAACTGAATGAATGTCTCCAAGCCCCTGCTCAAATGAAAACGTAGACTGTACATTTAATAAATATTTAATAAGGCAATTGCCAGTACTATAATCCCCGAAACACCTCTGGTTACAAATAAATAATCACGGCCTGAATAATCCCAACTGGCTATTGGAATGAGTGGCTGTCTGTTGTCTGAGCATTACCAGGCCAAGTTTTTGGGCTCCTGGTCATACCTGAGGTCTCCTAAGGAAAACCTACTACACACTCTGATATTTTAAAATGCAAGCAAAATACAGACAGCAAAAATAGTATATTTTAAAAATTCATCTAATGAAGATATTTTAAATATAATTAGAAAAGCTTTATATTTTAAATTTGGCCAAACAGGAATAAACAGTATTTGATTATGACAAAAGCATTGGCTGCACTGGTCATTTCATACGTCTCAATTTGGAGTCCACATTCTCCTCTAGCAAAGATATTGTTGAGCTCCCTTAATAAAGCTGAAGTTTATTTGAATATTTCCATATTCTAAAAATTTGATGTCACCTGGAGTTTTTGTTTCTTTCTAGGGGTGTGTGTGTGTGTGTGTTTATTCCTGAGCAAGTAGTTTCTCAGCCATTAACTTATGCTTATGAATCAGAAATACAAATATATCTCTAAATTCAAATGTATTTTCTGGAGACAGAAATTACTTTTGATTTGATTTATATAAACTGCATTGTGTTATCTGCTAAAACCATCCATGAACAGATTTTCCAATTAATTGTAGTAAAATGTAGGAGAATACAACCAATTAGTTGGCATCTTACCTTTGGTGAATTAATTTTTTATTAATTGATTGATTTTTTTAATGTTTATTTTTGAGACGAAGAGAGAGAGAGACAGTGCAAGTGGAGGAGGGACAGAGAGACAGAGAGAGGGAGACACAAAATCTGATGTAGGCTCCAGGTTCTGAGCTATCAGCACAGAGCCCGACGTGGGTCTCCAACTCATGAGCTGTGAAATCATGACCTGAGCCGAAGTCAGACACTTATCCCACTGAGCCACCCAGGCACCCCTAATTTTTTTTCTAAATCACACTTCCACAAAGGCAATTAATAACCAAGGAAAAGAAATAAAAGATATCTAGATTGGAAAGAAGAAATAAAGGTAATTCTATGTGCAGATATATGACCTTGTATATAGAAAATCCCAGGATGGTCGCAAACACACAAACACACACACAAACAGAACTAGTAAATGAGTTGCACAAAGCTGCAGGATACAAAATACACAAGGCATTGTATTTCTCTGACTTCTACTAGCATAGTAGCCTCAAGTTTCATCCACATGTGGCAATTGGCAAGATTTCCTTCTTTTTTATTGCTAAGTAGCATTTCAGTGTGTACACACACATACCCCACACATTCTTTATTCTTTCACCCATCAGTGGGCACTTAGGTTGTTTCCATACCTTGGCTATTGTGGGTAATACTGCAATGAACATAGGAGTGCATATATCTTTTTGAGTTAGTGTTTTTTTCATTTTCTTTGGATGAATGCACAAAAGTGGAAGGAAAATCCAGATCATATGGTAGTTCTATTTTTTTTTTTGAGTAATCTCCACACTATATGATTTCACTTATATGTGGAATCCATAAAGCAAAACAAAAGAACAAATAAAACCACACTTATAGAGAACAGACTGGTGGTTAGCAGAGGAGAAGGGGGGTCGGTGGGGGCAAAAATGGTGATGGGGCCCAACTGTATGGTGACCAATGGTAACTAAACTTATTGCGGTGACCACTTTATAGCATACATAAACTCAAAATATTATGTTGTACACCTGAAACCAATATAAGGTTATATATCAACTTTACCTCAACTAAAAAAAGACAGAATGGTAAAAGAATACTAAAATATGTTAAGACGACATACATTTTCCATAAATATCTCCTGACAATCTTAGAAGGCCAAGTGAAGTACAAGGGTGTATCTTCTCCAGTACCCAAATAATAGTGAAATTTTAGGGGGAAAACCCTTGTGTTGAAGTATTTCTTACCAAGGTGACATTAAAAAGAGTAAGTGGCAATTAGTACAGTCACACTGAAGATTTATTGGGTGACTTCTGCAAACTGCTGGGACAAGTCCCATCACGTGGCATCAAGTACATGTGACTGGTCAAAATGGAGGCAGGGCCACATGGCCAGAAGACAGCGCTTCCCATTCTTGTCAGAAGAATAAACCAACTTGGGCCCTGACAGTTACCGAGAGGGGACGAGAGCAAACAAGATGAGCAAAAAGAAAAATAACCATTGCGTTGGAAAGACTTCTCTCTCTCTCTCTCTCTCTCTCTCTCTCTCTCTCTCTCTCTCACACACACACACACACACACACACACACACACAAATGATCCCAGGTACAGAACAAGGAGCAGGTGCTTGACTTGTCTCAAAAAGGCTAACATGAAATGCTTCACAAAAGAGAAAGCTCCTGGAACACAGCTGCTCAACCACAGATGAGGTCTTTATAGTAAACACTTAAGACAACTTGTGACCAATGTCCTGTTATGACACTGTCCACGAAAGCTGACCTGCAGCAAAGCAGAGCAGCTCCGTTCCAACAGTGAAGGCTCAACATGATGGAAGAAGACAAAAGATGCTCACATCTCACAAAAGACCAAAAATGCTGAGGATCCCTACACAGCACACACTGAAATGAGACACATTTCAGACTTTACACTTCTTAAATGGAAATCACAAAACTTGAGCACATCTTAGATTTTCTGCGATTTTTTTACAGCTTTTCTTATTTTAACAACAGGAAGCAGAGAAAATGGAGGCAGTAATATCTTTGAGAAATTAGATGTGGTTTCCTTACAATTAAAAAAAATTCTTATAATGAAAAAAAAGACAGCACTTGTATTTTTCTATACACTAACAATGATGAACAATCTGAAAATGAATTTAAGAAAACAATTCTATTTACAATAGCATCAAAAATAAGAAAACACTTAATCAATGTAACAAAAGAGTAAGGCTTGCACACTGAAAACTATAAAACATCACGGAAAGAAATTTTTAAAAATCTAAACAAATGGAAAGATATTTCATATCCAGGGATGACAAGACGCAAAATTAAGATGGCTATACTCCCCAAATTGATCTACAGATTCAATGCAATACCTACCAAACTCCCAGCTGCCACTTTTGCAGAAATTGACAAGCTGATCCAAAAATTCATATGGAAATGCAAGGGAACCCAAATAGGCAAAACAATCTTGAAAAATAAGAACAAAGTTGGAGGAGTCACATTTTCCAGTTTCAAGTCTTGTTATAAAACTACAGTAATCAAGACAATGTGGTACAGGCAAAAGGAGAGTCAGAGAATAATGGAACAGAATTGAGATTCCAGAAATAAACGCTTGCGTTTATGGTCAATTGATTTTTTGACAAGGGTGCCAAGGCTATTCAGTGGGAGAAAAGACAGTCTTTTCAACATTGCACTAACATAGATAGACATCCACATACAAAAGATGAAGTCGGACCCCTGCCTCACAGAGAACACAAGTGCTATCTGAAAGTGTATGGCTACAGGAGCTGAGCCCGAAAAATAAGCTAAAGCTATAAAGCCCTTAGAAGAAAACATAAGAGTAAATATTTATGATTCTAGATTAAGCAACAGATACTTTAATAGAACACCAAGAGCACAGGTGATGAAAGAAAAAAAAGTAAATAAATCAAGGACTTCATCAAGATTTAAAACTTTTGTGCCTCAAAGAACATGATCCAGAAAGTAAGAAGAGGGCCCCCAGGATGGGAGAAATACATGCAAACCATATATCTGTTAAAGGGCTTGTATCTAAGAATTCTTAGATCTCAAAATAAGTTTTTTAAATCAATTATAAAATGGGCAATGGATCTGAACATTTCTCCAAAGAAAATATGCAAATGGCCAAAAAGCACATGAAAAGATGTTCAACATCATTAACCACGAAGGAAATGCAAATCAACACCACAATTAGGTAGCCCTTCATAACCATTAGGATGCCGGTGTTCAAAAGGACAAATAATAACGAGTATTGTCAAAGATGTGGAAAATCAGAACCCTCACACACTACTGGTGGAGTTGTACAAGGGCACAGTCACTTTGGAAAAGAGTTTGGCAGTTTTCCAAATAGTTAAACATATAGTTCCCATACGACCCAGCAATTTCACTCTTATGCATATGTTCATACAAAAACTTGTACACAAATGTTCTTGGCAGCATTATTCTCATCACCATAGGCAAAAAGTAAAAACAAGGCACATGTCTATCAATTGATAGAGGGAAAAACAAATGGAGTGTCCACACAATGGAATATTACTGAATATTATTGAGCAATAAAAAGGAATGAAATTCAGATATGTGATACAGCATGGGTGAACCTTGAACACATTACACTAAGTGAAAGAAAAAGTGCATTTATATGAAACGTATAGAGACACTGCAGCTTTGTGGTTGGCAAGTACTGGGGAAAGGGAGCAACAGAAATGACCACTAATGAGTATATGGTTTCTTTGGAGATGATGAACGTGTTCTGCAAGGAGTCAGTGGTAATCAATGGACAACTCTGCAAATATACTAAAATCCATATAACTGTACACTTTAAGATGGTGAATTTTATTGTGTGTGAATTGCATCTCAATAAAGCTGATATATCTATGTAATATATATATATATATATATCATATATATGTGTTTAAAAACTCACATGCATTTGTCTCTATACCTGCTTTTTATTTCTTTTATTTATTTTGAGAGAGAGAGAGAGAGAATGCACATGCATGTGCATGAAGGAGAGAAACAGAGAGAATCCCAAGTAGGCTCCACGCTGGCAGCACAGAGCCTGACAAGGGACTCAGTCTCACGAACCAGGAGATCATGACCTGAGCTGAAATGCAGAGTCAAATGCATAAGCAAATGAGCCACCCAGCTGCCCCTATACCTGCTTTTTAAACGCACAAGTATAATGTAACTTGCCAGTAGAAGAAATCATTGTATTGTAAACCCTAGTTTATAGTATCCAGCTCATACTTCAATAATTTCAGCCACTGGGAAAAGAAAATATAACCAAGATGAAATTAAACATTTCAAAACTACACCCTTTAAAGAAGTTTAAGTGAATGAATCACCATGATGTCCTTCCATGCTGCAATTAACAGGAAAATTAAGGAAACAAACTCCCCCTAAATCAATGTATATATATTACAGTTTAAAATGTTAATTAGTTTTCATCTAAGCATTAATGTCCCTTGGAGACACCGTGAGAAAAGCCACAGGTGGGAATTAAAGGAACACTGCTTATCTGAAATGAGGAATAATGTCTATGTTGCCAAAGTAACGAAACTGCCTCCTAAGAAATGTGCGATTTGACATTCATTTATCAATATTTCTAAAATGCACCTCTTATCTTGCCTTTGTGTAAATTTCATTTCCTACTAATGACTTCACAGATTCTCCTCTTCACATGCATGTCTCATATATTTCGGTTTCCAGAATAAATTAAACCACAGAAACTTGGCCTGGGCTGTCTCTCACTCCCCATGGAAAACATATCATCGTTTTCATCCAGAACACCACACTATATGATAATTGCTCACTCAGTTTTCGGTCTTCCAACCCTCTCATACAATGCTCCCCAGATCACAGAACTGCTGCTGGCAAAGGATCCTACAGGTAAATCTAGCTTAGATTACAAAGTAGCAATCAATAAATATTTGCTGAATTAAATCTTCTACCTTTTGGTGTTCTTTATCCCTACCCAACTTAGCAGTGAAGCAATGGTCCAAACTCCAGGGACAGGGGACTCACTACCCTAAGAGTTTCTGCCTCCCACTGTCAGCAGCTCTAGCTGTTAGAAAGTTTTCCTGCTGTTGACTGTCAACCTGGTTCCTACTTGTGACTTCTGTCACCATATACAATCCTGCCTGTATGCTTTCCCTGTAAACAGTTATGTGTATCATGTCTGATGTGGATTTGTCCTGGCTTTTGTTCACGTTTGCTTCCAAGCTCAGAAGTTATACTTCTCCCTGCTACAATTGTCAGATTGAGCTCCTTACTCAAGTTTGAACAAAATTATTTTTGGATCCTGGTTCTTGGATCCTTTTTTGGAACTATGCATGGGCTACCAAACTCACAGTTTTTGAACTTATGATAGATTCTTGACATATAATACTATTCCACCCCTCTTCCAAGCAGGTGAGCTCCTTTTAAACAAAATGGAGCTTTATTCTGGGTGCAAGGTCTATCTTTCAAAGTCTAGATGTCATCTGGTTCAACTAGCCTCCAGGAAAATAATTCTTTATGGTTCCTTCACTCCAATAACTTAAGCTTCAGTTCTGCAAGGAAAAATCTCCCTTTCTGATTACATCTATGTAGGCAGCTATAGAAGTTTTTTATATCCCCCTCTCTCTTAAAAGGTCTAACATACCTAAGGTTTAGTAGTCTTCAGAGGTATTTCCAAGATTACTTCCAATGGTGTTATTTGCCCTTTGAAGTACCAACAGAACAGGTTTGGGTGCATAGTTTTGATAAATTTTGGAAAGTTTGCCTCCAAATTTCAGGCACATTTTACAGATGCATATCATGTTCCAACTGGCCATTTCATACAGACATAATATGACTTCCCTGTATTTGTCTAGCAACATCTCCCCTAGATCTCTACCATGATGCTAATAGTAGGTGATTCTGCTGTGAAATTCTTCTTAACATCCTGTGGATCCAGAAGGTCTAGATAAACACTCTGAGAAAGAGGAGTTGTTTTGAATAACTGTGTCTCACCTCCAAAATTTACTTATGCAATCATAATCCTTTTAGGATTTGTTCAGTAAATACAGAATGATTCACCCTACTCTGTCACAGACTGATTTGTAAATGGGAATTTCAAGGATGAGTAAATGGGGATTTCATTCAACATGCCCTTCTTAAACACATTTTGCACGTCAATCTCTGTTTGGGGCCCATAGAGGACTAAAGAATAAATGCCCTCTTGCCTGAGTCCCGTGGAATTAACTTTTATCAATGGAGACCACAACAGTGCCAGAAATCAAAAGATGAAAACACTAAGCCCATGCATCAACCATATTTAAAGTTTGGTTCTATGACTGGTAGGCTATATTTTCTAAAAAGTGAAGTCATTTCTTGGCCAGGTTTAATCATTTCCAATGGTCAGTACATAATAAATGTTCCCAGGATGTTAAATAAAGGAGTTCTGGCTATTCTAAAGTCTCCATTTTGAAAGCTGTAATGAGAAAAAAAAAAAAGTATATATTCACAAATCGACCACCCAAGTACCATTAAATATCTTATTTATTAATAACTCTAAATAAGCAGCTCATATACAGTAGCATGTTAAGATTAAAAGGCTTCCGACATTTTTTCTTATATTAAAAAGAACACCTGCTGTTAAGACTGTACTTATTCTGTGCATAAGAAACAAATAGTTAAGGATGAAGTAATTAAAGGAACTCTCAAAATTTCAGCATCCTTGGAGAAAAAGAATTTAATGCAGAAAATAAGTCAGATTTTACTTGTATTTCTATTCCCAGCTCAATCCATGAGAACTGTCCTTAAAAGGGTACTGATTCTCAGCCCTATAAATTATATACACATTTCCAAATGCTCCCGATTAGATCCTTTTTTTTTTAAGTAAATAAGCAATTTCATTGTGCACTATATGCTTGTGATAGCTCAGTTAACTGGGTTTGGCAGTTCTTTAATATGCATCAGGACTTACTAACCCAGTAAGTCTCTTTAGTTTTCTTTGGAAGCATGAAAACATACTTAAACATCATAAAAATATGTCATTATCAGCCCAAACCAGAGGGGAATTGCAAAAAACAACAACAAAAACAAAAACAAAAACAAACAAAAAACTTGCAGAGCAAAGGGCTCTAGAATTTGAATGCCACACTAAAAACTCAAGGAGGGATCTTCATTTTTCCCATTCATGGAAATAATGACTAATATGTTTTAAGAATGTATTTGAAGTAATGGGATTCCTTGAAGTAAGCAAAACTGTCTTTAACTGTCAGTTTACAAAAATCTTTTATTCTCAAAGAAAATGAAACTAATAGTTTAAAATCTGGGATGCTCTAAAATATTGTTTTTGTTTTTCACAAATAAGAAAAACTTTAATGTGAGTATGTTAAATATGAAATTATCTGGTAGCGGTCACAATCCCACAACAATGTGTATAGCTAGTCAGAGAAAAAATGAGATATTATCCATCAAAACTTGCTCAGGATATCTACATGTGGTTCTTACAGGTACCATATAATAATGAACATTGATTTCAATTCATTTAGAAGCCCAAGGGGATGGTAACATTATGTTAACATGAAGGCTTTACATTTTAAAATCTTCCTTACATTAATGGGATAGTCCTCCAGAAAACAATTGTGTTTCATAATCACATGTTCATATTTCAATACACTCTTATTTTTAATCTTCTATGTTTATATAACCCAGTATTTACACAATGTAAGTGACCAAAACCGAAGATTTGCTATCTTTTTAAAATACTGTTTAACGCTGGATAACCACCTTTAAGGACATAATATAATTTTAAAAAGGCACTCGCTAACGTGCCTTGAAAAATTATTTCTATTTTTCACGTTACGTAGCTATATGGAGATTTGGATACATCAACTTTGGCAAAGCATTTACAGTAATCAACACTTGAGCATTAAAACTTTATCCACCATCAAATTCAGGTGTGATGTAGCCAAATCCTATGAATGACTTTTGCATAAACTGTGTTGTTTCCTCAACTGATACAGCACAGACTACTAAAGTGGGTAGTTATTTGAAAGAGCTTGGTCAACAGTCCGCTGCTTATTACCACCATAAAAAGCTACTAATATGCCAATGGATGAGCACAAATGGGTTAAAATCAAAGAGGGAAACATTCTTTTTTAAGATCAATGCCTATATTATTGGGTTGTTCAACCCAATTCATTCCCCTTCCAGAAAATCAGAGTGGAAGCATTCACAGGGACATCTTTTCAGTATTTGTTTTTCTGTCATCAATGATTTAGAATATATTGCTAAGTTATGATAATGTTCAAGGTGGCAAAATTCACATCAATATTACTGTTGGGTTAGACTTTCCAAATAAATAGGGAGAAACCACACTAATATGACAAAATCTGCCAGGGGACCATCCCACATACTTTAACAGTACTTTTTATATATTTAAGAAGACATGAACAAAGGAATATTCCCTTGTAAAAAAAATCTAGTCATTCTCAAAAGCATAACAAATAATTCTCCTAGACGATCTTATTAGCAACATCATGAATTATACAACAGAAATGCTTGTTCAAACTGTTTTTTTTTCTGATAAGAAACACTGCATTTTAAAAAGCAACCTCTATTTTAATATTTAATACTTTAGCATATCTATATCTCCAAAAGTAGCATGCTATTTAAGAAAGAAGTGCACTTCTTGTAATGTTAAAAGCATTTCTGGCATTTTATATTATCTACTTTTTAATGACTATATTTTCCTAGCATTAAAAATGAATTAATCTCTTTCTTCCTTAAGTACTCTGTTGAACATGGTGGGAAAAAAAAATAGTTCAACAGGTCACTTTCCCTTGTAAAAGCCATATAGATTGTTGACTCTCTTTGCATATTTGGTTTAAAAGCAAAACATCTGACTGGATCCAACTCAAAGCTCATCTTTTATGGGGTTTCACAGATACAAGATTTACTTATTTTCCATTGAATCATACTGACTCTAGGATTGGGCACTGAAAAAGAACATAATTAAGGCACAGTCTATATAGTTTCATTCATCAGAAAAGTCTGAATTTTACTCTACAGTCTAAAAGTAAAAGTATTTGGGGGGCACCTGGGTGACTCAGTCGGTTAAGCATCTAACTCTTGTTTTTTGGCTCAGGTCACAAGCTTGCGGTTTGTGAGTCTGCACTGTCAGTACAGAGCCTGCTTGGGATTCATTCTCTCTCTCTCTCTCTCTCTCTCTCTCTCTCTCTCTCTCTCTCCTCTCTCTGCCCTCCCCTACTCACATGCTCTGTTTTCCTCTCTCTCAAAATAAATAAATAAACTTAAAAATATAAAGGTATCTTAAAGTAAGTTAATGTTAATAGTTTGGAGCAGTCTATAAGAAATGCAATTGTCACATCAGTGACATTAGAGTTATTAAGTCAAGATGTCATACTCTGACATATTTTAATCACCATAGTATTTGCTCCATATTAATTTAAATCACATCAACTGAACAATAGGATCTGGATGGAAGATTGTTTAGAAAATGGAGTAAAAACTTCCCATTCTGGGTAAGACATGAACAGCTACCGCCATGTCTGTCACATGGGGCAATATGCAAGGAGAAGCTAATGGTTCTGGAAAATAAATTGTAGCAGGCAGAATGAAGGAGAAGACCAGGATTTGAAATACCACCAATCCAGCGGTGAGTTTACCATTTTTCCCTCTGGTATACCCTGGCCTGAACACAACACACTGGCAGTGGGCGGTGGGGCACAGATGGGAGAGAACTCCAGGAAGAAGCCTCAAGTTCTGGCTCATGGATCTGGAAAGGATACTCTGAATGGGCAGAAGAGGGCAGAGATATCTCATTTACCCTCCATCCTCCACTGCCCTGCACCTCGACCTACAGCAATCTCTTAGGACCGACACTGCCTCCAGCAATGGGACCTTGCAGGAGCCAAACTCTGAGGGATACAAACTCTCGTCTTCATTTCAAGGAATTGAGTTTACAAGAGGGAAGGGCTAACCCTCTTCTTGTTTGTTTCTCTCTGCCTTCCTATGGCTTGACCCTGGATCCTGACCCAGCTGCAGAAGGGCATGGGAGAGAGAGGTAACTAAAGCCTCAGCACTCTGGATGGAGAAAAGAGAAGCATCGCCAACAGAAAATTTCTGGGGAAATAATGAAAAGAGAGGAGGTTGGAAAGTGACCTCATAAAGTTTTTTGTGAACACCTGGGCTCACCTCCAAATGCACAGGCACAGGTTTGATCCTATTCAGCATGCCAAAAACTTTCAGAACTGAATTAATAAATAAGCCACCACACAAGTCTCAAGCTGGCCCCTGAATGGGGCACACCTGTGACAGACACAAACAGCACTGAGAAGATTTTGAAATGGAATGGCACTGGAACAGAAAATGGGTTCAAAGTCATGCCCTAAACCTAACCAGCCCAACTGACTGTGAAAACCAGAAATATCAACAGTTTCTACAAAATTTAAATAAGATCTAGAGCTGTGTATACTATTGACAATGTCAAATAAAATCCAAAATTACTCAGCACATGAAGAACAACAAAAGTCTCAACTGTACTGGAGAAGATAATGATAAAGAGACACCATTTATCCCCTGGGTGGCTTAGTCAGTTAAATATCCGACTCTTGGTTTCAGCTAAGGTCATGATCTCATGGTTCATGAGGTCAGCACAGAGCCTGCTTGGGACTGTCTTCCCCCTCCCCCAACCCCTCCTCTGCTCATTCTCTCTCTCCCTCTCTCAAAATAAATAAACTTAAAAAAATGTAAAGAGACACCATTCCATAACAATAAAAGGCCAAATGACCAAAATGACACAACCATCCTAATTGTGTATGCACCAAAAACAGAGCTGAATACAGACACCAAAACCAACAACATTGAGAAGAGAAATAGACCAATCTACAAATGTCACTGAAGATTTCAGCACTCTTCCCTCAGCACAACCTGTAGCAGGAAAGTAAGCAAGGATTGAGAAGAAATGAAAATTATCATCACTCGAATGTAATTGACATTTACAGGTTGCTCAACCCAACAATAGTAGGATATACATTGTATTCAAATGTACCCGGATAATTCCTCAAGATGGAGCAATCCTGGTTCATAAAACAAATAATGACAAACTTGAAATAATTAAAATATCCAGTATGTTCTCAGATCATAATTGTTTTAAACTAGACATTATTAACAGAAATTAAGAGAAAATTTCCCTCAACACCTGGAAGTTTACTCACACACTTCTAAATAATCTATGAGTCAAAAAGAAAATCTCAAGGAAAGTTAGAGAATACTTCAAACCAAATGAAAATGAAAATACAATATATTAAAGTTGTGAGATGTATCTAAGATATAGGTATAGCATTAGATGCTTCTATTAGAAAGAAGAACTATCTCAAAATTTCCACCTTAGGTAACTAAAAAAAAAAAAAAAGGCTAAATATGAAGCAAGTAGATGGAAGAAAATAAGAAAGATAAAAGCAGAAATCAGTGGAATTGAAAAAAGAAAAACATTGGAGGTCAATAAATCCAAAAATTGATAAACCTTTGAAAAACAAAAGAGAGAAGACATAAATTACCATTATCAAGAATATAAATGGAAATATGACTACAAATCCTGCAGGCATGGAAAGGATAATGAAGCAATATATGAACAACTCCATACACATATTTCCAACAATTTCGATGAAATGAACCAATTCCTCAAAATCTACAAATTACAAAAACTGACTGAAAGTTATGATCCTATAACTATTAAAGAAATTGCCATTGGGAAAAATATTTTTTGAAAAGAAATCTCAAAGTCCAGATAGTTTCACTAACAATTTCTACAAAACCTTTAAAGAAGAAATGATACCAATTTTATACAAAATTTTTCCAAATAGCCTCTCGACAAACTAAAAGTAGAAGAGAACTTTCTTAATAAAACGCATCTACAAAAATTCTACACCTATCATCTTACTTTACAAAGAAATACTGAACACTGTCCTGAGTAATCCTAGCCAGTACCGTAAGTCAAGAAATAGAAATAAAAGGTACACGGATTGAAAAGGAAAAAAATAAATCTGTCCCTAGTTGCTGATGGCATAACTGTCTACATAGAAAACCACAACAAATGCACACAAAAAACATTTCCTTAGAACTAACAAGCGTGTTTAGCAAGGTCACAGGGTACAAGATCAATACACAAAATTAACTGTACTTTTACATTCTGTAAATGTACAATTAAAAATCTAGGGATGCCTGGATGGCTCAGTCGGTTAAGCATCTGACTTCGACTCAGGTTATGATCTTATGGTTCATGGGTTTGAGCCCAGTATCAGGCTCTGTGCTGACAGCTCAGAGCCTGGAGCCTGCTTCAGATTCTGTGTCTCCTTCTCTCTCTGCCCCTCCCCGACTCTCACTCTGTCTCTCAAAAATAAGTATTTTTTTAAAAATCTAAAACAATAATAATAATAATCTAATTTTTTCCAAAGTACCATTTACAATAGCTCCAAAAGATGATATACATAGGTATAAATATAAGAAAGTAGGTATAGAATCTGTTGCAGAAACTACAAAAGACAGATGAAAAGAAGTCAAAAAGTCTAATAGATGGAGAGAGAAACCATGTGCACCAATTAGAAGACTTGCAGAATAAAGATATTAATTCTCCCCGAATTACCTCCTGATTTAATACAACTCTAATCATTGGGGTGCTTGGGTGGCTCAGTCAGTTAAGCATCAACTTCAGCTCAGGTCATGATCTTGTAGTTTGTGAGTCTGAGCCCTACATAGGGCTCTGTGCTGACAGCTTGGAGCCTGGAGCCTGCTTTGGATTCTGTGTCTCCCTCTCTCTCTGCCCCTCACTGCTTGTACTCTCTCTCTCTCAAAAATAAATAAACATTTAAAAATTAACAAAAAAAAATACAATTGCAATCAAACCTCTGCAGTTTTTTGTTTGTTTGTTTTTTGTTTTTGTAGCTATGGACAGGCTGATCCTAAAATTCATATGGAAAGGCACTGGGGCTAGAAATACTAAAACATTCCAGAAAAAACATTCTACCACAGTTGAAGGAATTATATTATTCAATCTTATGACTTACTATAAAACTACAGTTACCAAAACCACATGAAGTCGGTGGAAAGCCATACACACTGACCAACAGAACAGAATTGTGAACCCAGAAATAAACCCACCTCGAAATGGCCATCAGATTTTTGACAAAGATGCAAAAGTAATGACAAGGATAAGAGGTTGCCTTTTCAGGAAAGGGTGTTAGGACAGCTGAACATTCTCATGCCAAATATAAATAAATGAAAAAAAACCTTAATGTAAATCTCACACCTTATGAAAAGTTAACATTGAAACACAAATCTGAACATAGTCTGCCAAATTATAAAATTTTTAGAAGAACATACAGAAAAAAATCTTTGTGACTTGGGGTTAGACAAAGATACAGCAGGAAAAGGCATGATCTAACATTTATAAACTGGGCTTCAAAAAACTAACAACCTTTTGTTCTGTGAAAGACACTCTTTCGAGAATCAAAGGACAAGGTACAAACTGGGAAAAAACTTCTATGATCACATGGCCAACAAAGAGCTTTTATCTAGTTTCACATCCTCAGTGTAACAAGTGATTGGCCAAATCAATACATGTTTTAACATTCATAGACATGCACACCAAAAAGAAAAAAAATAAACCCCTTTAACTACAGAATAAATTTAAAAATAAGACAAAATAAGGAAAAAAATGGAGTGATGTGAGTATAAAACTTCCAGTTATATTATTTTTTAGTAAGATCTGAGGTAATGCTACGTAGTGCAAACTCTGGCCATTTTTATATTTTTTCAGATAACTTTTAAAATGATCTTAATTACCCTGGAGATTAGTCACAGAAAGTAACCAGGTTGAAGTTGAGAACTAAGCCTGTGACCTCTGCCCTCTGAGAAAGCCAGAACCAAAAAAAACGGGGGCTAATTAGTGTCATTTGCAATGAAATATTGAGGTAGTTAAGTGTTACAATGGTTTTCTTTGACAATTTACAACAACTAAGCCAAACTTTTATTTTCATTTAATCTAATCAAACTGCCCTATCCTTGCAGAGTACAACTGCATTCATTAGAAACCGTCCCAGTTTATTTTAGATATTAATACTTCTGGTAGTTTAGGTTAAAGTCATTTTTTAGTTGACCTGTATGCTATTCACGCCCTTCTCTAACACTGTGTACATTGGTGAACACCACACTCAGGACTGTTGTTTTTTTTTTTTTTCTGACTCCTACGAATGGGAACAACACTCCATATTTTTTAAAAATTACAACAGTATTATGGGAAGCTAATTAACACTTAAAAATAAAAAAAAATGAAAATATATTCCAAGTTCATTTCAAAATCCTGTCCCTGGCCCAGAATTCCATTTTGTTTCTTTATTACAATAAGATATATAAGCAAATTAAATCTTTAGGCTCTATAGGAATGTCTTATCTCAGTGAATCTGTAACTGTTTCTCACAAAAGAAGTAACATTCAACAGCCTCATTTGGAGCATAGGGATAAGTGGATGAAAGTTCTCATTTTTGAGGCATAAATTGGATTAAAGTAGGAGAGCCAGTCCAAACAACATCTTAAAATTCAATACCCCAAATTCATTCATTACAGGCCAATGACCATTAAAAGTCAAAGCTAATTATTGGAGATATTTGTCTTGTATATGGAAGTGCACGGAACAGTTTTACTTGTTACAACCCTCTTTAATGTTTTGGGAGCTCCACTGAACATTCCAGCTAAGACTACCATAAGCCACACCTGGCACCGGTCACTTAGATTGTTACAAAACCTGAACCGCAGCTTGCCAACAGGGCAGTATCAGGCATTCTTCTGGAAGATCCTCTGCAGCAATGCACACAGCTGCTCAGGTGCAGGGAGACAAGATACACATGCGTGGAAATGGGTGTTACCCTTATTAAAAGTCAGATGCCCAGGGGGAGTCCATATCTGCTGTATCAACCCCATAAGCATGGCCTCCAGGGTACTCCTCATGGCACATAACATTTATAAATCACCATACTCAGGGAAGCCCAATGTTACGGCAACTCTACCGGGTATTTTTAATTATTGTTCATTTCTCCCAGGACACGGGCAATCAGGGGTCATTGGCAGAAGCAATATTGCTTAGTAACTGGGTTGGTGTATTACCCTCAACAGGTTATCAGGTGATCAAAGGGAGGGTTAACCAGAGATCAAATTCTCACGCAAAAGAGAAAGGGTTTGTTGACATTTTGCTCAAGAGCAAATGCAAAAAAGGCAACTTGGTCTAGAGAAAAAAGTTCTAACCTCAGAGTGAGACAACACGGATCTGAACCCTGCTGCCACACCTTGCCAGCTATATAACATTGGGAAACTTATTTTACCTCTCTGACTTCACTTTTTTTATTAGTAAAATGCAGATGATGATTGCTCCCTAACATTTATTTTGAGGATGATATCATATGGCACATTTGGATTTACTTAGGGGGTGGCCCAGAATTAGAGCTCAATTAATGTTAAAGAAAAGAAACAAATTAAAACTGGTAAGAGAGCAAACATACTGTTGCCAGATCCACAGTACTACCTCAGCAGCATGTGAGAGTTAAAAGCCTAGACTCTGACTCTACAATCAACCACTAGTCACTATGTCCTTCCTATTCATCTATTCACTCCTCTATATACACACCCAGCTCTCCACTAGATTATGTACTCTTTGGGAAACAAGGGCCATATAGACTTTAAGCATTCTCCTTAGAATTCAGTGCTCAATGCCTTCTTGTTAAACAATCACACCCATCAAACAGAACTAATAGAAAAACCAAACTGTACCATCTTGTTTGGAAAATTAACTCTTCTGTAACATAAATGATATAGATGCCCCCGGTATTTAGACTCATTCATTGAAACTCATTCAGTACATATTGGCTGAGCCCTCAGCAAGTGTCAAAGATGATGTTAGGTTCTAGAAACACAACTCTTTTCTTTTTTTTTAAGTCTTATTTATTTAAGTAATCTCTACACCCAAAGTGGAGCTCGATCTCACGACCCTGAGATCTAGGGTCACGTGCTCCTCCGACTGAGCCAGCCAGGCACCCCTAGAAATAAAACTCTTAACAGGCCAAATAGTCTTTGACCTGGCACGTAGCTTATATACCAGCTAGGAAAGCTATTGAAAAGTGAGCAAACATTCAAAAAATAATTATATATTGCATCATCTTCGGGATGGACACAAAAGATGGAGGTAGAGTATCTAAATAAACCATTGTATGTAACGTAGCCAGGAGTGGTCACTCGTAAGCAGAAATCTGAGGATTAATCCAGGCAAAGATGAGGGAGAGAAGAGAGGTCAAGGCACATGTCCTGAACCAGGGGAAAAAACAAAGAAACAAGTAAACAAACAAACAACAACAACAAAATACACCTCGCATGCTTGAGGATTGATAGAAGACCATCTTCGGATGATAGCGCCTCAGTTTATTAGGGAGAAACAAACAAAAACAGGTATAGCAGTTCACTTACAAGGCAACATTATTTCAAAAGGTGTTCCAGAGCGTGGTTCAGGTTAATTAGAGTTGTTGTCATTCGGGTCCTAACATGGCTTCTATTTCAATCAACAAAGCTCAACATTGGTACAGCGGCATGCCAAAAATTACTAATGAGGTGTCTATAATAAACGATGATAAAGGTCTACTGTCAGAAAACAAATCACAACTCCCAAACATGGCAGCAGCCTAAGCTGCATAAAAAACATTTAATTTTAGGCAGATCTGGTATTTGGATCACACTAGGAACAGTGCTTTACACCCAAACTGAATCTAGAACAAATGCCCAGCTCCTGCAAGACGTAATGTAATCTATGTCCATCTAGTCTCTGGGTCTACCAGATGAATCGTGGTAGCCATTTTGCCAAACTTCCATTAAACCCAGATCTTTAGACATTTCTTTCTCCGCTTCAAATAAGCACCAGCGCAGAGGTCCGATGCTGTGGCTACATGATAAAACATCCCACGTAGGAGATAATCAGGGATTTGCCTGTAATAACAATAGATTATACAGCACATAATTTAATTTCTAATCTGAAAGTTGCCCCCAGAATGTGAGGGCCAGAGTGATTTATGCCACATCATATTTGGGTTGAAGCACAATGTATTTTTCATAAGCACCCGAAATTGGAGCACAATTTATTCCACTTCAAACAAAAGAGATTGTCCTAATTCTTAAATAAAATGATTCATACACAAACTGTCGTATGTCAGGAAGTCTTTAGAAATGTGTTGAGCAGTATTTTAGAACCTTAGGAGGCAAATAGCAGGCAAGTAGAGCAGAAACGAGGCAGAGGGCAGGGAAAAAGGGAGGGAGACACGGGTGAAATCCAGACACTGCCAGGACCAGTGAAGTTTGCTTTGTAGTGTTCTATCCTTTGATTCTTCTCTTCTCATATACACAGTAGGCTCGATGATTTTCTGCTTGCGCCCAGGAGAGTTGATTACGTTAGGCGACCTCTTTACTGTAATATTTTATACGAGTTGTTCTTGTGCTCTTTCATTTATATGTACTCAGCATTTCTTTTTTTCTTCCTTAGTTTCTTTTTTTTTTCAATTCTTATAAAATGTAAGTGGAGAGATGTTTTTTTCTTATAATCCGTGCAGAAGCTAGAATCCATTGACAAACTTCAGTTTCTTAGCCTTTTCATCTTTAAGGGTAAATTCTCAAAATTAGAAAGAATGACTGCTTCTTAAAAATATAACTGTAAAAACTGCCCTCCCATCGTACGGTAATATTGGAGAAGAGTAATTCACAAGTCTTATCTATGCCAGTGATTTCTTCAGGTCAATGGGATGTCAGTGTTTAAAAGTGTAGTGTCAGTAGAAAATTTGCATTTTTTCCCAGTAATTTTTTGTGATAGGTTGGCAATCCTGATTAGAGTCTGTCATTTTTAGCCATCTGAACCTCATCATTCTCCGTCTGCTTTCTATATGCTCTATGAGTTCTGAAGGATCTTTTCAAGGATGATGAGGGATGGAATCTTTCTTAAAGTGTATTTTGAATCTCATCCAACAGAGATGACACAATAAATCTTCAAGCTATTTTTGACCATATGTCACAACTCTTGAAGGCAAATGAAGGCTCTCACAGCTTTAAGGGATTACTTACCATTGATAGCTGTTGAGGTATTTATCCTGAGGTTTCTTCTTTCTTTCCGTCAAGAGTATCCACACAAGATGCCACGGCTTATAGGTTAGATAATATGTAACATGCATGATGTATTATGTGAAATAACATTCTGTCCTACCTTCCTTCATGTTTATCCATTTCAGTTCATCCACAAATGTCCACGCCAACTGTGGGTCCAGGCGGTAGGAATATAAAGATGAGATAATGTAAAGTCCAGAGTGTAAAAAAGAGGTAAAGCAGGCCATTGATGGTATGACATAAGGTTACTTTGTAAAAAATTATTACCGCATCAGAACTAGAAAGCTGATTTGGACACATAAGGGTAGGAATGAAGATTAGACTCTAGATTTTAACACGTGTGACTTGGGGTAGATTACCAAACCCTCTGGGCCTCAGTGCCTTTAGTTATGAAGGGTACGGCTTGAAATGGGTGATCTTTGACATTCCGTATAGATTTCAATTTTCCCTACATAGTTTTAAAAGACAATGTTAGAGTGAATCTAATTCTGTGCCACAGTTATAGAGCTGAACAGTCTACACATACCCTTTTGGAAATCAGTGAAAAGTAAAAGTTATTATAAAAGGACTAAATTCCTTAACAAGATTAATAAATGCATTTGTAATTAAAGAGTCCTTTTTATATATGAAATTTCATAAAGAAAAACTTCATTTCTGGGGCACCTGGGTGGCTCAGTAGGTAAGCATCCGACTTTGGCTCAGGTCATGATCTCACAGTTTGTGCATTCGAGCCCCGCATCGGGCTCTGTGCTGACAGCTCAGAGCCTGGAGCCTGCTTCAGATTCTGTGTCTCCCTCTCTCTCTGCTCCTCCCCCATTCACACTCGGTCTCTCTCTCAAAAATAAATAAACATTTTAAAAAATTGTTTTTAAAAAAAGAAAACTTAATTTCTGAATCAAGTCTCTAGGTACTAGATTTTCTTAATTTATTAAAATTTTTTTTCTGATTCTAAAAATTCAGAGAAAGGTCAATAGAAATTTTGGCACTGACAGGAGGAAATCAGACTAATTCTTGAAGGTGCTAACACAGGCATTCTGTCACTGAATATAGTCGAAGTGTAGCTCTCTCCTTAGTAAGCAAAGCTTTAAAAATGGTATCAGAGGTATACAGTATGGCTGAACATGCAGAGTGAAGCAGGCTTGCAATGAGCTTCCCAGAGAATATGCACGTGCCCACGAGTTCAGATGCCTGCTGCTGAGGCTAAGTCACCAGACATAAACTGCACCAGCTCCTCATATTTCCAAAGTTCTACCATGAATCAAGGGCAGACACAGATAAAGGAGATGGAGGAAGAGGAGGGAAGGAGGAGAGAGAGAGGGGGAGGAGGAGGAGGGGGAGGACGAGGAGGAGGGTAGTGAGGAGGGGGAAGAGGAGGAGAGGAGAAGGAGGAAGAAGAGGGTAGGGAGGAGGGAGAGGAGGAGGAAGAAGAGAAGAAGACTTGACTTTTGCAAAACTAAGAAAGGAAAAACCTTTGCCTACTAAACAAACTCACTTAGTCTGTCTGGCTCCAAGCGAAATACTGGTTTCTAAACGTGAGACTTTCTTAGGAGTTACTCAGAGTTTAAAGAATTACCTGCTCTCAGGGCACCTGGGTGGCTCTGTCAGTTAAATCTCTGACTCTTGATTTCAGCTCAGGTCATGATCTCACAGTTCATGAGTTCAAGCCCCTCATCAGGCACTGGGCTGACAGTGAGGGGGGCCTGCTTGGGATTCTCTCCATCTCTCTCTCCGCCCCTCCCCTGCTTGTGCTCTCTTGCTCTCTTGCTCTCTCTCTCTCAAAATAAGCAAACTTGAAAAACAATTATTAAAAAAAAAAAAAAAAAAAAGAATCACCCGCTCCCTGGCACAACTCTAAAGATTCCAGCTCAGTATGTCAAGGGTGAGGTGAGGTCTAGCAATGTGAGTTCTGAACGACCTCCCTAGATGACACTAGCAGACACAGGTTTGAAACATGGAGATGCGGTGCTGGCTGCATTCATGTTCTTGCAATTCTTCGGTGACAGAACCAAGGCCAGAGCTTAGTCCCCCCACCAGGTGTTAGGCTGCAGACTACTGTGTGTTTGGGTAAAAATAAAAGTTGTCGCGTTAGTATACCTTTTTCAGATCAGAGCTACTTGAGGACAAAACAAAAAACCGAAGTAAACTTTCAATCTGTCACTGTCAGATTCATTTGGCAAGTGTTCACTACGCATTTTATTCCTTACTGGCGCTAGACTAAGTTTTAGGGAATTTGAGGAATAAGAAACTAAATAACTGATGGTGCTTTCATTTTATAAAGTGTTCTATAAAACCAACCCCTAATCATAAATTCATATGCACATTTTAATATCAAAACCAGTAATAAATGCCTTGATATGCAAGATATTCACAAAATATTCTAGAAGCCATGTCATTCAATACTCAGTCTACATAGAAGTATAACACTAATGATAAACTGTAGAAAAGAAACATATTACAAGAGGGATAATATTAATTTTTTGGTTTCTCTGACTAATATAAAAAACGATGTAATTTTGGCTCCAATTTTGTGCTTTGACTATAATCTTCCAAAGGAATAGGGACTCTGATTACTTTTACTTCTAGGTAATTATTAAAGTCTTCATTCTGTTCTTCTAGTATACAGAGTCCTTCTTTTCACTGAAAAATGTAAATAATCTCATTAATATTTATGCATATTAGTGTCACACTATGTCACTCTATATAGATAAGTTAGTGCCTTCTGAATAATTATCACCATCATTAAATATATTGAATGCAGTGATCTCCATTGAGTAAATTTAATGTTTGTGCAATATTAACCTAACTTTATTGTATACAATTAACAGAGAAAGCATATGAATTTAAACCTTTAACTTAAAATATTATGGCCAAAGCCTCTCTATCTCCAAAGTGTCAAGTATAAAAACTGATAATATTGCCAGAGTTTTCCCCAAGGTTGAAGAACCAAGCAGTAATTAAAGAACATTTATCCAGCCGAAAAACAGAGACACAAAATACAGTATGACATCAGCTTGGCTGCCATAGCCTCTCAAGGTCAGGAAATCCATCATAGTGACAACAGTTCATAGCTAGAAACTGGTCAGAGTGACTTTAATGAGTAAGTAAAGATAGTATTTTGTAAAGAAGCCAACTATACACAGAACTGTAGCAAAGGTGCCATGAGAGACTCCCCAAAGTTATTTAACCCCCACCGCCCCGCCCCCCGCCCCCCCCCCCCCCCCCCCCCCCCCCCGCCACATCGAGAGGGACAACAATACAGCAACACACATCAGAAGCCAAGGGACCAGGGTCAGGCTCAAGGACTGCACGAATCGTGAACAAACGTCACTGATTTAGAAGAGTCTATGTGGTTTACTCCCCACTCTCCTCATCATTTGAATATAAATTTAGATGTCACCTTGTACAACTTCAGGAGACATTCTCCCTTCTCTCTCCCATTTACCTAGAATACAGTGTGATTATATTCTGTTAAATTGAAAAAAACTAGTAACACCAATTCTAAAATTATAAAGGTGGAGCCTTAACTGTGTCAGAATATCCTGAGATGAGAGCCAAGGCATGGTCTCTAAATGAAAAAATCACGGAAGGATACAGTACATACAAAATCACAAGAAATGACATTGGTCACCATTTTGCAGTAAAAGTAAGACATACTGGCAATCATGGTTTAGAAAGCCCCGGGACCAGTAATTTCCCTAAACTCATCTATGTAAACAAAGCAGCAGCAACTCATGGAGATTCTCAGGTCGATTGCAATGACAACTCCATTTCTTCAGTCAATTGTTTTCGTTTGAGCAGTCAGTGATCTTTTCATAATTATTTCAATTACAGTTTACAATTAGAGAAAAAAAGTAAAGAAAAAAGTATTCCTTGGGTTTTTATTAGACACCAAATAACACTCAACTGTTCCTTTAAAAAGATGATTTTAATCCAGGTGTTTCCTGGAAATACCTATGCAAAACTTCTCCATTAAAAATTATCAGCAACAATTCAACACTTAAAGCCATTAGAAAAGAATCATTTTTCTTAATGGTTTCTGTCCAAATTCATTTATTCCAAATTCCTCTACAAACATAGTGACAACACGTATTAAATCATGGACCCTTCGGAATAATGCCATTGTGACAAGATGGCATGTATCTTTGGACAAAAATGTACTATTTCGTGAAAATGAGATAAATGAATATAATTTCACAATAAATAGTACGTAACCTCAAGAGAAATGTGTCTACTATGGAATCTGGGAAAGAAAGATAAGTTGTTTTGAAAATATTGTAAATGTTCCCATTACCCAGATCTTAACAATGATAGAATATTTTCCCCAATTTCTTGCCTTCTACCTTTAATGACATTATTTTAAATGCAACAGTTATTATATTTATTAGTTCAATACATTATTTCATTCAGTATCAGACAGATGTTAATCTCAACAGTGGTGTTATAAATGAAAAAAACAGAGTTAGGAATCTGTCTTCACAGACTTCTATTTGGATGGGAGGGAAGAGGGAGATGTTCAGCCCATGGCAGGGAACATAAGAAACAAGCAAACAAATAAGAAAATGTCTGAGTGTGATAAATGTTATGAAGGGGATAAACGCTATGAAGAGTGAGCTAACAGAGGGTAAGTAACGGACATTTGGGGAAGGAAGGGGCTTGATAGGAAATTTATGCCATAACTCCTTCCAGCTAAAGACCTCAGTTACTGTGTATCTGTGTCTCCTCTGGGCAATTTGTATGATCACAGTTCTGGTTCATGTCACCTTGAAGACTCTCCTTTCTACAAAAAATAAATGAGATCATTAGGCCCCATGCCCATGTTCCTCCAGTCCCCTACCATGGTGATCCGTGCCTGTGTATTGCCATAGTTTCTCCAACGACCATTCTCCTCAATATAAACTAGTGTGGCTTTGACCCCTATAGATGCACCTTCCATTTACATTGTAGGATGTATCATCCCTAGGTAAGGAGGAGGCAGAAAGGAAAACTAATTAATGATTCAACATCTCAAGTCCTAGGAAAACAACCTTATTTAGCCAGACAGCTTCAAATCTTTGTAAGACTTCAAAATATGTCCAGTGTTTTCCAATATTAATCTATAGGTAAAATACGCGGATAGATGTGTATTGCTTCTCATGACTCTCATGAACGTTTCCGGTTCCCTTCTTTCTTGCCACAAAGGAAGAACTGCATGCCTCCGCCCCTTTAAATTTAGGGGAGGAAGGTGACTTATTTCAGTCAATAAAATGTGGCCTGGAGGTCATGGAAGCAGGTGCTACATGGAGGCTCAATACTGAGCCATCACATGATGGTGGAAGACACGCCAGGATTCCCACTGGATTTTGAGAAAGAAGTAAAACTTTGTTGTTTTAAGCCACTGGAATTTGGGAGTCACTTTTTATCACATAATAGCCTATCCTATCTATTATGAGTGGACTCATGTCCCTCCAAAATTCATTTGTTAAAGTCCTACCCCACAGTACCTCGGAATGTAACCTTATTTGGATATGGGTTATACAGATGTAATTAGTGAAGATGAGGTCATTCTGGAGTAGAGCGGGTCCCTAATCCAATCTGACCAGGGTCCTTATAAAAAGGGGACATTTGGACGCAGACACACATACAGGGAGAACAGCATGCGACGATGAAGGCAGACATGGAGGTTACGTAGCAGAAGCCATGAAAGTCCATCCATACAGAGCCAGCAAACCACCAGAAGCTGAGAGGAGAGTGGCCTGGAATTGATTTTCTTTCCACGCCCTCAGAAGGAACCAACTGTGCTGATACCTTAATCTCAGACTTGTAGCCTTCAGAACTGTGTGTCAATAAATTTCTGTTAAGCCACTCAGTTTGTGGTGCTTTTTAACCACAGCCTTAGCAAACAGATACGCTATCTTAATGCAACTATATATTGTTTCAGACAGAAGATAATGCGTGTGGGGAAGGAGAGGAGGGCACAATAGTACAGTAACTAATGCCTTTAGAAAGGGAATCCAATCTAATTACGTTGAGATTATCTAGTAGTAGGTAAAAATTTCTTTCATTCTCATCTTAAAAGTAGGTATAATTTTACATATTTTAACTAAGAAAAAAACGCTTTTTAGTTTACTTTAAGTTTATTTATTTATTTTGAGAGAGACAGAGAGAAGGTGAGCAGGGGAGGGGCAGGGAGAGAGAGAGAGAGAGAGAGAGAGAGAGAGAGAGAGAGAGAGAGAGAATCCCAAGCAGGCTCCAAACAGTCAGCGGGCCTGACGCGGGGCTTAAACTCACAAAACCATGAGATCATGACCTGAGCCCAAATCAAGAATCAGAGCCTAAACTGAGCCACCCAGACGCCCTGGTTTATGTTTTTAATTGAAATATAGTTGACACACAATGTTACGTTAATTTCAGGTGTAGCGATTCAACAACTCTATGCATTATGCTATGCTCACCACAAGTCACCATACATCGCCATCACAATACCAGTGACTACATTCCCTATGCCGTGCCTTTCTTCCCCACAACTTATTCATTTCATAACTGGTAACCTGTATCTCCCCCTCCCGCTCCCCCATTTGTACCCGTCCCCCTCCCCTCTGGCAACCACCAGTTTGTTTCCTATATTTATGGGTCTGTAAAAAAAATAAACTTCTATTCAAAATTAAAGTGCCCACACTTAAATAAAGATAAAGAAAAAGTTTATTACATTTTTCTGGGAGACCAGTTCCATATTTACATGGTCCTATTCTGTTGTCTCTTAATTATGAATGCTGAAGCTTTTAGCTTCAGAGGATTCGATATGTTTGCTATGAATGATTAAGGGTTCATAAAGTTTTTACTAGCACATTAATCTCCAGGTGCAGAGAAAGTCAAGACACTTGTTAAAATTCTCTAGTCCTCACACAAGGTTGCCTCAGGAAACACGGTAAATAACTCCAGTGCTGGCTCCCCCAGATAGCACCTAAACACATCAACTTCAAAGAAACCTGTCTAGACAAAATAAGGATGCTACTTTCAGTGAGTTGGCCTAGAAAATGAAGAACTTGATTTTACAAGACTCTTTCTTCCTGAAATGAAACACTGCACGAAAAGCAAGTTCATGACGCAGAACTTAGACACACGGGAGATGCTTGATATTTGAGAGGGCTGTGTCCGAGTCCCTTGCAGAGAGCACCAGGGCTCTCCAGGGACACAACACGCAGCCTGGAAAAGGAGCGAAGAAAAGGGACACAATGGAATGGGCCTGGCAGGCCAGTAACTAGGTCCATTGACAAGCCCCATCTCACATACCCAACTCAACCACACAGACACTTCTCTAAGAAGTCGCCCACCCCACGGCTCTTCAGACAACAACTATCGTTCACTTGTTATCCTTTCATCCTGACTTTGGCTGTCTTTCCGGGCTCCACTTTTAGAGTATACCTTCTAAGGAGGGATTTCTCCATGGCTTATTCCTTATCTTTCTTTCTTTTTACATTTATTTATTTATTTTGAGAGAGAACGAGAGAAAGAGAGAGAAAGTGTGCACGCATCGCACAAGCATGGAGGAGTGGTAGAGAGTGAGGGAGACAGAAGAGAGTGAGGGAGACAGAGAATCCCAAGCAGGCTCCTGTCAGCGTGGAGCCCGACAGGGGGCTTGACCCGACGAACCCTGAGATCATGACCTAAGCCAAAATCAAGAGCCAGGGGCTTCACCGACTGAACCGCCCAGGCATCCCTTGTTCCTTATCTTTCTCTTCTTCTCTGTATATATTCATTCTCTCAGGGAGAGTGACAGAAGGCACAGGAAAAAAAAAATCATAGGCTTTATACCCAGACCCATACAAATTGAAATCAGGGCTCCAGACTGACTAGATGGCCAACAAATCAGCCCCCTGAACTTCTTTTCCCTCATTTGGAAATAATCATGCTTTTCTTAGAAGGCAATTTGAGATTTAACTGAGCTTTAACTTTAACACATATATAAGTGCCCACAAACTGTAGGTACTCCACAAAGTCAAATGCCTTCCTCTTGAAGCTCTCACTCAATATCCTAATTTCACCGGTCTCTCACGCCCTAAATCTGGGAAGGCTTTGAAAAGAAAGCTTGGAATAGGAGCAATGGACAAAGACGGAAGCACATAATATGGGAGCGGAGGGTGCACAGATTGTCGAACCCGAGAACGCATCGGGAATGGCATAGGTCTGTGGCAACCAGCAATATTTAGTCATTCAGGAACCAAGCGATGTCTAAAGCTAAGGAGGACATACCTTCCATCTACTGTCTTGGATATTGTACACGGGGCTCCATGAATTTATTAAGCCTTTGCCAAGAGAATTAACCATCTAGGATTCGCATAGCAAAGCAGCCATGATGTACAAGCAGGGGACGTGGGATAAGCATACAAGACTGACTCGCATGGAGAAGGGCTGGCACATTTCAGGGACCAGGGAAATTAACAAGTGGCATCACTGATAAGAGTTTTGGACTAGGGAACTAAAGTTGGCTCACCTACTGCAGCTGTTCTCAATATCTACTTGAGAGCCTGTTCTTTCTGCAGAAATGTAAATATGTCCCCGTTGCTTTAATGTTATTTGGAACTTCAATTTAAATAAAATAGTAAAACTAAAAGAATCAAAACGATAGGCCAAAGCACTGCTATAGCTGATGATCATCAGTAGAGAAAAAAAAAAAAAAAAAAACGAATAATAATTCTTCTAAAGAATTTCTGAAACTTACACTGGAGGCTGACTGGGCCATGGTCAATTACTTCAATATCCATAGACACCTTAGAATCAATCATGTCACTCATGTATATATGACAAAGTGATTCTTAAAGAAGCTCTGAAACCGAAGATAACCATGTTTTTAAACAGATGTCAATTGACTTAAGTGTTATCAAATCAAACATTATTAGATCACCCGCTATTAAGGGGCTGAAGAAACACATTAAGAAAACGAACCAGTATCTGATATGTTTTCTAACATCTTATATTTTTTAAGCCAACTGAATAAGTGTATATACAAGTGCTATACTTTGTATGCGGTAGAAAAATCTGCCTCAGAGTATCAGGCTTTACTTATAATCCTGAAAATGGCATGCGATGTTACTTGAAAAATAGTTATTACTATGGTTGGTTGGATAAAGTTATTTTTTTCTAAAAGCAAATAGGCTGAAGCATGACTGCAAAGCAATTTCAGCTATAACAGCTACCGTGTAGCACACAGCATCATCTCACTACCTAACACATTCTAATACAGTTTACTGTAACATGAAATACTGCGGCAATAGCTAATGGTAGTGCGACTTGAAGATACCCAGAGAAAGCATTTGCTATTATTTTTTTTAATGTTAGTGTAAAGATAAACCCAGCTCAGATGCCATCTCTATTTTTAAATTGGTCCTGGGTTAACTATAGCTTCTCTGAAATACACTTCCATGTTGCTCTGGTACATAAATAGAGGGAAGAGTCAATACTAATTAAATGCATTAATAAGTTTACACTGATGCATCTGGTGGCAGGCACAATCATAAATCTGCAAACCCAGCCAGAAGTACTCGATCCCCCAACTAGAACGCTCTAACATTTTTTTTTCAACGTTTTTTTTTTTTTTTTTTTTTTTTTTTTTTATTTTTGGGACAGAGAGAGACAGAGCATGAACGGGGGAGGGGCAGAGAGAGAGGGAGACACAGAATCGGAAACAGGCTCCAGGCTCCGAGCCATCAGCCCAGAGCCTGACGCGGGGCTCGAACTCACGGACCGCGAGATCGTGACCTGGCTGAAGTCGGACGCTTAACCGACTGCGCCACCCAGGCGCCCCTCTAACATTTTTTTTTTAAAGAAATGGTTTTTTTCTAATTTAGGATCATCAAGTTAGAGAATGAAACAATCACGTAGCATACATGGTGGGCATACATTATTGTAAAGGGCCAGGAAGTAAAAACTTCAGGCTCTGCAAGTCAGAAGGTCCCTGTTTGCAACCACTGAACTCTGTAGGTGGAATACAAAAGCAGCCACTTATAATATGTAAATGAAAGGGTGTGGCAGGGTTCCAAAAATTTTTCATTCATGGAAACTAAAATTTACATTTTTATGTAATTTCCACTTGTCATGAACTGTTTTTCTTTTTCAAAAATTATCCCAACCATTTAAAAGTGTACAAATCATTATTGACTTGTGGGACATTTATAACCAGGCAACAAGTCGCATCTGGCCCGCAGGCCACTGCTGGTCACTGCTTTAGCACATCATCTAAACATCTGAAGCAGGAGTGGACCTAGAGGAGAGGCTACACAGACAGCGGGGGCCTGCCTGCTCCAGAGATAGGCAAAACATATTTTTTAACTTCAGCAAAATCTAAAAATTCAGCATGCATATTAAATATATGTGCATATTTTATGAGTCATGTAAAATATTAGTCAGAAGAACTACGCTCATTTCCTTGCCTCACCAACACGACTCTCTCCACATGCTCTCCATCCCAGTGTGATACCCAGATGCCCAGTTCTTCAATTAGGCATTAGCTTTGATTCCTTTCTCACTCTCCAATTCCCTTCCAATCATTCACTCTTTTAAATAACTTACAAAACCATCTACAGAGCTCTATGCTGGTCCAGGCCACCATCACTTAGCTCACTGCAGCAGCCTTTTTGTCAGCCTGCCCACGCTGGGACCTGCCCGACTCTAGGGTATTTTCTTCATCGCAGCTGGGCCTTTTTCCTTTCCCAGCTCAAATCTGATCCTGTCAACTTTGCCACAGATGCCAATGGCTTCCTACAGTCCTCAGGATAAAGCTTTAGCATGGCTGACAAGTTCCTTCACAAAATATCTCTTTCCTAAACATCCATCCTTACTTTGTACTATATGTAATCAAACAGAGCTACTAAGAAGTGGGAAATGGTAGAACTCCTAGCAGCTTCTAGTCCCTCCACAAGGGTACACATTCCCAAGCAGAATGCAGAAGGGGAAAGGACTACCACTTCTGCCTGAACTGAAGAAGCATCTGGAAGAAACACCTATATCATGCCCCACAACCACCAAGAAGAGGATGGTGCTCTGTGGGAATGGAAGATCCTGGAATGACCAAGTCCTGGACTGAGTTATTCTAGGTCTGCATTTGTTGAATAACATCAAGTTTCCTTATTTATAAAATAAGAATGAGCCTTGTGGCCCAACTCCAAATTGACACAAAGCACGACGGACTCATGGATGAGTTGCATATAATCAACAGATCTGGTGAAAATTATACCATGAGATCAGGGTGTTGCTAAGAAAAAGAATAAAAGTCTGACTTGTTTCACTGGAATTGTTAACTTTCTACAGTATTTTCTCTGGCTTGTTCAAGAGTAAATATTTAGTTCTTGTGCTAAAAAGGACAAAACATTAAATCTGAGAAGCTACTAATGGAAAGTGAGAAAAACCCAAGTGATAGATAAAATAAATAACGGTGATAAGAGAACCATGGCTGGGAGTGGAGCACGATCCAGGGGACACAGCACACCAGGACAGGGAAAGGAAGAGATGTTCTTTCCACTCAGTGGGAAATGCAACCTACTTCGTATAATCTCCATTTTTAATTCACTCTTCCTAGTACTAAAAGAGGGTGTTAATGTACTCTGTGCATTCACAGAGTGCAGGAGAAAGAATTTTCCTAGAGGAAAACATAAGACTCACATCAGTGTCGACCACCGGGACCTCCATGACAAGGCACCTGCCTGCCTCAAACCGTCATTCTATTTCATACCTCGTGCCCCAGAACAAAACTGCCACTAATTCCCCATCTGGCCATCCCATAATGCATGGCAGTTACCTTCCTCCTTTTTCTACTCTTTCTTTTTTAAAAAAATGTTTATTTATTTATTTTGAGAGGGGGGAGAGAGAGCAAGCAACGAGGAGAGGGTCAGAGAGAGAGGAGAGAGAATCCCAAGCAAGCGTGCAAACCCCAATGTGGGGTTTGAACTCATGAACCGTGAGATCATGACCTGAGCCAAAACCAAGAGTCAAAAGCTTACCCAACTGAGCCACCCAGGCACCCCTCCTACTCTTTATTTATACTTGATCTCAATCTTTCCACAATAGGTTATGAAACCCACTTCATCCACCCATTTGTGTTCTCATTACAAGGTGCACAGGCATCCTTATCATTGTATTATGTTTGTTCACTTCACAAATACTTAGCAGGTGCCTGTTCTGTATCTGGCCCAGTTCTAGGCTATGGGTGTTCAGCATAAGAATTCAATGTCTTCGTGGCTTTATATAGTATTCTGCCTTCAGCTACTTAAAGACAAAAACAGGACTACATATCTTTGTACTTCTCTGTATGTAGCAAGAACTCATAACTTCCCTGAATGAAGAAGTAGATGACGAGTTATGCATAAAAGTCTTATTTTGATGTTGTTGTCGTTGTTGTTGTCGTTGTTGTTGTTGTTGTTGTTGTTGTTTTAAGTATCTGGAGCCTAGATGTAGGAATCTCTCCAGAGCTTGATAAAGGGATTCTTCCTTGAATCTTATAGAAGATATTTACTACTGGGGAGAACAGAAGAATCTTGTCAAAAACACTGCTTCATATATAACAACAATTCAGTTTAGAGATAGAGGACACAGTAAAATCAAGACCCAGGTCTCCAGATGATATTATAATACTCAGTCCTGCTTGACAGTGAATATTTAGAGAAGCAACTGTCCTATTTAGATTCCTGCTTGACTGTCTGAACAATGGTTCTTTGTGTTCTTTTGACCATAGTGACTTTCACATGGAAAAATGTGACATCCTCCCCAATAGTACCTTAACGTGACGTGCCTTTCTAAGAAGCTCAAAATCCTTCTAATTATCTATTTATCATTAATTAAATCTTCCAAGTCCATCCTAAGGAAACTGATTATAACTAAAATCCATCATACGGATGGTTAAGAGAGACATAGAAAAAAAGTATGAAAGAGACAGTCACTGTTGCCTCAGCACCATGTACAGAATCGCATACCAGATTAAAGAAAAGTATTTCTATGTCCATTTTTTCCTCAGTAATGAACAGATATGCTTTATGAGGAGAAGCATGCAAATGCTTGATTAGATCTATTTTCAGATTAGTTCATTAATGCCAGGGCTAATAGACTTAACTCTGTTCTGAAAAACTGTAGTTTGATAATGATGAGAGGTTCAGAGACACAATGAAAAACTACAAACAGGAACTGAGTTCTTCCGAGGCACCCCGATAAAAATTGTACAGAGAATTTTACAAGGAACATCCAAGTTACCAAGACATAAAATCATATTAAGAGAGCACTGGTAACTCATGATAACAATTCATGTAGGTTTCTCTAATTGAAGATTTTGAGGTTTGCAACATAATTTTAAACTTGAGTCTTGAATGTTTAATATGAAACTTCTTTGGGGGAGCATGGCCACTCATAATGCATTCATCAAAGTAATGTGCTCCCCACACAGGAAAGAGGTCTATTTCATTATCATGGAACTTTGGGGAGAAAGAACAGAATGGACAGAGGGAGTCAATCTAGGGTCTAATCTAACCTGCCCGTCATCCTGCTCACCAACTTAGTGAAAACTTTATACTGTGCGGGAAAAGGCACTGCACTTTAAAAAATTCTACATACATACTTGCGATGAATTAAATTATAAATGACATTTACAGATCATCTCCTAAATTTGTGATGAAAAGCTTTCCATGTTTTAGCTTTAATTTTGAATCTGAACAACTAAAAAATATAAGTGCTACAGCTAAAAAATAAATGAATTTTTTTAAGGAAGCCACAAATCCCCAACTCTATGCTGTAACTGTTTTGCCAAGCATCAGATTTTATGAATGTCATGGATCCCTTAATGGCAGCTGGAATCAAATGGCAAAGCATCCTATAGCCATGCATTTTGCTACTATGAATGGATTCTAGATGTAGGCTCTTACTTAACCCTTGCTAACTCTGTGATGTAGGGGAGGTGGGCCTCTCAAAGCCCATTCCCTTCTCTGCAAAATGATAATAGCAATGGTGACTGGATTTGTTGTCTCAGATTCACTGAGACAATCTATGCAAAGTTTCCAGCAGACAAGCTGAATATTTAAAATATTAGTAAATATTAGTACCTTTAAAATATTAGCAAAATGTTTGCCATTTTCATTATGGGCATGGAATTCAACACACACACACACACACACACACACACACACACACACACACACACCTCTCCATACTCATAAATTAGAACCTCGTCAAACAAAACATGGAAATGTAATGAAAGTTAAAAACAGTAAATTTCAACAGGTTAAAAAATAAAGCTGGGCCAGTACCTTACCAAAATTATCCCTAGTTAAGTGTACATTTTTAAAGGAAAAATAAATACTGAATCAAATAGCAAGAGGAAATCCTACATATCTTTCAATAACAGTTTCACCTCCATAAGAATGCATCCTGAATAATCCCTGAGAGACCAGTGTTTGGGGTCATGGAGAAAATGTTTGAGGGGAATCAGGAAAACTGGATGGTAGCCATCATATTGTGTCTATTCGTATGGACAGGCCACTTCTGCTGTTTCTTAATGTGCACAAAGGGTGGTTTGTGATGGACCATAAAAATCCAACTTTACTGTGAAACCCTATTCTACTTTGATGATTTTACAAGTTACTGATACCTTCCTACCCGAAGTGACTGCAAAAGAATTCATGATTGTAACATCTCTGAGTGAACACTCAAATGGTCTAACAAAGACAACCTCAGGCGCCTCAGTGAGCCAAGTGGTATGTGGTGCTTCAGGCCAAGGAACTAGAAAAGGAGAGTGTGATAAAGGAGATGCAATCTGGGGTTCTAATCACTACAGCTCTGAGCATCTTTGAGTGAAGGAACACAGCTGGGAGAGGATACATTCCAACTAGCTGCAACACCCAGATAGCTTATCTTGATCTTAGGTGGGTGGCATCTGACCATTAGCCTTAGGAAGTGCTAATTCAACTTCTACAACTGAACTCTCAAACTCAAGCAAGCAGTTTTCTGGTTTACCCACAAATCCAAAAAGATTCCTTTAAATCCCTTCTATTCTCTTCTTTTACCATGATTACTAAATATACTATCTGTCCATATTCTATTAGGCAACCACCTTTCTATTCCTCTCCCTACCACCGATAGCTTTTCCTGTGAAGGCATATTTCCTCTGGCTCTGATCCCAGTTGAAATAAGGAAGAACATAGGTTTCCTGGAGAGCTCTGTGTGTAACCATCCAAACTCATCTTATATCAGTCTAGCAAATAAAATCCAGTAACATTTGTAGCCTTTAATTCTATCATTCATTCATTCAATTAATAAGTAATTATTTAATGCCTACTGAGTCACTGGCAATATGCAAGGTGCTAGGGAAGATGGATAGGACTCCATTAACAAGTTCATAATCCAGAATGGGAAACATAAATGTACAGAATTAATTGCAAGGTAGTATGAGTGATGCTAAAATACATGTAACATAGTCGGACAGTTGGGAGCATGAAGGGGGGCAAAAATTCACTCTGAAGAGGGGTAAAGGAGACAGCAGAGGACTGATAGTGGCTACTGGTCTACTGTTCTTGAAGTAGAGAAGGTGAAGCATCTTTACTCCTAATCTGAATTTCTGTTCCCTCTAAAAAGAGAACAGACTTAGCTGTGTCGAATATTACATTCTAACTAGAATTGTGACCTATGTTTACCATGCACATCACATAGCACAATGATACTTAACAGGCCCGAGTATGGCAGCATTAGGAACTAGGAGATACTCTTCATCTGTAACCTCCCAATTATAGAAAATGAGGTTACATGCACTCAAGTAACTACTGTGTAAAGATAATGATATTACATTCACTATTACCTAAACATAGGCTAGGAATTAAGGGAAAAAATAAAACATAAAAATTCCTTACTAATTCAGAGACCTGTACGGTGTATTTTCCCCACCTCTTGAATACCGTCTACACCTTAACTCTACTGCATGAGGAAATATAAATGGAAATAACAAGTAGGCTTAATGTAACAGAAATGTTTGCTTCTAACTCCCAGTAGGAAAGACCAAAAACAGTCATGTAAAGAGTCGATATAGTTTATACAAACAAGTTACGTGTTTTGAGGATGAAAAGACTAAACATCCTATTGTCTCAAATTGTAAAAGAAGATGCTAAGTTCTATACTTAGTGAAATAGAAGTATCAAATTCTGAATATGTACAATTTTTCCTGAAAGCTATTATATTACCAAAAATAGTAGATGTATTTAGAAATAATAAAATGTGTGTATAATGTGCTGCATATCATATGTATAAAGTAGGGAACGTATAAAAGGAAATAATTTTATTGGATGTCAGAACCAAAATGTGAATTCAAAGCTTTAAATTAAACTTTTATGAGCGCTTCTGTCCTAAAGAGGAGACATTTTAAAAGAATTGCTATAAAGATTTATTGCTTTGGTTGTACTGCAGGTATGGTGTGCCCACGTTTGGGATGATGGGTTAATTTTTCAATTTCTATGCTCTTAATAAAATGAACCTTAGAAATTAGGTAGCAGACCAGTCCTCCTGCCCTCTTTTCTGTCCAGCACCTACTCACAACTGAAAACAAAATGGACTGCATTTTGATCTTTAGTGGAGACTTTATGTGGCAGGTCCTTGAAAGAGTATCTTTGATAAAATTTTTAACAACTGAAAATAATAAACAGATTCCCTAATAAATGTTTATAATCATCTGAAAAATTTGGAAACCTAAAAAATAACACCGAGAAGTAAAATTTTGTATATATAGTCACTGAATGAAAATGTAACCCCATAGTGCTTTCCAAGCATATACAATGGTTATTGCTATCCTAAGTGGTTTCTGTTTCCAAAAGGCAGTGCTTTATGGCATTGATAATATAATATAGCTGGCTTGATCAAACAGCAGTGATGCTTCCTGAATGTCTTCAAAATCAAGTTCTAATTCCTTGGACCATGATTAAGACTATTCACATTCCAGGTCCAATCTACAGCCCAAGGTTTTCATCCCACCAGCCCTCTCCTGAACTCCTGACAACCCAGTTTCTGGAAATACCGTGGGTTTCTGTCATTAGTCACCTCAGCCTAGAATATCCTTGATCTCCTTCAATCTTAACACTGAAATCTGTCATCCTCATTTTAAAAATAGGTTTTGTTGATCCAAGTCTGACGTTCATTAAGTACATTGTCAATATGCCTGGATTCCCCCAAAGGGTTACATATTCCCTGCAGACCGAGATTACTCACCTCTTTGTCACCCAGTGACCAGCCAGAACTGTGCTCCGCACTTAATAGGTGCTTAACAAAATATGCTTAAATGGATTCAATAAATGTTCATTACCTAATTAACATGGCTATCCTAGCCAGAGTTCTCGTGCAGGTACTTAAGTTTGCTATCATTTATTTGGCCAATCAGCTTCTCAGAAAACTCTAATGATAGAAAAGTCCAGACAGAAAGACCATACTTATACAAATTTATTCCTAGAGATTATTCTGAAATATGATTCAGATTATTAAAGTTTTTGAACATCTGATAAAATCTTTAAACAGTTTCTCATTGTTAAAATTGATTTTAAGTAATGTTGGCTGTTTTACATAGTACAAAGAAGAAAAAAGGGGAAAAATCTAATGATAAATAATGGAACTATAAGAAGACTGTGGATGGGAGTTAGGTTCTCTAAGTAGTAAACATTGTCTAAATATTGTTCATGAAGCTATATACAAACAGATGTTAATATAAAGGTTTCCAATTATTTCCTAGAAAGCTCTTAAAGCAATCTTCAAAACACAGGCACACAAATGATAGAACTAGCAGCTAAAACTGCAATGGTAGTATTACAAATAAGTACCTAATTTCTACAGAGGGATAGTTAGGGGATAAAGAATGGGTAGTTTTACTGACTGCTTTCTGTAATAAATCGTATATACTTGGTAAGCAAATAAACGTCCAAAAAGAAAATGTCAGACATTGCTAACTCAAATATTATCTTAATGAGTCAAAAATGAAGTCTATCTGGTATATCTGTAACATACCCATCATGTAAGACTCTGATGTCAGCTCTGGGCATGTGAAGAATACACAAATATATTCTTACAAAACCCATGCTGCTTTTGGACTTATTTGCAAGTTTGTTGGGGCAGGCTGGTGGTAGAGGGAGTAGGAAGATAGAAAACTTTATAAAGAGATTGTCATTCTAGGGAACATTCATCTACTCCAGTTTCACATGTAATCTTCCAAAAGCACAAAATCTCTTAAATCAGAGTCTTTTCCATTTCTACCAGCATCACCGAGCTTGGGATCTCATCACTGCAACCCAGTACTGCTGCAACAGCAATTTAACTGGCTTTCTTGCTCAGAGTCTTTCTTGCTCCAATTCCACCTGCACAATGCTGCTAGAATAATCTTCCTAAACTCCTTTTCATCAAGTCTTTCCTCTGTTCAGGAGCCTCTGGTGGGTCCTTTTCACTGATCAGATTAAATGTACTCTTCTCATCCTGGATATCAGAGCCCTCCATTAATCTTTCCCCGTCTCCAATAAGACTCCTCTTCTCGTCTCTAAAATCAGGTGGAATCCATGTCTTTATTTACTACTATGTTCTTCCGGCTTGAATGTCTGTGCTTTCCTGCTCAAAATCCAAGATCATTGCATCCAGCAGACAACCACCATGCCCCCAATCAGCCATTCCGGAGTTATTCTTCCCTTCCCTGCTTCTTCTTCCCAGAGTAAATGTCTATTCCCGAAGATCACAACCTGTCTTCACGAGTTTCCTAAAAATGCCTCCCTGCTCTCTACCTAGTCCTTCAGCCAAACTGGAAGCACCCCCCGCCCAGGCCAGGTGGATGATATTTTTTGATACCTCACTTAAGATCTAGCAGATGCCTGGGTACTTAGCAAAGACCTATTGAGGAATGAAGGGTTTTTGCTATTCCTATTCCATTTGGTTCAATTCCTATCCCATTTGGTTCAAGAAAAATGTGAATTTTGACTATCCATAACAATAAAGGAAAACTTCTTAAAAATCAAAGGAATAAAACTCATACATGAAAATCACCATTTCCATGTACTTCTCCACAAGTCACCAAATAGTAGAAACCAAGGAGGTGAGAAAACTCTGTACTTTCTCAGATTGTGACAGAGTTCTAGGAGACATGGAAATATTCAAGTGGTTGAAGAAACAACATCTGTGAAGACCCTGAGAATCAGAAGCTGATTATGAGAAAGCTTTTTATATGAAACTCCTTGGCCTTGACTATTAGGTTACCAGAGATCATCTGGCCATCAAAGCAGTGCCTGGATTACTTGTTTTATAACTCATTCATTGACTCAGCCAACACGTGTTATACTACGCTGCAATATACATAAAATAACGTGTGGCTGTTGGCCACAAAGCACGGCCTGGATTATTTGTTTATTAACTCACTCATCAACTCAGCCAACACGTGCTATACTATGCTGCAATATACATAAAATAATGCATGGCTGTTGTGGATTGCCTGTTCCAAGCACTGTACTGAGCACTTCTGAAGCATCTGTTCATGGAAGTCTTACAATAAACCTATGAATTATATTGTGGTATTATCATGATATTACAGATAATGAAACTGAGACTCAGAGAGGTCACTCTCTAGGGACATGCAGAGGTGAACTCTGCATCAAGAGGTTAATTAAGTCCCCCAAAGACACACAGGTAGGAAATGGTGAAGAGGTGCTGCAAACCCAGCGCATACTATGAGAAGGTACCTAATTTCCATACAAAAGCTTTATACAGAATATATTTCAGATCTGAATCCTGAGCTGGTACTCCCCCCAGTCCAATTTTCTTTAACACATTATGTGCAGTTTTGTCCTAGAACGTAACCCTATGCTAATCTGTAAATGCGTTCATCATCCCTAACAGGTAAGCAGCACATTATCGGGGGGGGGGGGGGGGCAGGGGACTTTTTCATGGCTATAAACTGTTCAGCATGCAGCACATAAAGAAAGCCCTCCCGAAATAAATAAATATAGAATAGAAAGATGTGTTTTGTGTTTACATAGTTATGCAGAAGTCTGACATTCAGATTTTTTGAACTTCTACTCACAAGTTGAACCTTCAAAGACTATAGCTAGCATTACTTCTCCTTTCTCATTGTCACTAATATTGTAATGCCCGGCATTGCTTGTCAAACAGAATTTAACCACCCTTTGGAAAAGTTAAATACATATCAATTTGCACTTCGATCCTACCAGCATATGGTGCCGGGATGGTACACAATGTACTCAATATGGTCTGGGAAGAGCATTACAGAGCACAAGAAAATGCCTGATTTACCATCCATATAGCTATAAATACAGCCCAAAGCCGTCTTTTCCACTTTCACCACTGACAACTGACATACACGTGGTTTCAATGTCTTATTTACAATGATATTTTTCCCCCGTATGTATTCCAGAGCGTTCTTTCAGGAAAGCTTCCATGTTTGTTGGGAGCTGGGCCTCCATTCTCTTTTTTGATATGGAATTGACACAGTCAGCTGGGGACTTCTATGTTATACTCGTGCAAATCTCTTCAATTGGTCTTGATCATGGAGACTTACATAAGCAACACAATGTACGTCATGGCAGAACGTACAGTCAACTCTGGCACTGTGATCAGCCTAAGAGGTAGATTTCTGGGAACACCAAGGACAGGTGTTATTAGTGAGCCAACAAATCTAGATCCTGGAGGCATTATTCTGTGTCCATCTTTCTACAAAGCCTGTTGGTGTTTGCAACCCAAGAAGAAAATTTGCATATCTGAGAACATGTTAGCTATAAATTTCCCCATCTGATCTTTGCATCTGCCTTGCCTCTACAGTCTTACTTCATTATAATTGTCCCAAACCCTACCTCCATTCACAACTGGGTTTGCAAGGTTAAGTAAATAAGAAGACTACCGTCGACAGTGGAACGTTTGGGGGAAGATTGGGCAATTGCAGGTATAACGTCAGCCTATAGGCTGTGCTATAATGAAACTGGGTAGAACAATACAAGACTGTTGCCCACTTCTACAGATGTGGCCAGTGTCTTATAGTTTTGAGATGAGGCTGTATGAAAATAGATATATGGACAGAGGCAAAGCCAACAATGACACTATACCACAATGCTGCTGTGAGAGTCAATGCAGTCCCTGCATGCCAGACAATTATCAAGCACAGAACAAGAATACATTTTAGACTCCTTTCACTTAACCTGTAGCTTCATGTAGTACATACTATCCTATTTTATAGATGGGGTAACTGAGGCAGGTTAACCAGCCCAACGTCACAACCCGTTGTTGTGGAGACCCGACTCAACGTCTATCATCTGTATAAAGTATTAATTCATTTTATCAGTTTGAATCCTTCTCTCTGTTTGGGGACACTTTTCTTGGTGTCCCTGCCCTCAGTGCAGCACTAAATCCCCTATTCTTTGGTAGAGTTTCATGTCTCCTATCTGCCACAGACGAGTAAGGTGTAAGGCAAAGATTGTTACGATTATGTCCACCACCCCCACCCCCGCACTCTGGAAAAGCCCCATAGCCCAGCAACCCCCCCCCCCCAATATCTGTTTCTGTCTCCTGTCTTTCCTTCTTTTATTTAGCACTATATGCGAGTAGCTCCATTCCTGAATTTTACTTCTAGCAAATGAAATCTGCTCTAAACTTAGTAGTTCTATATTCCTCAATCATCAGTACCATGTATGGCACATTTTTTCTAATGTAAGATTTTATAACGATCCTTCAAGGCTTGGAGGAGTCAACTCAGATAATTGGCTGATTTTCAAAACCAAATCTGTCTAACTCCAAAGGCTATGATCTTTCTCACTGCCTCTTTTCTCACCTATCTACATATAACTTGAGCTATTTCACTGGGGCTCCTAGAACAGATTTGACCTTGGTAAGATACCTTTTTGGATCTGGCAGCAGCCACGGTATACTGGCTAAAAATCTCCCTGTGGCTTTGCCCCACATGCCCTCTGTACCAACAATAGGTATAATTTGTGCCAACACCATGCATCTCATCAGACTAGATTTCAAAGACTGGAAGATTCCAGCACCACGACATTTTTCATAGTACATCACAATTTTGAATATATCTGCTCTTCTCTATTCAAAAACTATCTGAATTTTAATGCCATACTACTGATAGCTAGCACAGATTTACTTCAATACGGAGATGCTTCACATGGCGCTCAGTAGAGTGTTTTTTGTGAAAACATAGCTATATTCTAAGTGAAAAAAGAACAGTTTCTAAATCTAAGCTTTGAGCTATCTTATGTTCCCCCCTACCAAATCTTCACCACAGCTCTCTTCATCTTGGTTCTTTGTATCCTTAGAATTTCAACAATTCTTTCCTCCCTCTCTTTGGGTTGATTAGGTAAGAAAGCTTAAAGAAGAATAATGGAGATAAAGATCTTTAATTTTCTACGTCACTCTGTCTTCACAAAATATAGGCAAGCTGTGTTTGCTTTTATTTACTGCTTGATCCTACTAGGTAGCAAATGAATACATCTTTTAGCAAGGGAACTATTTGGGACATTAGTACCACTATCCCACTTGAAACCACTCCTTCTTGGAGCTCATTACCTAGAAGCATGCATTAAAATGCTTCAGCAAGACTGCACCTTTGAAGATATTTCGTTTTTATACATTACACCAAACCACCCCACTTCCAATCATATTTTCGTATGCCTGTGGGTCTTGCTCACGTTTTGTTCAGTTTGCAGTCCTTCATGGCCTGGCTCAAACATCACCTTCCCTTAATGGCCCGATGCTCTACCTGCTATGCTGTCGATACATTTCACTTATGCCTTCATTGCAGCTCCCACCAAACATTTGGCTGGACATACAGTCCTGCACAGATCCATCAATGATTCTCAGCCACTGCCACCCCTCTCCCCATGTTCACAGAGTACAATATGGACGTTCTGAAGGCCGTGCTTATATATAACTCACTACATGCAATTTGTCTTTATTAAAGCTTGGCAGGATGTGCTCAATGATTATTAGTTGAACTGAATTTGGGGAAATGTCTGGGGTCCCATTCTGACTCAGTCTGGTTATATATTCCACCTAACGATTCTCTATTTCATAGTGGCCTACCATGATATATGTAAGAATATAGCTTTCTTGGTAAACTTCTAAGGGCACATTTTAGGTATGAGAACACTGAATTTCACTAGACTCCCACAGTCCATTAAAAAGACTGCAGAAAAACAGTATCTGACTTTCTCTTCTCCAGACATCTTTACCGTGACAATACCACTAGCATCATCCACTCAAGAAAAATGAATTTACTCCCTCTTAATTCCAGGAAGAAAAGAAACTCTTGATGGTCCTAACCAACTACTATTTACTAGGCAGGGGGATAAATACTTTGATAAACTTTGTCCAGAAGTATTTTCAAAGCCAACATTGACCATCTTTTTCTTCAAGCCAAATTTGTGCTGTCCTTCATTCTAAATCCTTAATGCCCAGATTCATAACGTACGCTTTTCCTTCTCAGATAATTCCACACGGATGGCTTCCACAAAATGTATGTAATTGCATGTAATTGTATGTATGTATTGTGTACGTAATAAAAAAAAATTGTAATTGGTTTTTTGAATTAAGCTGGATTTTCTTCTCCTGACTGACAGGACGTTAGTTAATTTTCACTTATCTTTCATCTATCGTGCTATCTGAAATAGCGCATAAAACTGTACATTTTCTACCTTAATTTGCCTTTATCTGTTATGCGTAAGAGAATTTAAAAACGTTCATCATCTTAGTTACTCAATTTTTAAAGTACATAGGACTTTACAGATACTTTATATGGCCAAATTTTATATTTCCCCTTTGCTTTATAGGTAAATGTGTCCTTTCTGATAATAAAGCTCTCCTCCCACACTGGCTCAAAATACACATGAATCCCTTAAGGGTATAAATCATGCATTGCATGGAACCTCATTCCATGGTCAACACACATGCTTCCTAGGAAATGGTAGGTTGGCCATGGAATACTACTGGGCAATGAGAAAGAATGAAATCTTGCCATTTGCAGCAACATGGATGGAACAGGAAGGTATTATGCTAAGTAAAATAAGTCAGTCAGAGAAAGACAGATATCATATGTTTTCCCTCATATGCGGATCTGGAGAAACTTAACAGAAGACCGTGGCGGAAGGGAAGGGGAAAAAAATAGTTACAAACAGAGGGGGAGGAAGGCAAACCATAAAAGACTCTTAAGTACAGAGAATAATCTGAGGGTTGATGGGGGGTGGAGGAGAGGGGAAAGTGGGTGACGGACATTGAGGAGGGCACTTGCTGGGATGAGCACTGGGTGTTGTATGTAAGCGATGAACCATGGGAATCTATCCCAAAAACCAAGAGCACACTTTACACACTGTATGTTAGCCAATTTGACAATAAATTATATAAGGGGTACCTGAGTGGCTCAGTCGATTGAGCGTCTGACTTTGGCTCAGGCAATGATCTCGCGGCTCATGAGTGCGAGCCCCATGTTGGGCTCTGTGCTGACAGCTCAGAGCCTGGAGCCTGCTTCAGATTCTGTGTCTCCCTCTCTCTCTACCCCTCCCCCACTCATGCTCTGTCTCTCTCTCTCTCTCTCAAAAATAAACAAACATTAAAAAAAAATTTATAAAAAAATGCATTAAAAATATTAATACCCCAAAATTGTGACAATCAAAATACTGCTTGTTTTGGAAAAGTATCCACAGAATTTCCTGGATTCAGTATATTACAACAGCAAAATTGCTTTTTTTCTCATTAAAAAGAAAATAAATATTTAAAAATAATCATATTATTCCGTAAATACTTAATGGTGAAGCTTGAAACACAAAAGTCTAGTAGTACCATACAGGCTTAATTTTTGTACTACCAGCCTTCTTTTTTTTTTAATTTTTTTTTTTTTTACTTTAAGTAAATTCTACTCCACATGTGAGACTTGAACTCACAACCCTCCAATCAAGAGTCACATGCTCTAATGACTGAGCCAGGCAGACGCGCCTCACTACCAAGCAGCCTTCTAATATCTGTGCTCATTATTACCAGTTTGAGAGTTATCAGCTGAACTTTTTCAATTTGTAGAACAGTGAGCAATTATTTCCTGTCAATACTCTTCCAAAAAGGAATAAACTATTTCCTCCTTCATTTCAGATGCAGACTAGCTTGGTGATGATACTGCTCTTTCCTATAAACATAAAATTGTGTAAATCCCTAAACTCCTTAAAAGGAACATGTTGCAGGATTTTCCTGAGACATCGAGAGCAAATAGGCAGGACTTTTATGGTGTCAAAGTAATGCTGGGTGTGATTATCCCTACAATCTGCCAAGCAAATTGTGTGCTCAGTACAACTGCTATAGTCCTTGGTCCTATTTACACCCCATCCTCAGACTCAAATGTGCTGGGTTCTCCACAAGTGTGTTCAGTCTGTGTTATCTCTCTCCACCTTCCATCTGCCATATCATCTCTTCCCGCCTACTGCTTCCTGCTAATGGAGCCTCCCCACCATTTTCCCTTCTCTTCCTTCAGCCACAGTTCACCGAGCTAATTCTACAAATGTCAAAGTGCTACCTTCTCTCCACTTACGTAATTTCTGAACTTCTCGCAATTTGCACTTTCAAAATTAATATTATGCTAATGATACAGAGTATAAGAATAGTACAGATAAAAATGAACTCTCCATTCCTAATTTAATATTTCATATTCTGCGTGCTTTACATTAGGAAGAAGCATCCTCAAAGACTGTTGAAAAACTCTATCATTTCATTTACACGGCATGTGACTAAGAAAAAAAGTATTAACTACTATTTGATCAATCATCTTACTCCACCTTAAGTTTGGGGTAGTTTTTTGATTTTTGTCTTTTTGCTTATTTTTCTCCTGCAAGCATTTTCCTTCCCCCAAAAGAATTCTTCATGCTACAATTAAGTACTACAGTAAAACTGTCACAGCATTCTTGACTGCAGCCTTTGCCCGAGGCACACTGGAGTAAGGAATATTTATTAGCAAGCTAGCGATCCAGCATTGCTCGGAAGAAAAAGCATCCCTGGAGTTTTCACGTATTGATCAAATCCTAAGCCCACGGATAATGTGTCCTACCCAGCAATTGTTTCCATAGGTAATCCAGAATTCCTGAGGACTCACAATCCCAGCCCACCGATGTCCCTATTTGTCATTCGTCTTGTGTGGGTCAGGGTACCTGGGCACTACCAACAGACTGTCCATCAGTCCACAGAAGATGCACTTCCTTACCCACCACAGACTTAACAGTATGATGGAGGCCAAAAGAAAAAGGAAATACATTGAGAATTCACTACAAGGAGATTGCTTGTCCCTTTCCTTAAAACAGAAACCAATACAGAGATTGAGACCCTCGTTCCAGAACGCCTAGGGGCTACTATCCTGATGTTCTCCTGAATAACAAACAAGGGTTTTAATCAGCTGCCTAGTTAACCCAACAGCTAAGGGGACTGGCAGTGTGTCTAGAGATGGGGAGCAAAGGGAGGGATGGAAGCAATTATCAGGAGGGAAGAAAAATAATCAGAGGCTGAAATGTTTGCCTTGGTCACTGGACTATCAGTTAACAAAGCCTCCCAGATAGTCCCCCCCACCCCCATCCCTCACCAATGTTCCCCATTACTAATCCAAGTACTAATGTCAAGTTTTCACTTCACTCTGAGCAGAAATAAACTTGATAGCCTGGGGGTGGTGATGAAATTGATGGAGTAAATAAACACAAAACCTCATAAAGTTCTCTTTTGAGAAGGCTCTGAAGATCAGAAAGTTTATGGAAGTATGCATGAGTATTACAGCCCATCTAAGGTATTGAAATTAACTTCAGGAGGGCATTCAGCTTGTTTACTGGCAGAATAAAGGATTTCAGGTCATGTTAGCAAAAATGTTATGCCCCTCTTTTATCTTTGTAATGGTGATGCCTGAGATTCCAGTCCATTCAGCACTTAGTAAGAGCACAGCCACTGTCCAGAAAATGGTTAGGTTTCGATGAAGGATTCTGGGGAAGACAATCTCCAGGTGCAAAAGGCTCCAGTGACAAGACTGCTTCCAGTCCACTAGCATTCAAAAGTGTGACTGTCGAGCCTCAGTTTTCTTATCTGGAAAACGGGTGGAATGTGATCAGATGTGTGATTTTCAAAACGGTGGATTTTTGCCTAACATTTCAAGTACTTGTGCCCACCAATATTGCACAGAAGTTCATGCTGTAAAACTGTACTGGGGGGAGGGAAGGGTTCATGCCAGAAAAAGAGCTGCTAACATTCCCCTCCCTGTGAGATTCCCTGGGAATCTCAGAACAACGTTAGAGGAAAAGGCCCTAAAAGATGATCTAATATTCCTATGAATCTCAGAGGCCCTAATGCAGAACATATTTAAGAATACAAGTAGTAGATAAAAAACTCCGGGTGATAATCATTACACATTAATAGTTTTCCTCTATTTGTCTCCAAGGCCAAGAAATAAAAAATCCACCTCCAGAGTGGAGAAGTTTTTAATCTTCAGACAGTGAACATTTTCAACAGATGATATTATAGTGGAGAGAATATAGATTTTCATCCCTGCGAGATGGAAAGAAAAGCCGATGCCTGAGCTCTTTGGATAAATTGTAACAGCAGGAGGTAGATTGCTGTTTGTTTGATGCTCCCAGGCAGGCAGCATTTTTTCTTTAATACATCTACACTTTAATACCTGCTTTCTATGAAATAAGCAAGCCCAATTTTTTTTTCTATAGGATTACCCTACGCTAGTTTGTAAAGTCTTAATGACTGAGTGATTAATAATATTTGACTATATTACACATAAATCCTCAGTAGGTTTAATTGCTAAACACATTCTTTTTCTCCTGATCAAAACAATGGAAATAAAATCTTGACACCTGAAAAAAAGTATCAGGGCTTCGATTTAATAAAGGTGTCACAACTCCTCAAAACTAGGACGGTAGGGAATGTGGATTGTGCTAATTTAGTTAGGTATTTCTGAGTTAAATTCCACTAGAACACTGGTAAAGTTATCACGGTGTGTATAACGATTTTGCAAAAGAAAATTCATTACACCTATCTAAAAATTTTACTCATAAGGAATACTGACCGCAGAAAACGTTATTTAAAAAAAAGGACTAATCTGCACGTGTGTGTGCCTATGTATACACATGGGTGGAATGCACAAAAGACCTGTGCTTCTGCTTGGTCTGGCTGACCACAACCATCCAAGCCTTTTATTTTTCACTCACTGAATTGTGGTGTGTACCTTAGGAGACCACTGCTGTGTTAGGAGCTAGGGGTATAAAGATGATCATAAGCTTCATGCAGAGCTGAAGGCCCCCTAAGCCTTAATTCATTTATTGATAAAATGGCAATAGTGTGAAATATTATGGTATGAGATGAGAGTGTAATAGTATGAAATTTACTGAGATGAACAAAGAGTATATGTAAAGCACTTGCACACTGCCTAGACTACGGGAAGTACCACATAAAGAGTTTCTGTGATCGGGATTTTCGTGAGGACTAACACTATTACCAACTAACAATAAAGGCCTATGGGGAGACAGGAACGTAAACATATAATTGTATGTCAGTACATGGGGCTCAAAGTGAGGAGGAAGTTTCTGTTTTTAACCCAACCTGGGAGAGGCAGTTAAGGCTTCAAAGAGGAAGTGATATTCAATTAAGTCTTGCCTTCGGAGTAGTCATTTCTCCAGAAGGAGAAATCAGAGAAGGAAATAAAGAAGCAGGGGGCTGCCAGCACGCTCGCCTAAGGCTGGGAGATACAGAGGATTGTGACGGGAGCTAAAGCTGTTTATATTTGTGACTTCTGGTAAAGTTTTTTGTGAGGGAAAGTTAGGGAAGAGATGAGACACATAACACAGCCAGATTGTGTGAAGGGCTGTGGATGCCTTATTGAGAAGGCGGGAATTTATTCCATAGGGAGCAAGAGAGAAGTTTGCAGTTTCTAAGTTTGGAATTGGCCAGAGCAGTCACAGGAAAGGGGGGAAGAAAGCAACAGTGGTTTCACAACATACTCTTTCGGGAGGACTGGAGCCTCGAGAGCCTGCCACTATCCCTACTTGCCTGGGACCCCAGAACTCAGTCTCAGCTTTTAAAGCCTCAGTGAGTCCAGGATTTGACCACTGGCTGTGCCCCTGAATTGATTATTTGCTGAAACCCATTTTCCTCTGATCCCCTTCTTATTTCTCTGGTACTCAGCGCCGATGCTGATCCTGATCCTGATGCTGACGCTGACGCTCCCAACTCCCAGGGGTCTGCCTCAGGCTGTGATTCGTGTACACTGAACTCATACATTTAAACATATTCCTTCTATTATGTTTTCAGAATTGCTAAGGAGTACCTGCATAGATTCCACTGGAGGTATTTATGGAATTGTTCATTCAATCAGGTCCATGGAATTGGGAATCGGCTTGTCAGATTATCTCTAAAATGTAAAGTGGGCGGTGCCCAGCCAAGCCAGTGGAAGCCGAGGCAAAAGGAAAAATAAATAACGGTGATCTGGTCTCTATGCAACGCTTTTATAATTTGTTCATCATAGATTTTTTTTGCATTAATTTTGATTTTTTTAAAGATTGGATTAAAATATTTTTTCCCTATTATTCCTTAAATTCTGCACCTCGGGCGAATGCCTCATTTTGCCCTACTCTCGTTCCTGCCTGGAAAATGGCAGATTTATCTCAAACACTCGGCACAGGGATCAGCAAACACTCGGCACTGGGATCGCAGATACTTAACACTAGGATCAGGTAGGCTGTGTCTTGGGGGGATGGGTGCACAGGAATTAGAACACGCTGCGCCCCGTGATGAAGGAGTCCTGGGGAAGGGATAGAATTTCCCTGGAGAAGGGCCCAGTGTTTCCAGTAGCTTCACAGATCTGCCTCACACAGCCCTGTTTCCAAATCATCTTCCTTGAAATAGAGGACACAGAAGTCAAGTCTTTTTCGTTGTAAGTTTCAACCACAAAGCTAAACCAGAACAAAATAATTCAATGAAAATGTTTGACTGATGGGACCAAAAACTTCTTTCCCGCGCGTTTTTCTTCAACCGGGAGACAAGAGAATAAACATAACCTCAGTATGACGTCTATTTTTAAACTTAACAACAACAACAACAATAATGTCTGAATACTATTTTTACTATTAGAATCAGATTTTCTAGGATTTTTAGAATTGGGTGGAAATTTAAGAGTTCCTAAGCCAACTCCCTCAGGTCACACTGTGTAGTAGGTACGACGGTGGGCCACCCAAGGCCCCCTGCAAGATGGAGAAATGGATGGGACAGATGATGCCTCAGCTGTCAGTCGTGCTGGGGGTCACAAACAACACAACTCACAGTGTCTCTCCAGGACTTGAACTTAGCTGAAGGGAGCTGCTCTGCCTAAGGTCGTCCCCTAACTCTGGAGCAGCCTGAATCCAATAACTGGGGATGCAGCAGGACAAGGTCTTGGCCGCCTCGCCTCAGCCTGGGGCAGCTCTTAAGAGCCATTTCAGCTTCAGCCAGCCTCAGACACGAGACCGGCTGAGGGCCCTGTGTCACCTCTGGGTTAGTTCAACCTTTCTGTCTGCCCACTGCTGCTTCCCGCATTCCCCCAGAGGTGATGCTCTCAAGATAAACTTCCAGCAAGCGAATATCCATCTCAGAGAACCCAGCATACGACACACGGAAATCCCCAACATGCATCCGGAGGAAAGAAAGTTCCAGCTGTGAGGGAAAGAAAAGGCAGACAGGATCACCCATCTGGTGGCAGGGGTGTTTTCTATCAGTTGTCAAAGCTCTACTTTGCCTCAAGTGTCACTGTGGTCATGGGTCATCTGTCCCTCCAATACAGGCAGGTGCTTCATGCGTCAGCTATGTGAACTGCCCAAAGTTTGCCATTAAGCATCTCTATTAACAAGACATTATACACTGAAGCACTTTCTATTGATTTAACTAAAAGGGCACTCCAGCAGCTCTCATTATGTTATAAGGTCAAAAGGGAAAATGACCACACCTCCGTAAGTCAAGGAAATATCAGAAATCTGCTGGTGGCGACGTGGTACAGGTGGTAAAATTGTCTGGGCAGAGAAAAGAATACTCAGGAAGAAATCATTCCCAGAGACATGACCGATTCCAACTACAATAATTTAGCATTCAATTAAAACATTTTTTTCTATAAATTTGAAAACCAAAGACAGCATTAACTGCTTGGAATTGACGTTACTCCTTCATGGACTAACCCAAACAGTTTTACTTTATGTAATTTCTGGATCCAAACAGAAGGGAATTTTTTTTTTAATTTTATGTATCTGAGTCATTTTTCCAATCTTAAGCAATGAAAAATGTATTACTCAATATTCAGAGATGTTGAACTTTCATAAACAGGAGCTCCTAAGATATTTTTTAGCCCTTTCCCAAGTTTCTGTCCTGCTTAGATAACATATTCTCTAGTGTATTCATAATTCCATGGTTAGATATACCTGACAGGGAAGGCTTCAGTCCCGTCCGATGGCTATTGTCATTAATCGCCTATCCCAGAAACCAACCCACCAGACATGCATTATCTCATCGGATCCTTAACCAGAACCATGTGAGGCAGATCCTACTACTGGTGTGTTTACAGACGAAAAACCTGAGACTCTTAAAGAGGTTAGGTAATTTGCCTCACATCACTCGGCCAATAAATGGGAATCTGGCCGCCATGTCTGTGCTTCTCACCAGTGCCCAGCATGGACTTCTGACAGTAACATAAGACGCATCCCAGGCAGCCAACACTGCCTTTTTAGCACAAATGTCTATGGAAAACAGTCTTTAATTAAATCTCTAGTCTGTGCTTTTTAAGGCCTTCGCTTAATTTGTGTGAGCATATTCTCTCTTTCATGTTACTAACTAGATCCTTCAAGTCAAGGGCAGACAGCTCCTTACTGAGAATGCCTTTGAGGACTCTTTAAAAATTTTGGCTATATTTTGGGCAGTTAATTCAGTGCAGGAACATTAGTTTCTATACACACCGTTTAAATACTAGTTAATTGTCACCTTAAATATGAATAATCTGCCAGCTGAATCTGATTGTCTTTTGTTCCACGCAAATGTTGGTATCCATTCACTCCCCTTCAAAACTTCTTATATTAAAATTAAGTTCAAATAGTATTTATTACACACAGAAAAAAGACTGAAAGGAAACACAACATATAGTTCCTTAATAGGCTGCAGGTGACTTTTATCTTAATAACTATTTTCTTATTTTATCTCTTCAAATTAAAACAATAATAACCACAATTCTAAACGTATGCCACATCCCCGCAGTGGCAAAGAAATGATCCGGGAAGTAATTATGTGTCTGTTTAATCTGTGTTTGATTTAGAAAAGGAGGCAATTTAATTTTAAAGGCAAACTATACATTAAGAGCTTAAAGTCAGGAAATCTCACTTGTGAACACAGTATGTCATTATGATCATTTCTCTGAATGAAAAATCTCAAGTAATGAATTTTGTGGTTGATTTCATATTTTGAGGATGTTGCTTAGAATTTTTTTTTCCATGGGATGAAAAAAGCTTGGTCTTCTTTGAAGCAGAGCAACTCTGGGGAAGAAGCATCAATCTGATTCAACAAAACGTGTATATACTGCTTCCTCCCCCCGGAGCAATGATGGGAAATAAAATGCGATGGTTTCCTTTTTTTTTTTTTTTTTTCCTTTTGGAAGAGTGATAAGGTGAATATTTTTGCAGAGATTTTCATTTCTGATTCTATTTAACTTTATTAATAACAAAGAGACTCCAAAATTCTATTAAAATGTGATGTTGAAAATTGCAACTATAATGCAATTGCACCAAGGTTGGTAGAAAAATATTCTATTAGTGGGGCTGAGGAAATCAATCATCCACTGTGCATATGAAGCAAATGCCACATACTCCACCTAACATCCACTTTCATACCAGTTCTGGGACAGGTCTTCAAGCTAATGAAGAATAACTTTCTTTTCCAATAATTTTCACTTTCCAGTCAGAACAACTACATGCTCAAACAATAGCCAAGACAACCATTTGAGCCATTTGTCTTTCAAGTTTTCCACTGGATACCATCAAAAAAGAATGTTAACTGGAGCAAACTAGACACTGGGGTAATTTCAAATACATCTGGTCATCAGGGATTTTTAAAGAGTACAGTAAATGTTGTATAATACACCACTTAGCACAATACTGCTTTCAACAGTGGGAGAAATATTCCCAATGTATATGGCTCATTTTGTTCTTTATAGAACAAGGAACTTTCTGTTTGCCTCTAAGCAACAGTCATTTTAGAATGTAGCAAAGTAGTAAGCAGGAAATCAAATTCTTAACAACCATGGTGACTAACAGTTTTTTAAAACAACTAAATGGCAATGATGCAAACAGCCAATACCCCCAATTTAATAAACTAATAGAAAAGGGACAAAAAATAATGTTCATGAATTAATTACTTTGTACGGTGAATGACTTTGTGAGGAATGTGGAGCTCCGAACCAGTTGCATACATCCTGTCCTTGTGCCAAAGAGACATAAATGGTTGACACCACATCATAAACTCCTCTTCAGTCTACCTCATTCTCTGTCTCCATGCTCACTTGCTCAAAACCCTCACAAGAAACTACTTCCTATTCTATGTGATGAGATCCCGGATGACCTCCTCCAGGACTATGATACCCTTTCACTCTGTGCCTCCAGCCACATTGGTGGTTTTTTTTTTTCCTTTATTTATTCCTTTGTTTATGCCAAACTTGTTCCCCTCTTAGGTCCTTTGCACTGGGTCTTTGCTTGGAAGTTCTCACGCATGCCTTGCTTCTAGTCATCCAGGCTCCACCATGATCATGACACTCTATTTAAATAGAAACACCTCTTCCACTGCATTACCTTGTTTTATTATCTTCACGGGACTTAACACTACCTATACCTCTCACTAGAGTCAAACCTTTGTGGAGTCGAGTCCTTACCTCTCTTAAAAACTCTTTTGTGACCAGGACTTACTATGGGGTCCCAGCATGCAGTTGGAGTTTAATGAATTTTTGTTGGATGGATGGATGGATGGATGGATGGATGGATGGATGAATAAATAAATAAATAATAAATAAATAAATAAATAAATAAATAACTGAACCGCCATCTTTTGCCCAAAAGCTGTCAGGGCCGCTCCCTCTTTTCTCCCCGTATTCCATTCTCCACAGAGAAACAAGGACAATCTTTCTAAATGGAACATCAAATGTCACTTTCCTGCTTCAAACATTCCAGTGGATTCCCTCTATATTTAAAAATCTGAACTCCTTTTCATAGTCTTCAAGGTCCAGCAAAATCCATCTCCTGCCTCAACCTCATCTCACACCCACCATTCTCCCCCCACCCCCCCATCCCCATACTAAGCCCAGTCCCTATGAGGGCTTTTGTATTTGGCACACCTTCTGCTTCGAAAGCCATTCTCCTAGACTTGGCATGGATGCCTGCTTCCCATGGTGGTCCCACCAGGTCTCCAGCACTCTCTGGAAAAGCCTTCCCCAACTACCTCAACTAAACCAGAATCAGATAAACAACTAGGACTAGGGTTTTCATTTGAATGTACATATTTATAAAAGATCAGGCTAAGTAAATTTGGCTAGGATAGAAGAATAGCTTCTATGCATTTACTAGGATGGTTAAAACTCAGCTTAAATTTGACAACACTGTCAGTGCTACTAACGTACTAGTCATTCTAGAATGTTATTCTCCAATTAGAGAATTATAAATATTTTCTCTACAATAATAATTTGGTCAAAAATAGTATTCTTTCACTGGGGGGTGTTGATGAGGGCGGATATTATTAGGTATTATTCAATGAATCTGAGGTACCGTTTTCTCCTTGTTTTGCCTTTAATTTTAAAAATTAACCCTTTCTTCTTATAACCTGTTCTACAATTTTCTTTATCAACATAATACACACACAAAGGCAGAGGTGCTTCATAGCTTCAATTTTACTCACATTTATACTTACTGTAATTTCAAATGTTTAACATAAAACTTACTGTCATCCATAAACAGAGCTTTTACTATTCTTAACAATTACGGCACATAAACACAATAAAAGGAGCACTGTCATCAAAGCAGGATGGCTGTCATGAATGAACTATCCCTTACCAGAAGGCAGGTAAACCCTCCAAAAAGACCCTCACAGAACTGTCCTAACAGAGTTTCACTATATCAAAGACTGGATTCAATCCTCACAGAGAAGATGTCATGCTGAATATCAACTGGAAGACAAATATAAAAATGCATGTCTTCATTAAGTTTCACGATTTTTCATAAAAATTCTCCCCTGGATAAAAATTCCAAGCACTCAGCTCCATAATGGCAAAGTGGATATGGGAAGAGATTTCAAAATGGTGTCCAAACACAGAGGTTCCTGTACATACAACCTTTACACGTTGTTCAGCGGTGGCACAGTGCTTTACTCATAATAAATGTTCCCGATATTGGAAGACTGATATTTTTTAAATACCTTTATATCTCAAACTGAACCAGAAAAAGCTCAAAGACATACACTCAAAGTCATTAAAACTGAATCCATTCTTTTTAACTTGGTGACCTACATCCCAAATAATTACATAGAATATATCTGCATATTATTCTTGTATCTACCTTTTCATTCAGATTTTTACCTTTATATAAGAACCAGGGGGGCACCAGGGGGGCTCAGTGAGTTAAGCGTCCAACTTCTACTCAAATCATGATCTCATGGCTTGTGGGTTCGAGCCCCATGTTGGGCTCTGTGCTGACAGCTCAGAGTCTGGAGCTTGTTTCAGATTCTGTGTCTCCCTCTCTCTCTACCCCTCCCCCACTCATGCTCTGTATCTCTGTCTCTCAAAAATAAATAAACGTTTAAAAATTTAAAAAAAAAAAAAACCAGGGTCCAATGTTTCTTCACAGACCACTCTATAAGTATTCTATGTTCATATTTACTAAAACATGTACAGCCTTCCATCTTGAATTTTTTATATATTTTTACTCTACTAAGCTGTTAATTAAAAAAAACGCAGGGGCAACTGGGTAGCTTAGTTGGTTAAGCCTCTGACTCTTGATTTTAGCTCAGGTCATGATCTCACAGTTTGTGGAATTGAGCCCCACATCAGGCTCTGCGCTAAAAGGCTAATGACACACAGCCACCTGCTGGGATTCTCTCTCCCTCTCTCTGCCTTTCCCCCACACCACCCTCCCTCTCTTTCAAGCTAAATAAATATTAATTTTTTTTTTTAAAATAGGACTTTGGACATCCTCTGATAATCAGGCATATTTTGAACAATTTCATTTCTAAATACAATACAATTGTGTTTTGCAAATAAATATCTATTCTTATAACATATGAAAGCTAATCAGGATTCTATAAATCAGCAAGTAAAAGTGAATAGTGGAAAACAAAACAAATAGTCATCAGAGAAACTGTTCTCTTCCAAGAGATTTCTGAAAGGGAAGAAGGGAAGTCTTTTGCCAAAAAACAACCATATAATAATAGTATAGAGGATTTACATACATATATAGATCTTTAATTTAAATTCATCTCAGTTCCAATCTGTTCTTGCAAGCATTACTTCTTAACTAGTTATATATTTAACAACATTGCCCAAGAACAAGAGCTTTATAAAATCATAATGGCTCATATACAGCTTGCCACATTTTCCCTTTGATTTTGTTTAAATTTTCAATCTTTCTATAAAATTTTTCGTGAAATACTGAGATTCTGCCCAATCCTGCCTCCTACCCCATTTCAGTTAGCTCATGAAGGAAATCTTTCAGCCCAGGAAAACACAGACTGGAACAATAACTCACAGAACAAATATATTCTACCACAAGGGCATTGGTCGTCTGCATGATGGCTTCTGGGTATGAGAGCTCAAAAAAGAATTGAAACTAGTGATGGAAAACTGATTCAGTATCACGTTGTGCTCCAGAGACCCGCTATGGAATTTAGTTAGTGAAAGAAAGGCACCGGAAATAAATGAGGAGGAGAGTACCTTCCATGGGTATTCATTAAAATCCCTTCTTTATGAGTAACTTGACATTACCCCAAGGCTATGTAGCTAAGAAAAAAAAAAAAAGGCAAAAAAAAAAAAAACCCACAAACACAAACAAACTGTGAAATCAATTGAAAGTGAAACAAGGCCTTGTGAACGCCACACATATTAAATAAAATAAACATTTTCCCATGCCATTGTTTTTCACTTTCCATTGTAAAATTGAAACCGGCATTTACACAGCAAATTCTGAAACATATGTTTCTAAAATAAGACAGACACAACAAAAACAGAGCAGTGGAACTTGGGAGCTTCACCAAGTGGAACTTGGGTTATTACTTCTCACTAGGATTCGAATCCCACTGGCTTTATTTTTCTGACAAAGGTGAAGGCACATATTTCCAGGTCAAGTGATTCAATGATCAAGGAATAAAGAAAAAAACAAAAACAAAAAAACGCTAGATTCAAAGCCAGGAGACGTGGGTTCAAGGCCAGTTCCAGCAGCTTTATTAGCTGTCTGATCTTTGGGCATTACTTAACCCCTCCACACTTCAGTCTTCACTTTTATAATAACAGGGGAGCTGCTCTGTGCCCCTCACCAGGTAACTGTCAGAATCAAATGAAATGATGTTATTCAAGTCTCATGAAAACTCTAAAACACTAGGAAATATAAGTATTTATAAAATGAAGCTCCATTGATCCCATCAATTGAAATGTTTGCAATCCAAAATGCGGTAATAGGACAATGTCATTCACAAGTTACTGAAAAATTAAATTCGATCATATGTTGTATTCTGGAACTGTATCTCAAATCTTTTGTCATTGCGATAAGGAGACAATGTTCAATCATTTAGAAGTAGGTGCTCAATAACACCAATTTCCTCACGCCAAAAAAATGGCTGAAAATAGTTTTAAAAGGCTGCATAAGTCAAATGACAAAATTTAGTTACAAGTCTGAGGAAATCTATTCAATTGCTTGACAGTTTCGCCCAATGTTAAATTATTAGGTTAAGCCATATAAAGCAACTATTCTGTAAGTCAAAATTGTATAATATTGTCAATTTTATGTTGATGAACTGGCTATTGTCAAATACTTAATGCAGTCATTATAGACTCTTGAGCTCCCTCCTCTTCCCAAATCAATCTAACAAAAATTAAGTTTCTGTCAAATTATCAATACAAAAAAGATACACATACCAATATAAAAATTGGAAAATGATACATATAGATAAGTAGTTAACAAAAAGAAAAATACTAAAGATCTAAAAGACTATTAATGATGTTCATCTTAGTACCCAAACACCTGTAAACTTAAACAAGAATCTTTTTTCTCACCTCCTAGGTTAGCCCACACAAAAAAGAGACTATAATACTCAGTGCCAAGAAGAGTGGTATTCTGGAAGGCAAACTAGTATTTGTATCAAAAGATTAAAAATATTCATATTAGGGGCTCCTGGGTGGCTCAGTCAGTTGGGCGTCCAACTTTGGCTCAGGTCATGATCTCACGGTTTGCGAGTTCGAGCCCTATGTCGGGCTCTGTGCTGACAGCTCAGAGCCCAGAACCTGTTTCAGATCCTGTGTCTCCCTCTCTCTCTCTGCCCCTCGCCAGCTCACACACACACACACACACACACACACACACACACACACACACACACAGAGTCTCTCTCTCTCTCTCTCTCTCTCAAAATAAACATTAAAAAAATTTTTTAAATATTCATATTAGTTGATCTAGTAACTCCTCTTCCAGAAATTAATCAAAGAGAAACAGTCTTGGCTTCACACAAAGATTCAACGATGCAATGATAATTATATCTTAATTTTTAAAAGTAAAATATGATAAAATTTTAAGTAAATGCGGGTTTGTCCTATGAATATTATACAGTAATTAAACAGATGTTATGGGCAGTTATGGGAAGACGCTCATTTATGCTACGAAGAAGGCAGAAAGTCTAAAATGCTCGTAACTTTATACATTTGGTGTACATATGAACAGTATATAAATTTACAGATAGCCTGTGTGGCAGGAACTGGACCTGGTTCTTTACGTTCATTAGCTTCCATAATCCTCCGAACAATCCCATGAAATGAATACAATTATTCATTTAATTATACAAGGATACATTATTATTATCCATTTAATTGTAAGGATACAATTATAGTATCCTTACTATACACATGAGGAAAATGGAACACACTTTGCCAACAGTAACATTGCAGACGGAAGAGCCAGAATCTGGATGGAGAATTCAGTTTAGGATGACAATCTACTAGACGGTCTCCCAGCTCTTAGGCAAAGAGCTCAAAGGCAACAGCCCAAATGTTAACCATGATTATTTCCCACAAATAGAAAGACTGATGTAGGTTTTTCTTAACTGTCAACCTTTTTGTTCCTTTGAGCTTATCGCTATTTGCTATTCAATACAGATGCATTCATTATAAGGGGCCAAAAGTGCGACTACGTTTAATGTGCCTAAAGAAATCATCATATCACAAGGCAAAAAGAAGAGGTTTAAGAAAATGTCTATGAAATAAATATTTCTGCATTTATCTCCACCTTTACATCCCTATTATCACCACTTTGGCAACCCCTTCATTACCCCTTAAGGTAATTACCTATTTAATGCCCTGTCTGCAGCCTCTCCTCTACATCCTCCATTCCCATTAGGAGTCTCTTCCTAAAAGTACATCTGGCAATCCCAGATGATTCGTTCTTTGTTTGTGAAGCATTTCCTGAGAGCCCACAGTGTGCTAAATCCTGGATATACAAAGATAAGTAATGGTCCCCATCCTCATAGTTCTGAGAAACAGATCATTGTACTGCTGAAATTACGCAATTTTGCAGTGCTGGAGAAAGAGAAAGCCAAACATTTGCAATAAAGAAGTGACCAATCACAACAGAGCAGGGTACAAAAGCACTATGAAAGCATAGAGAAGTGACAAAAATAATTCTGCCTTAGTATGAATGACTAGGTAGAAGTCACAGAGATTGAAGAATCACAGCTGGTATGCAGGATGAATAGGGCTCAGGAAATTGTTCTGAAAAACCTATATAAGGAAAACACAAAGAAAAAAGGAGCAAAAGCACATGGCTGATGTGGTTACCTGACCAAGTAACCACTCAAAGGTTACTACTAGTCAAGTCCACCCCACTCCAGGCTGGAATGGTTTATAATTAGCATAGGTAAGATAATGTGGCCCTTGGTCATCTTTTAATTTAGGTAGGGGAAAGGGTTGCTGGGGGGGAGGGTATATACTTTTTCATGGGAAATTGTCAACATCAGTATTTTTTCCAGCATATTATTTTTTTGTATGTGTTATAATAAAGTTAGGTGAAATGAAATGAATTCCAAAAGAATGAAACCCAAATTGATTGGATTTTTATTATAAAAGATTTTGGAGAAAGAGGTCTGAAAATATGACAAGGGAAATTTTTCCCCCTCTCGTTTATGTATAGAATTATTCAAAGTATAGCATTTTTTATTACTTTTAAACTATGTTTATTTTGAAAAAAAAATCGAGGAGTAAATTTATGGGAAAAAATTAGAACAGAGGAGAAGATTTTCAAAAAACCAGCCCGATCAATTTATCTGTAATCAACATTCTTGAAAATAGGTGAAAAATATCCTGCACTCATCCATAAATACTATTAAAATCATAGTATTTCCCCAAAATATGTCATATGGTTACAGTACTGAATAAGAGCATAAAACCATTAATTTCCCAATTTTACACTTCTCTCTCCAGGTAAAAAGCACTGTTTTGTAAAAGAACTAAAAGATGAAAGTTAAATAAATGTCCAGTAACTTCCATGATGGCCTAAATTATATATCCAGTAGATCTGCTATAAAATAACAGAATAGGATCATTAACCTGGTTTTGCTACTGATTCCTATCTCAGATACATACAGTGCTTGGTCAGTACTTAGTAAGTGCTAATGTAGTTGGTGCCCCCAGATGGTTACACAATAGCCATTTACTTAAACCAAATTAAAACAGGCTCAGTTGCAGAGATATTGATTATTAAGTCCATCAACAATCGCTGCTATAAGATACTCGCCATGTATTTCTTTCTAATGTGCAATAAGCATTTCAGGTTTAACATCTGTTAGAATCACCTTAAGTATAGAGAGAAAATTCATATGTCTTTCTTCATAGCACTCACTAGACACATCCATCACCTAACATTTTCCTGTGTAAATAATTTTTCCCTTAAAAAACTCAGACCAAAAAAACATGGACTCATTTTATCACTGATAATCATATTTTCTTTCATCTGTCTCTTATGGACAACATAACATCTACCACCAATCCCCACACAAGTAAATTCCATGCTTGTATGAAGATGGAAATAAAGGAACCGACTAAATTCGTGTTGGATCAAGGCAGGTTTCCACATATAATTTATTAAAGGACCATTAATTTATGAGAGAAGGTGAAAGCGGCACTCAGATTCACACACAGTAAAAAATAATGATAATGATAGGACCTACCTAGGTGTTGTGACTGCACTAGCCAACCCTCCCTGCTGGGTTTGCTTTATTTTACCTATGATCCTTGATTTTGTTTTAAAAACACACGTGTTGGGGCGCCTGGGTGGCTCAGTCAGTTAAGCATGCGACTCTTGATTCTGGCTCAGGTCATGATCTCATGGTTGATGGGTTTGAGCTTTGCATTGGACTCCACGCTGACATCACAGAGTCTCTCCCCCTCTCTCTTCCCCTCCCTCATTTCCTCTCTCTCTCTCAAAATAAATAAAGTTAAGAAAAAAAAAAAAAAGGAGGGTGCCTGGGTGGCTTAGTCAGTTATGCATCCGACTTCCGCCCAGGTCATGATCTCACAGTCAGTGGGTTCAAGGCCTGCATTGGGCTCTGTACGGACAGCTCAGAACCTGGAGCCCGCTTCGGATTCTGTGTCTCCCTCCCTCTCTGCTCCTCCCCTGTTCATGCTCTCTGTCTCTGTCACTCTCTCTCTCACAAAACATAAATACACATTAAAATTTTTTTAAAAAAAAACAAAGAAATAAACCATATTGATTGTTTCTCTAAAAAACACATGTCTTGGGGCGCCTGGGTGGCTCAGTGGGTTAAGCATCCGACTTCAGCTCAAGTCACAATCTCACAGTTCGTGGGTTCGAGCACTGTGTCCGGCTCTGTGCTGACAGGTTAGAGCCTGGAGCCGGCTTCGGATTCTGTGTCTCCCTCTCTCTTTGCCCCTCCCCCACTCATGCTCTGTCTGTCTCTCAAAAATTAATAAACGTTAAAAAAATTTAAAAACCAAAAATAAAAAAAAATAGAAAACACATGTCTTTGGGGTAAATTTGTTTCTACTTTATGAGCCAGAAATAAATCAATTAACGATCTGGCATGTTTTATGAAAACATTTCCTAAATGGCATCTCTGATCGTTATAGGCAGAACTAAAAATTACAACTGTTTTTGGAAAGGTGGTAGCCCTACGGCTTCCAACTGGGCACTGAAAATGCAGCTGACTGGCATGACTTGAGCATCACACATACAACGATGCTGATCCTAGTACCCATTCCTTTTCTAAAAGAAGAGTTCTAGCCTTTTATCATTTATCTCTCTCTTCTCCACATAACGAGTGTATCAGATACTAAAGTGGTGTGTGCAGGTTTTTTCCGTCATCAAGTCCGAATAATAAAGAAGGCAATGACTTTTCAGTTACACAGGTGCGTAGAAAAGCTTTGTCGACAAATCTTTATTACAGAAGCCAGATAGAGCTGTCCTGACTTTTTTTTTTTCTTCTGTAGAACTCTATTAAAGAAGGAATTTCTAGAGATATACCTTGGGAACCACACTGATTAGAGAACAACAAGAATAATAGTAACAATCACAGAATGTGCTGTGCTTCCACTGCCTGGGAACTTCTTCCCTGCCCATTTCTGTCTGACTGCACTAAGTGGGTCCTTCTCAATCAGCATTTGAAAATTTTCACTCTCCGCTCCATGTCTCCAGCCACTAAGATAATCAAACTGACATGCAGCGCAGCCGAAAAGTCTGCCTTGGGTGCCGGGAATAAATGGATGTGGACAGACACTGTCATAGTAATCCCCGCATCCAAACTGTGTGGGACATTGTCTTGACAGTGTGGGCAGTGATGAGGCAAGCTGGTCATGAACAGACACCCGGCACCTCCTTATGCCCAGCAGGTTATGTGTCTTTCGATGAAGACCCCAAACAAGATAGCACCATATTAGCAGCCAGATTAATCTCTCAGTGACACTTCAAGTAATCAGAGGGTAGCCAGCTTTGGGCTTCGCCAGGCAGTGGGGAGGACCTCGTAAGAGCTCCGTATCTGGTATGGAGGGCTGCGGGGCAGAAGGTGGCAAAATGTGCGTATGTGATATAGAACCACTAGAAGATGGTGAAGTCTCCATGGCAGAGGATGTCATTGACATATATGGATGCAATCACTGCAAATTTGGGTCGGGTAAAATTTCCATAGCTTAATTTTGCCTAGAACTATTTTGGATGCTGCTGAGTATCATTTCCCCTGAGAAAAGAGATGCTCTCTGAAGGAAGAATCCAGTGACAGTCACTCCAGAGAGATTTGTCATCGAAAGAAGTTTAAGATGAAAGTTATAATTGCTTTTCAGAAGCTATATTATGAGCCAGAAATTCAATGAATGTCCTGGAGTTCTAGGGTAGGACTCCACAAGCCTTTTTTCTTCTTTCAGATGAAAAATAAAAATCCATTAACTTAATACACTGTGTAGGTCCATTTGTAATACAGTAGTCCTAGAAACTAAAAGGAAAATTGACTTGTCATAATAAATTGGTATCTCGACTGTCAGAATTCACTAATACTGTCTTCACCTGACGTCCTCTTCAAAGTATTAACGGGTGAAACTATGTATAATTTATTTAAATAATTGGCCCATATCCTTTAAGGCAAGGCAGTCCTAATGCAGGCGTGATGTTCCTATTAGGACCTGTGATCACGCCATTACCTTATAACACTCTCGGCGGCGGCTCCTTCACTTACTGTACACCCAAACCTTAGCTCAAAGAAGAATGATAATGAATGTAGACTTTATTTTCTAGTAATGATAAATGAGTACTGACGGAAAGGCTTTCCAAAAGCTCTTTGTGTATAGCCGTCGAAAAAAAGTATGTAGTCTGTAGTTGATGGTTGTGTATTAGAAGAACACAACATATAAATCATCAATTGAGCCTTATTTTAGGAATCAAAAGCCTGTAGTGGAGAGAATCAACTGAAACACTATAGAAAAAAGCTATTAACTGTTTAGCAGATGTTCAATCCAACAATTAAAAAAAAAAAAGAGGGGGGGGAAACAGAGGTTGGCTCCATGAGCCAAGGGCAATCCTTACCACACAATTTTGCTCCTTCACCAAGTCATTGATTCTGTCAAACACAAATTGGTAATGTTTTACCAAGCCAGGCATTAGCTCAAGGAAATAGAAAAGTGAGTCTTATTTTTACTTCACGTTATACTTCTGGCCATTTCTCAAATCCTTCCAACTAATTTCAGTACTCTACCCCACAGTTGGAGCCTGAAACTCTACCTGCTTAACTCCCTCACCCTCTTAATTGAAAACGCTTACTTTTATAGAACTCCTAAGGTATTACGTGCAAAGTGCTTACCACAGAACCTGACACAAAGTAAAAGATCAACAAATGTTCACTGTAGCTCTGATTCACCATCCCATGGACGACAAAAGGCATCTGGTCATATGTCAATTGGTGCCGAGTACAAAATGACCGTGACTCCTCATCCAGGAGCAGAGGTGAGCAGGGCCCTGTCTGGTCTGGATGCAGGATAGAAGAGATGCAACACACGCTCGCCCTCCCAAAATCAGACAACAACTTCCTTGTTTCATCTATGGAACTCCAACCCCAGGGGGAGGAAATGTGATCCTGCAAGCTAAAGACAGAACCACAACTCGATTCCAGACACAGCTTCCAATGGTGTTGTCTTGAAATTCAGTTTCCTCCTTGTTGTAACTATCAAGTTTCAACGACTGTTGTCTATAGTTCCTAAAAGATTACTTTAGACTGAATAAAACCACCGTGTTCCTTGCCCATCTTAATCACTAATGAGTGGAGACGTGCAGCTGCCAGCCGGCTGACAGCCCCGCAAGGTGACTATATGCCCATATGCCACCTGAATTCACTAGGGTGCATAGAACCGAGCAATCCAGCAAAAGAAAATGCATGTGTGTATAAACGGGCAGCTTAATAACGCATATTGTTTATTCATTTGACCTCCAAAAAGAGTTCTAGCTCCTATACTCTTTCTACTCTGATCACCTCTCTCTCTCTAGTAAGTCTAGCAAAGCTAATGTCAAGAAGTAGCAACAGTGACCCCACTCCCGCCAATGTACTTAATGTGCTGTCCTCAAATTGAAGTGTAACTGAAACTAGATCATCAACTTTCTTCTAAACCAGTTTGCAGTTCTTTTTCTCATCACATAGGTTGGAATTTGGGGTTTACTTCTCTCTAGCTAAGGGATGGCAAATACAGGACACATGTGCTTCTACGGTTCCACCCTTGCCCTAGGCAGACATCACTAATCAATCACAGCCCTCATTACTTCCGACTTCCACAGAAACGTACTCCTCTCACACTCTCCTAATGGTACTTGGCTAGAGCCTCTATTTCAGAGCTGAACATGCATCTCCATCCAGAACTCCCAAGGGAAAGTTCTTTGCTGGTCTTTTCCTACATAATGCTACCATGTATTACTTAGTTTCCAATGTAATCACCCCACTGTCAATCCCCTATTCAGGAACCTCCGGTGTCTCCTTGCTGCCTACCACAGGCTAACACCAGTCAGTTCTGCAATCCTTTAGCAGCTCCTATCCAACCAGTTGCTCAGCTTCCTCCAATTATATCTCCCTACTGTCAGCACCTGAGAATTGCTCCTGCATCTGTCTGTACACATAATGAATGCATATACAGGACTTTTCTCAGGATGCCTTCATCCAGGCAATTGCTTCTCAATCCTGTTACACCCAGATAATGGCTCACCTTTTCTACGCTCAGTCTACAGAAGACCCAGCTTTCCCTCAAAAGAGCTGTATTTGTATAAGTTAAGAAACAAAGGTTAGAGAGGCTAATTAGTTCACATGCTCTCAAACACCTACGCTCCTAGAACACAGAGTCGACACAATCCTTTCACAGATGACAAAGTCAAGGGTAATTTTTCTAACCTCAATCTCCTCCTCCAAATCCAATCTTGTTTCAGAAGGAAATTAAGAGTTGTGCAGGAAAACAGATGTGTCAAAATACAAGTAGATTTTTCTTAGTATTATAATTTATAAAGGATAAAATCTGGTACAGGATCCCATAAGAACAATCTCTAAACAAGTGCAGAATCAATAAACATTACCTTAGCTCCCTCCTCAGCATGACAATCCTCTTTGTGTTTCCGAGGCTGAGCATTTAGATTGGAAAACATGTATACCAAACTCTGCAGTTAGATGGCTAATCCTTTGACAAGCTCTACGATGTAAACCAGAATTAGCCTCTGCATTTTCCAGGAAGCCTGAGTTCCACACAAGTTAAAGTTACTTGCTCAAAGTCATCCACAGAATCTGAGCAGAAAGAGATGAAACTCTTGTCATCAGGGCTTCTGGCATAATATGTAACTCTGTGAACCATAATGCCCACATAACATGTAGGCAAATCTCAACATCTTTTATTATGACACATTACAGTTTTCTACTTGGTCAACGTTTCTATCAATTACCGTATTCAAACAAATGCCTGTACTTGAGATTTTTCTCCTTGTGTATGTCCATAAGTAAAGAAAATATGCCTTTCTAGAAATGCAGCCTTCTGAAATTGAATTCCTTAGAAATTAATCACATAGTTGGCATTGGATACTTTATCATAATAGCTCAAAGTCCAGACATGGTCTCAACCACAAAATATAGTTGGTTAACTTTTTTCCCAACTTTTTAATTCGAAATTTTTCAAACCTTCCAAAAAATTAAAAAGTATAATGAAGATGTATAGATCTACCACTTAGATTTACTAATTAATTTTTTTACCATATTTGCTTTTTCTTTCTAGTCTTAAATGAAAATATACATGTATTCATATATACAAACATACACTGTGTGCATACATTTACATATATTATATTCATTTTTTTCTGATCCATTTGAAAATAAGTTGCACATATCTTGATTCTTTCCTTCTAAATACATCTCATTTTTCTCTAGGAATAAAGATATTCTCCTCCATAACTGCCAATGTATTTATCACATATAAAATATTTAACATTAATACAATACTCCCTAATTTTCCCAGTAAGTTACTTGATAACTTTTAAAGTCCAAATCCAATATAGAATCATGAGCTGCATTTTGTCACAAAGCAATGCTTTTGAGTCATATATGTATATGTATATGTGTGTGTGTGTCTTTCATGAAACTCACATCTTTTTAAGATTTCAGGCTAGTTCTTTTGTGAAATAGCTCATGTTCTGTATTTGTCTGTCTCTTAATCATTAGATTCCACGAGAATGCTACATGGGAAATGCTATACCCTTCTCAATGCATCCTTTCAAGACCCACATAATATTCCATTGCTACACTATTGATCCAAATGTGATCATGTGGATTGATCCAACTTTTATCATTGGTTACAGGGGTATCCAAATTGATGGCACTTAAACTTACAGTTTATGTCATAATCTACCAAGAAAACACATCATATATGATATTGTTCCAAATCTCAAGTATGTACATTTTGAGAAAGTTTAGTGGTAAAAATAAGTGACTTTTCTAACATAACTTGACAAACATTAAAGAATGTACCAGAAGGGAAGAGAAACAGTGACTGGGGAAAGAAAGGAACCTAGACCAAGAGCCAGGAATTCTGAATTTTCCATTCGGGCTCCGTCAACACAACTCACTGCAGTCCAGATGGCAGATAGATTTCATTTCTTGTGGCAGTTCTGATTGATTTGTGGTGGCTGTCTGGAGCACTGTATTAAAAAGGATTTTAAGGCTGCACAACGACTTGGCCCAAAAAGTGCTGTAACCAAGTGCTATAACGTGGCATAGCTTTTGGAGGAAGGAATAATAGTCTATGTGTGGTAGATTAAATATGGCCGCAGACTCTTTACCACTCCACCCATCAAGAGATGGATCCTATTTCCCCAACCCTTGAATCTGGGCTGTCCTTGGACGTACCTTGACCAGTAGAATGTAGGAGGTGACACCATGCAAACTCCAGAACCTAAGCTTCAAGAAGACTTAACAACTTCTGTCATCACCTTCTTAGAATTCCATTCTGAGACTGCTCTTAAGAAAACCAGCCCAAAAGTATTGCAGGAAGCAATACATTTGTGATGTTTCAAAAGGCACAAAGTTTGGGGATAGTTTGTTTCATAGCAGTAGAGAATTTATAGAACATGCTTCTATTTTTTGACCCTGGTATCTATCTCCTTTAACTCTGCCAGTCATCAGCTTACTCACCTATGAAGCAAAAGGATTCTGTCAAGATTAAGGATTCTTTCAGTGGTAAGATTCAAGGCTAGAACAAAATGGGCCATCTCAGTTCCATTCAAGGGAACCCACCCCAGTGTTCATAGACAAGATGATAAAAAGAAAAGGATTGCAGTAGAAATTGAGATTGTTTGTTTAGAAAGAACATTAGAAAGTATTGGTCCAAACCCTTCATTATGAAGATGAGGGAACCAATGGTCCCAGTTGTGAAATAATTTGTCTAGTGCCACAGCAAGCTAGTGGCAAACTCTGGTATTGCAGTTTCCCCAGAACAGTTACCAGAATAGGGCTGGATCTGATTCATTTTTGATCCCCACATCTTGTGTTCATCCTGATGGTGTCTCAACTCGATACCCTAGCTCCCCAATGAAATGGCATGTGCCAGGAGACAGAGACACATACTGGATTTATGAAGAAAAGGGGCACTGAATTAGTACAGACAGAGCCCAAGTTGAGAACAAGTCAAAGGAGGGAATGGGTTAAGACATAGTAAAGAATGATATGCACCTTCAAGCAGCTTTCTTTTTTACCACATTTTTTAAGCATTTATTTTTTTTGGGGGGGGGGAGGGAGGGGCAGAGAGAGAAAGACTCCCAGTCAGGTTCCATGCTGTCAGTGCAGCTGAAACTCATGAACTGTGAGATTATGACCTAAGCCAAAATCAATAGTCAGACACTTAACCAACTGAGCCACCCAGGAGCCCCACCTTTGCTTCTTTATTTCAAAAAAAGTTCACAATGAAATTCAAATAGAAGAACTGACTTCTCTCAGTATTTATTAATTTTGATATTTCATTAAAGAACTTCCAGTACTTAGTATTTGTTTTGCTGTTCTCCTTTTTAAGTATTTGATAAATGAGGTGATTAACCAGAATAGGCCTTATATCTTCTATGTGACAGCATTTTTTTAAGAAACCAAGACTATCAGAAATATTGTTTTAATAAAATGAATGAATTAATAATCACAATTATTGAATCTCAACAATCTAATAAATTCCGATCCCAGTTCTGTTATCGTATTTTTTAAAGTTTCATAGGGTAGAGGAATTTTAATACCTTCATCAGAAAGACTATCTGACAAAAGATTTCAGTGCCTCTTGAAATTTTTCCTGAAAATGATTAATCATTGCAGTGGTCACAAATATGCCCAGAAGGATATAAGGCTGATTAAAAAATATAACTAAGGAAGTCAATTAAGCAAGCAAACAATACCAAAAATCTGCCTTTCTACACAAAAGGTAATGAGATACTTATCTCTACTTTAAATAAGCCCCTTCTAAAAAAATTTAATTTAGCAAAACTAATTGGAATAACACACCTATGCCAATGTGGAGAATTAGAAAAATGGGAAGAAGGGACACTTTTTCTGATGGCACCATTGTGAGGGTCAAAGGCTAATTCAGAACTTGCTGTGTGGACTTTGTCAAGCCTATAGTCTTCCTTACTTATAGGTTCTTCTTGATAACTCAAGTTTGGGTTGTTTGTTTTTTTCCTCTTAGACCTACTGCGCCTTCTAATGCTCCCCCAAAAGATATCAAATCATAGCACTCCAGTCTTCATTGTGTGTGTGTGTCTTTTAATATCTGTTACGTAATAATATTCAAAAACAAAATAAAGTTTAATTGTTGTAAAGGGGCAGGAGAGTCTAAACGGAGATCCTCTGGAGCTACAAAGTCGTCATTTGTGATATCAGGAAATAATCCTGTCTCCTTAGCTCACAGGAGAAATCTCAGCCATCTCCCAGGAAAATGCTCCCCTCTTTTCAAATATGACAACTTCACAATATCTAGATGATTCTATGGAGACAAAAGGTATTCTACTATGTATTAACACTTCCAATAAGAAATATATATTAAGATAAAAGTGTATTTAGCAAAAAAAGGGAATTTTTTAAAACATGTATTTGTTTTCATCGGAAAAGCCCAAGTTAACTACGCACGTAGCTCATAAAAGAATAGGCTTTAGAGACAGAGAAAGAACAATGAGTATAATTAAGCTGATAAAAAAGGCTCCAATTGCCTTTAAAAAACATGATCTCAAAGCAATGGCTTTCCTTTTTTTAAGATAGGTATATTGGTAAGTACACAATTTCCAGAAACCAAACAAATTGTTGGGGAAGCCAGGCATAGGAAGTGACCAAGTTCTCTATTTCTTTTTTTTTTTTTTTAATTTATTTATTTATTTATTTATTTCTATTATGTTGAAAAAATAAATACAATAAGTAAGCTTAGATTTACTTCTCACAGAGTAAGTTTTGTGTGAAGCACTGACCCCCGAAAAAGATCAAGAGGGAGCAAACAGATAGAGAAGGGCTCATTTCACGAGTGTTTTAAGGCTGTTAATTGACTAGTATACAAGAAACCTTCCAGGTTTGGGGAGCTTTCCAGGAGGAAATCAAGACCCATGTTGGCTAAAGTAGAGTCTGGTGTTAAGAACATGAGCCTGAATTCTGACTGACCCGGACACTCCACTTTCTCCAACATTGCTCAGGCTCAAAATATTTTGTGCAGCAAATGCAGTTAACTTTAAACGTCATTAAATATTGGAGATAAAAGGGGCCCCAGAGAACATCTCATCCAGGGCCCGCCTTCTACTAGATGTCTTCCACATCTAGTAAAAAATGATTCTGTAAGAACGAGAAGGTGAAAGGTCCCACCCTACATCTGTGACTGGAGCATTCAACACACTTAATGTCTACTTTGAGGGTTCTCTCCCTGCATTGCCCTGCACTTATGAAGTGAGATCAGCACTTGAAGATTTAATTAGAAGCAGTAACTGATGCATTACCTTACAGTGAAAAAAAAGCAGAAATGGCTCAAGAGTCAGAGGACCTAGGTTTCATACATACTTGAGCTCTTTATTAGTTCTGCTATTGCAGCAAGTTGTTAAAAATTCCCTAGGAGCCGTAAAATATAACAGCAAAGATCATTCAGACTCTTCTTTTTACTTGTCTTGTGACACTGGAACTCTTCGTTAACCTATCTTGGATTCATTCTCTCATCTTAATCAGATGAGAAATAATGCCCCCTTTCTCAAAGGGTTTTGTGAGGATTAAATGAGATAAATGTGGAAAATGCCGGATACATAGTAGACACTCAGATGCTAGTTTCCTTCCCACCACCTTATTGTTCATTTATTCATGTGCAAAATAAGGATAAAGCCTACTTTATATGATTAGTTGTTTCTTGTTAATAGGTATTAATCCAAGGGCAGGTACATAAATAAATAACTAGAAACACACATAATCATTTAAAACATACACACACAGTAAACTAGCCAATGCTCTTTAAAAGTTTATAATGGAATCCCTTTCCTTAAACACACACACACACACACACACACACACACACACACACACACATATACACATAACCATTCACTGAAGAAAGGGCAAAAATATTCCTCAGAAGTTGACTTCTCTGCAGCTCTTTCCCACATGGGTTGGGATTCATGGTAAAACCTTTCTAATGACCTCTTTCTGGTTTCTAAGTGTTAGACAGTAGATGCTAGTATTTGAAACTATAAATGCAACCTAGCATAAGTTGACTTAATAAGAGGAGAAATTGTGTGAGTTCTCTATTAGAGACAAACAAACGAACAAAAAAGATGGCGGTACTACGTAACATTCATGCAACATTTCATGCAATGTTATCTACTGCACTTTGGATAAAATCCTAAATCCAGAGCATGATCTAAAACAACCCATGTAACCCAGATTCCACCCTCTTCTCCAACTAACATATGCTCTGCTCTCTCTGGCTCATTGTACTCACAGTGGTGGCCCAGTCTCACTGGATTTGAACAATATCAGGCACCTACTGTTTGTCAGCTGCTATTCTAGGTAGCAGAGATCTAGCAATGAAAATACGAAACACACACACACACACTAAATAGATAAATATCTCTGCCCTCCTAATGCTTAAAGTCTATGGGAAAAGGTAGCAAAGAGGAGAAAGAATTCTAATTTATGTTAGATGCTGAATAGTGCTATAAAGAAAAAAGCAGGGAGGTGGGTGAGCTGTGTATGGAGGTGGTCTTCATGGGATTACCACACGAAATCAACCTCTTCCCATCCCAAAGGCCTTTACAGGCATGTCCTCCATCCACTCTCACACTTAATTCCAAGCATATCAAACTGGGACCCAACCTTCAGCCCTCAACTTCCCAGATCAGTATAAATCCTTGTTAGTGTCTTTCACTGAAAATTGTATTTTTGACCTCAGGCCATTACCACAATTTTGAATTATTTCTATGATTATATTTTTAATACTTGGTGTCCTCCATGGACTATTAAAATAAGATCCCTGTCTATATTTTTTTAGCAAGTGCCTAACGGCAAGCTTTGCTGGCACTCAGTAAAATGTGTTGAGTGGTAGAAGGAAGAAAAAAAGAGGAATGAAAGAAAAGAAGGAAGATTTAAAAAAAAAAAGAACAAAGGAAGGAAAATTCATTGCAACCAGGGAAAAGACAGACTCTCATTTCAACTGCTGCAGCAAACCAGACAGAATCCATGAACAGACCAGGAGCGTTTCAACTGATTACACAGCAAATAAAAGAATCAAAACTCAGGATCCATTTACCAAGACAGCATTTGTTATCACAGAGATTCAAGATTCAGGTTCAGTACAAACTACAGAAAATCAGGTGGTCAAAATAAAGTCAGCAATGCCTGACAATCCCATAAGGTGAACATTTTGAACCCCAAGGTGATAAAATGTAACTAGGAGTCATAGCTCAGGCTGGAAGAAATGAGCTTTAAAAAAAAAATAGCCAAAAGGGAGCAGTGGGTCCAGGATACATTCTCCAACACCAAATTTAGGCTTATAGGTCAATCCTTCCCTAGTCAGCACTGAGAAGTTTAATTAGAACATGCTTTCATATAGATTGGTTTTATGTGGTTATTTCAACTCATTGAGATTTAGATGCATAAAACTATGGCAGTATCTTATAAACTTTTAGCCAGGATCCTACTCACCTGAAATTCCCTGAGTTCTAGCCACTTATTTATCTCCTTTGGAACTAAAGAAAGCTTGTGGAATACCCAACTAGGTCTCTCCAGGTTGGGTATTCCACAAGCTTTCTTTAGTTCCAAAGGAGAGAGAGGTTCATATATCCATGGACAAAGGCCTCCAAGGAAGCCCTGACTGGGAAAGCTGAGCAGGTGTGAGCTGCCGATCAAACATCACCTTGAAGGAATGCTTGCACATCCGAAGGAAAACCAAATTTCTGTTTCCGTGGCTTCACAGTCTGAGCTCAACGGGGACAGAAAGTCTTTTTCTACTGTGAATATGCTCAACAGCATAAGTCAAGGTGATTTATGAGTCAATGTGACATTTTCTCTTCTTCTCACCTAAAACTGACTATTCACTTTAGCACCTACTGTATAGGGAGGAGATGTTAATAATGATTTTTGCATGGATCTAGATTCCTGTATTCTAACCTCTTGGAGAGAACTCACACATTCCTTTATTGATTCTTTTACTTGATGTGGATTTATTAAGTACTTGTCATACATGAGACACCATGTCAAGGAGTAGGTATATGGCAGAAAACCAATCAGATATCGTCTCTGCACACAGTATGGAGGAAAGAGTATCAAAAAGATAAAAAGAGTAAAATTACAAAATGCTATAAGAGTGACGAAGAAAAGCAGCATATGTACACTTTGTGGGCTCATCCCCAGTATCTATCGGTTGCCATGTTTTCTAATCAAAACAAGCATCACCAAAGATAGTCCTCCTGGGCATGTAAAATCATGCACATGAAAAGAGGAGGCAGAATGAAACACCATGGTAGACATGAGGGAAATTCCTCACTTGGGTGCCTGCTGGGGGCTAGGGATGAGCAGAGAGAATTGGCCAAAGTAACAGTTGAAGAAAGACCTCTCTTTCTTGCCTAAGGTGCTTACTTGCAACAACGGCCAAAAAAAGATCAACAACATGGAATATTGGGGTCAGTGGCCAGTGGGGTCCAGTGATGTGGCAACAGATAAAAGCATTCTCTCATGAGAGAACTGTTTTGTACATAGTCAAGCACCCAAGCTTTCCTCTGAGATATCGTACTCGGTTTAGAATCCTAATCCTAGCATCCATTAAACATGTGACCTTGGGAACACTGTTTAGTCACTCTGGTACTCTCCATGTCTTTTTTTTTTTTTTTTTTTTGATATTTATTCATTTTTTGATGGAGACAGAGTGTTAGTGGGGGAGGGGCAGAGAGAGAGGGAGACACAGAATCTGAAGCAGGCTCCAGGCTCTGAACTGACAGCACAGAGCTTGATGTGGGGCTCGAACTCACGGACCGCGAGATCATGACCTGAGCTGAAGTTGGGACACTCAACCGACTGAGCCACCCAGGCGCCCCTAGCCATGTCTTTAAAATGCAGGTGGTAACTGTCTGCCTCTTAAAATTGATAGACTTAAGTGAGACAATTCATGTCAAGTGTTTCACATAATGCCTGGATTAACACATAGTAAGAGCCCAGCAAGAACAGTGTGAGTTGCCATTAGTTAATGATGCCACACATCCCACACACCTGTATGCAGGCTTAGCGCCTGATCTAATGTTCTGCTTGATATCAAATCCTGCACTCACCTGGCCTGTTACTCTAGCTCAGGGCATTGGAAGATGACCCATGGACTAAATCAGACTTTAGATACTTTAAGTACCAACAAAATTACCCTTGGCCTCAACACTCTTCTCTTGCACAGCCAGATGCAAGAAAACCAAGATGCTGGATAGTCAGCTTCTGCAAAACCACGTGAAGGCTGCAGAATATGAAAGTTAGCATGCCACTTCTCAAATCACCATTACTCATTCTGAGCAGATGTACCTCCTTAGGGTGCAGTCCAGCCCAGACCTGATCGAAATTAGACTCCTTAGTTGGAAAACCCTGCAAGCAAGCTTAATGGGGAAGAACTGTAGGTGAGATTTTTAAAATAAAAGACACATACATGTTTTTGCTTCATTGGACTTCGCCTTTCTTGTGGGTGGTTCTATTAATATGTTATCTTTCCCTCTGGTTATATTATTTCAATATCGCTCTACGCTCTGGTGTGTTTTGGGACTGATTCAAGGTGTATTGAAAGCTATTGCCTCAATGTAGTTTCAAAGTGCTGAAATGGGAATTGGAACAGAGCAAGCCAGGAAAGAAACCCAGAACAAATTTACTATTGACAGAATCAACATTGGATCCAAAGTATTAAAACTCTCCTTTGGTTTCATAAAATCCCTTTCAGATACGTTAGCAGCATCTTACAGTGTTAGGGATGCTGTCAGTTTGTGCTAAGAATATGCATTTCACAATCTGTACAGGGTCAAAATACTGTATACAGTACTTATACTTGGTAAAGGACATGCTTTGAAGCAGAGGAAGTTTTTCTGATGAAGAAGTAAGTTCTGAGCAAGAAAAAATTAATAAGAATATCTAGCCAACAAACCACACACACGTGTGTACCCAGCAACCCAACACCATGCCTGGCATAGGGTCATGCTCATTACATGAAGGAGGGTATCTTATGAACTCTAGTTCCACTCACAAATTCTAAGGAGCCTAAAGTATCTCCTTCATGGTAAATATTTACCAGCACAAAATAAGAAAGTAATTTCTTAAAAGGTAAATAACTCAAACAACAAAAATTCAAACAATCCAACTATTTACAATGGACATAAGGCCTGGATAGTCATTTCTCCAAAGAACCTACCCAAATAGTAAATATGCTCTTGCAAGATGTTCAACACCATTAATCATTAGTGAAATGGAAATAAAAACCACAATGAGACACCACTTCACACACGCCGGAGAGCTACAACAAAAAAGGAAAGTAACAAGGGTTTACCCTCGTGTGGAAAATTAGGTCCCTCGTACATTGCTGGTGGAATGCAAAATGGTGGACTTGCTGTGGAAAAGAGTGAGGTGGTTCTAACCACAGAGTTCCCATGAGACCCAGAAGTACTTCCTCTTCTAGGTATACACTCAAAAGGACTGAAAACAGGCACTTAAACAGATAGTTTAACGACAACATTCACCGCACTATTATTCACACCAAATGTCCGTCAATAGATGAATGGATTAAAAAAATGCAGTCAAAACATACAACGGAGTATTGGTCGGCCATAGAAAACGAATGAAGTTCTAATACATGCTACATCATGGATGAATCTCGACAGCAGCAGGCCACGTGAAATGAGACAGACACAAAAGGACAGACATTGTATGATTCCATTTTTATGAAGTATCTAGAACAAGCAAATTGGCAGAGACAGAAGGTAAACTAGAGGTTCCCAGGGGATAGGGGGAGAAGGGAATAAAAGCTACTGCTTAATGGTTCAGGTAACAATGGTTTCAGGTAACAAAAAAGCTTCGGAAACAGCAGTGATGGCTGCATAACATGGTGACTGTAATTATTACCACTGAAGTGCGCACTCAAAACTGACAAAGATGATAAATTTACGTTATCTATAGCTTATCATATTATTAAATATAACAAAAACCATTGAATTGTAAACCTTAATTGTAGGAAGTACAGGACATCTAAATTATATATCAATAAAACGGTTTGAAAACGAGGTTGATAACTCAAAATCCTTAAAAGAATTATACCTTTTACCCATTAATTCTTTTCCTAGGCATCTATCCCAAGGAAATCATCAGGCCAATACATAAAGATATATAACATAACTGTATGTCAAAGTATAGTACAATAGTCAAAGATTAGAAACAATTAGGGACTGGTTAGATCAATAAAGACAGGATGAAATGACGGTGAAATATAACCAATAAATTCATATTATAAGAGAATATTTAAGTATGTGGAGAAGTGCTTATGACATATTAACTGGGAAATGTAGGATAAAATGTTGTATTTCAGCATACATTCCAGATGATTTTTTACGTTCACCTATTTTGAGAGAGAGAGTGCAAGCAGGGGAGGGGTAGAAAGAGAGAGAGAGCAACAACTCCAAGCAGGCTCCACACTATCAGCACAGAGCCCAATGTGGGGCTGAAACTCACGAACCAGGAGACTATGACCTGAGCCAAAATCAAGAGTCAGACACTTAACCAGCTGGGCCACCCAGGCAACTTACATTCCAGATTTTTTTTTTTAATTTTTTTTTAATGTTTATTTATTTTTGAGACAGAGAGACAGAGCATGAACGGGGGAGGGTCAGAGAGAGGGAGACACAGAATCTGAAACAGGGTCCAGGCTCTGAGCTGTGAGCACAGAGCCCAACGCGGGGCTCGAACTCACGGACCGCGAGATCATGACCTGAGCCGAAGTCGGCCGCTTAACCGATTGAGCCACCCAGGCGCCCCCATTCCAGATTTTTAAAAAGAAAATGACTGGATGTATAATAACAGTTCAATTAAGTGGGTGCATATTCTGTGATCAGGTACAATTTAAAGTGCTTTACACCTTAAATTCATGTATTCCTCACAAGAACCTTTTGATACAAGCAATATTATTGCTCCCATTTCATGAATAAGTACACTTAGATCCAGAAAGATGAGGTTAATTCCATAACTACTAAGTGGCAGAACCAGGATTTAACCCAGGCAACCTAATTCCAGAGTTAACAGTGGATGTTAATGTTCATAGTGGATTCCTAGTGACAGACTATCGATATTTTTAACATTTTTCTTTACATTTTTCTAAGTTTTCTAAAACATATATAATAAATATGTATTATATAATTAAGAAATAAAAATAAAGCAAACAAACAAAAACTTATATGACCTTTATCATTTTGTGTTAAGCTTTGGAAATGAGGAAGGTTCAAGTTCACTCCTACCTCAATTTCTACTCCCAGGATGTACAGCACAACCTAAAGGCTGAACTTCCTCCCCTAAACTATCAAAGACAAACTCCTCCAGGCATTATTTTTTTCCAGGGATAGTTCAACGCAGGATTCTTTTCTTGCAGCTCGAAGTAAAAGTTGTGCTTTTCTAACAAGACATCTGAAACAGCTTAATGCCACATGGAGAAACAGGACCAGGGTCATAGTCCAACTTCCAATGATGGCTGAATGACCCATGAAGGGTTAGGTAAGACAGGTCTTAATTCAAGTGTTTTTCTTTCCTTCTATGACCTTGGTGAATCACTTAAGCCTTTTGCCCTTTATGTGGGGGAAATAATTCTGGCCCTGTGAACCTCATCAACCTGAAGAAGGTAAAGTATGTTGAAAAAAAAAAAAAAAAGCACTACAAAAACAGTAGATTGTTCATTAAATTTTTAGTTTCTATTATGTTCAAATAGCTGGAAACCAATAATGCAAAAGGAGAGCTATCAGGTACTGATAATGACATTGTGATAATAACCAAATAAATGCTTTAAGTGACAATGTTTTTTCTCACTTATAAAATAATAAAGGCATTAACTAGATAATTTCCAAGGTTTACTTCAGTCCTGTTTCTTCAAAAGCATCTGTTGAGCATTTACTATATATAAGGCACAAAGCCAGATACAAGGAATCCAAAAAAGAGAATCCAAAAAGAATTCAGGATCCAGTGTGGAAGAGGGGCACGTAGATGCACACTGTTGATCATATGTGACGAGTTCTAGAACAATTACAAACATAAATTACTACTGCCTGTATACAAAAGAGAAATCAATATTTTCTAGGGAAGTCAAATCATAGGTAGAAATAAAACTTCACAGAAGTAGTAACCATTGAAAAGATTGATGGAGGAATAAAGTCAAAGTTAGGGGATAGGTTTCATTCAGAACAGAGCGACAGCATGAATGCAGGTTGGAAACTGGTGATTACCGAAATGGAAAGGGCATCATAGATGAATCAGGGTAGATCTGAGAGGGACGGGAAGACGGTGTTTCCATAGGCAGGAGTACAGCATGGGGTCTTGTAAGACCTACGAACAATGGAGAGTACTGAAGATCTTTAAGTGAGACAAGAACATGTCAAATCAAGGTAGAAAAATGAGGAAACTTAGGGGTGGTCAAAAATAGGAGAGAGTTAAGGGCTAAGTCCTTCTTATTTGTGCATCAGGGCTCTAATATCTTAAATATATATTTTCAAGCTTTGGAATTAATCACAAGCAAACTAGCCATTTGAGAAGACGTCAAAGCCACACGTTGTGCTACAAAAATACTTAATACTCTGGCAATTTTAATGTTCACCAAATGAGTCACAAAGTTATAACACAGTTTTAATTAGCAATAAGTGATAAGGCAGCATAGAAGGTTATGTTCTAATCTCCACGAAATTTCTCTATTAGAACTCCAGGCCAAGGCAATTCTGATTATTACAAAAACAAGTTAACTTTCATTTAAAATATATGGGTTTAGACTTTAAGCCATGGAAGTCTGTAACAATTAATCCCACCTATCTTCCCAAAAGGGTTTAATGAAACTTGATCTTAGTCTTTCCTGTTTTGTGGGAGTGGGTTTAAAGTAAGTACTGAAATACTTTATGTAAACGATATTTCAGAATAGTTGTTGAAATGTGCCACTTCTAATCTAAGCCAGAATATACCCCTTCGAAATAGCTGTAGTGCCTGGAAAATAAGGAAGCACAGCCTTATTTTATTATATAAAAGCATTGGTGTTTTATTCTTCTCTCCCAGGTCACCCAGTCCCAATACTTCCAACAGGGAGGCTGATGCAGAGTCATCAGGATGTGCAGAACCTGGGAGTCCCCTGGGACTTCCTTTCATAATTTTCTAATTGTTGAATCGTGCATGGGGGTATTTCTGCAAATTAGGAGATCTATTAGCTAGACTGGAAAATCAATAGTTAAGGGGAGTCCTTAAGGCAAAGCTGATGAGTTTATAGAAGAAATGGCAACTACACTTTGTGTGAATATGTTTTAAGAAAAGGAAGGATGAAGTTTCATTATTTCTGAATAAGCTCAATAGAGGAAAAAAAAAACAATTAGGGAGACCAAAAATCATTGGTAACGATTGGCTGTAGTTGCCAGGCTAATGGTGCAATTGAAGCTGAACCTTTCCACCCAGTCTCTGAGCAGGTGATACAATGAAAATTGCTAAGAATGTGTCCTTCAGTTATTGAATCACAGCACAGACATTTTGTTATCAGCTTAATTGAATAGGAAACAATGAAGACAGAGAGAAAGGACCGGTATTTGAGCCTGTAAGATTTCCAGAGAAACCTAAGTCTTCCATATCTAAGTGTTATTCTATTTTACTATAAATCCTGATTTAAGAAAACTAAGAAGTTGCTTCCTGCAGAGTACCATCTGGCAACAGAACACCTTCTGTAAGAGAGCTGGGTAATTTTGCTGATATATAGCTCAAAAAATACAGCTGAGCAGCTGAGAAACTAGATGCTCAATAACCCCCCATCCTTTTTAACTGTCAAAACACTACGAGGGTCCATCTATAGGAAAAAAGAAAAATATATATATTAAAGAATCTTCTATAACTCATCTGCCAGAGTAAATGTAGCCAATGAAACATGCTAGCCGGTAGTAAGATAAGTGCCTTTTAGTATAAGCCATTAAACCTAAAAGGTAAGAAAAAGAAGCCCAAGAAATGAAAACCCACTTTAAATGGGGGCGGAATCACAAGAAAAGTTGAAATTTAGAAAGAGCGACTGCAAGAGGTGCAAGTTAAGTTATCCTCTAAATGTTTGCTCTCTAACAACAATAAATACATTTGCATGCGTGTGTATCTTAGTATCTGAAACAGAGATCAAATTTCAAAAACCTGTATTGTACAAAGTAATGTTTCCTCTGAAAGACTTTTTACATTAGTATAAAATCTAGTAATGGATTTTTCGGAAAGCCAAAGCATACTTGAGAAATACTGTCTTTCTCTGGTGGCCAAAGGTAGCTGGCATTTGTCATCAAGACTCACAATCAATCTGATGCAGGTACACATCACTTCTGTCGAGTGACACTGGCTGTAATTGTACCATTTAAAATTTCTCCACCATGTCCCTGAACAAGGACAAGTTAAATCTACACTGAAGTCATGACTTACAAGACCGTTATCAGAGTCGTAGCAGAGGATGGTCCCTCTCGTAATAACATTCCCATATTCTGTGTTTCCAAATTCTGCCACTACCTATTTCCAGTGTACCAATGCACTACTCTAAACTTTATATATTATCATTTGCCTAGTTTTTACAACACACCTGGTGATCCAGAAGCTAGAAAAGCTGGTAAAAGTTCCACCTCAATTACCAGCACACTGCCCACAATAAAACAGACCCCTCTCCCAAAAGAAAGAAGACACAGTTTTTATCTAAGGAATCACAAAACAAACCCGAGGAGGAAACCAAGAAAAGTGTGATGTTCTAGTGACTTTCCAGAGTTTATGTGAAAATAGTCAATAAAGACAGTAGTGGCCTGAGTGATTCCGAATGCAACAAGCATGACCAGAGGACAAAGAAAACTAAGACGTAATATGCCAAGATTTTTACAAAATCACCATAATCAAAGAAAGGTGCCAAAAAATAGTACACATGTGAAGGGATAAAAGACAATTTTTGAAGAACATCTTTTGGACACATATCATTACAAGATAACAAAGAATCAATATTCTGAAGAAAATAAATAAGAAATAATGCCTTAGCTGACACCCTTAGAAATGGAAAGTAATTGCTCTTAAAGAGGTAAAGGCCACACGCAAAAATCTTGAAGCTATTCTTGAATACACTGCCAGTTTTTTCCACTCCCTTCCACACTGCACTGGAAGGCAGTGAACTTGATCCATTTCGGCGTGCTTTGTAAGCCTTAGAAGCTACTTTAGCACCTCAGCCGGGGCTCCAGAATATACTATATTGATGGCTCTATTACCTTTTTCATTGTCTCTATAAGTTCCATTACTGGAAAGAAGAAAGTGGTAATGGAATAGAAATTCACTGGCAGTGGAGACGCAGAGCTGAGCTCTAAATAAATGTCTCCTTTCCCTTCCACCGGCCACCCCCAATGCTTTGACCCTCCTTCGCCATTACTGTTCCCAGAACTGGTTATCAATAATCTCCATTCGGTGCTGTGAGGCAATTTGGAAAGCTAAGCCTTTTCTAGTCAAGCGAAAAAGAAAAAATAGAATTCTCATCTCCTGCCTCCTCTCTCTTCTTTTCAACCAAATAAGTCCTATTCTCCCCTATGTTCATCACCCCCACAATCCCTCCTGAAACTTCCCATGTCCCTTTCTAAGGGACTCAAGCATCGGGTGGAGAAAAGAAATGCCTGAGTCCCTTACCATAATGTTAGGCCCCCACCAGATTTACACATGACACCCTAACTCCTGAAATCCGTTAACAGTAAAAGCAAACAAGGTCATCATTCCTTATTTTTTTCTTTTGTCCTTTTCCCAGTAAAAATCATGTGCAGATTCCTAGGTTGTGGAAATCGAGGGTTATATGTAAATAAATATTCCCAGCCTGTACTGTGTCTTAGAGGATTTAACAAATTATCCCAAGAGGAGTTTCTGATAGTAGACGTTTATCAATACATAAAAAAAATGTAACATTATTCTGTGCTGGTTTTCCTTTAGTAAAGGGAAAAAAAAGAAATTAAAGGATATATACATATATGTGTATTGAACATACACTAAGGACAGTATATATGCTATATACATATACTATACATATGTTTTCATTACAAGCAGCATACATTTATGTCCATCATTGCTGTTTCCTGCATATCTACCCACTCAGTCTTTTCACTAATTTAGCTCTAAGATTTTTTTAGCTCTCTTGTTGACTCCTACCCAGTAGTAATCACAGACTTCACCCCACATTATTACACCACACAAGAATACTGCTGACCACTAAATAATACCAACAACATTTTATCAGTATTTAGGGCTCAGTGAAGTCCTACACTTTCCTAAAAATCAGCAGAGGAAGAGAATAACTACGGCAACATGGCATGTTCATTCACTCACTCATTCATATGCTCACTCGTCACTTACACAGTCTCTGTGTCAAGTCCTGTCCTATCCACGGGGGGATATAGGAGCGAAGAAGACAAAGCTCTTACTCTTCATGAAGTTTAGGTTTCAGTGGCGGGTAGAAAATGAAGGAAGGACTAAACATAAAACGTATCAAGTAGCAACAAGTGCTGTAGTGACAGTACAGTAGAATAAGCAGGCAAGAGTGACAGGGAGGGAGGGAAGGGGCTTTGTTCCTTACAGTGGGCAGGAAGGCAGCTCCAAGGAGGCATCATTTGACTACCAAGCCACATTCCAATCGGGCAAACACACCTGAGATTGGTGGGATGTCCTCTATTCACCCTGCTTGGTGACCCAAGTCTGCATCCAAACAGGTGCAGCTTCCTGAAGAAAATCTGAGCTGAAAAGGGAAAGGTGCCCCAAAGGCAAAGAACCTCTGCTCCTCACTCAGTATTGCTGCTTGGACTCGAAGCTGCCGGTCAGGACTCTGAAGAAACAACGTGAACCCGCACCCCAACAGCCCCCATGTGACAGAACTGGCACACTGAGACCCAGCAAGACAAGTCAGGCTTGAGGAACCTAGGTGCAAGGTGACATTGGATTAACAGCAGATAAATGTACAGACTTCCTCCTACACCCAGGATGGACATACTTAGATGCCCACTGTGTTGGCCAGTGGTAAAAAGTCTATACCCTGGAACCAGACACAATGGATTAGAAAACCAGTTCTTCCGCTGACGCCCTGAACATCCTTGAGTAAGCCATTTAAGCTTCATTTCACCATCTATAAACCAAGGCCAATAATAACTGCTCCAGAGGGCTGTTGTGATGCAGGATTGCTTTAGATAATGGATGGGAATCTGGCAGTGTTCCTGTCCCATAGTAAGAGCTACATGGGACCTTGATTATCAGAACTAAGACTGAGGGAAAATCTATAATATAAATAGAACTTAGGAACTAGAACTTTAAATAAATACATGACAAGCAAATATTCCTCAAGCTAGAACCTAATTCTATGTCCAAGAAGCAATACTCCAAGCCCAGTTAAATAAAAAAGTCATAAATTGGAACCATATTTGGAAGTGCATTTCTTTCAAAGTCTCCTTCCAAGAGCTGAGTTGAGCAAATTTTTAATAACATTTTACAATCAGATGAAAATCCTTCCTCGTTCAATTCTATTCCCTTACTAAACACATATAGAGAATTTTAGTAATTTGATCTTCTGGCAATCCTATGAATTAATCTCTTAACTCCATTCCAGGGAAAGCATTGAGAATAAGTAGTTTCTTTAAAAGTTGATAAAACTGAGATTGGAAAATAAAACCACCAACTCAGGTGTTTTTGCTTTGTGTTCTGAGTCAGTGATTATAGTGGATTGAACAGTCTTGCCCTTCCAATTTCATGTCTACCTGGAACTTCAGGATGCAACCTTATTTGGAAACAGCATCTTTGCTGGTGTAATTAAGTTGAAAATGAAATTGAGAGCACACTGCATTTGGGTGGGTCCTAAATCTAATGAGAAATGCCCTTATGAGAGACAGAAAAGGTCTCACAGAGACTCGGGGAAGAAAGCCATGTGAAGAGAGAGTCAGAGAGTAAATTGAAGCAAAAGCCAAGAACTCCCTAGAGCCACCCTTCCCTGAAGAGTCAAGAAAGGATACACCCCCTAGGGCCTTTGGAGGGAGCCACCTGGTCAACACCTTGACTTGGGGCTTCTGACCTCCAGAACTGTGAGAAAATAAATTCTGTTGTTTTAAGACATCAAGTTTGAGATAATCCACTGTAGCTGCTACAGGAAAAAAAAAAAAACAAAAAAAAAACAAAAAAAACGGTGATTTTCTGAAATACTCATTTCTTTCTATGCATTATGATGGCCTCCAACAGCCATATTCTTACCCTCAAAAGCCAAAGATAAGAATAAAGAAGAGAGGACGACAGAGGCCTTTTCTGGAACTTTTCCTCTTTGAAGATCTGGGTGGATTTTACCATGACCCCAGCTGTGTTACTATTGACCCCAGCTGTGTACTATTTAGTGTAGACACTAACATGAAACTACCACAAAATAAGATTGATTCCCATGGGCCATGCTTCCTCCATAAATTTTATTCTAGACAAAGGGAAAAAGGCAGGATCACAATTGCGAGTGTTAGAAAGGTCCGGGGTGATGTCGTGGGAAACAATAAACATCATTTTTAAAAGCTCAAAGAGGAAAAATATCTACATCGAAGCAATGCTGCTCCTGCAGTAATGTTTCTACCTTCCATTTGAAGACAGATAAATTTTCTATGACAGCTCTTAATAGCCTCTATAGTTATTCACTGAACTTGCCCTCAAAATTACAGAGTAATAGAAGGATAATAGCATTTGACTGACTACAGAGGAAAAGTGGGCTTTTCCAATAAAGTGGCCATTTCATCCCGCCCCCCAATCCTGGGCTGTCCAATGAGGGGGCTCTGGGTGCCCAAAGACTGAGGAATAGCCTAATACAGCTCTCATCAAGCAATGCCATTTGGACCCTCCATCTATTTATCCATAGGAAAAAAAGAATATTTCCCTTGCTACAGACCACATCCACATTAGCCGAATGTTTCCATGAGAATAGTCAAATCTGAGTCTGTTACATTAAGCCATATGAACTGGCCCATATTCAACCATGTTAACCCACAAGAATGGCAACTACATAAGTTATAATCTAAAATTCTACTTTACTTATTACTGTGTAAACTATAATAGGGGAATTTCTTTTAGACCCGAAATCGGGGTGGGGGGGAATCATTAGTTGGAACTGCACAGTTAGATGTTTGAGAAAGAAACGAGCTACAACAGGGAGTATACACGGAAAAACATATTTTGAAACATTTTTAGATCCATATTTTTGAGGTTACAGAGTTAAACATAAATGAATTCAAAACGATGCTCATTTCTTCCTGTCCTCACTGCCACCTCCACTGCTCAGGCCCCTGGTGGATCAGACCAACAACTGTTTAACATGGTCTCTACTTCCTCTATGAAGGCCCCTTTAGCCATTTTTTTTTTTAAATAGCAGCTGGATGGGATCTTTTCAAAGCAAAGGCCAAAGGATCAAGTCACTCCTTGCTTAAAATCCATCAGTGGCTTGTGTTCACACTCTAAGGACCTTACTATAGCTATGAAAGCCTGCATGATATGGTCCCTGCCAACTTCTCCATTTCATTTCCTTCCCCTCCCAACCCTCCGGCCATACCATCCAGCTCTCGGCTCCTGGATTGTGTCAACCACAGAGCTACCTACAGGACCCCAGCCCTCTGCAAGGCTGGTTCCATATTCTTCAAATTTCATGACCTTTGATCCACTACCATCAAATGGTAACATTTTTACCTGTCGCAGCATCCTCTTTATTTCTTAAATTTTTCTCAATTTGTTTATGTACATAAATACTACTTTGCATAACTTGTTTATTTTCTGGGTTTCTCCACTAGAATAGAATCTCCCTGGAGGCAAGGATCATGTCCATTTCTCTTAACACGGTTTATCTTGTGCCTAATACAGAGCCTGGCCGAAGGCCAACACTCAGCAAATATTTTATGAATGAATGAATGAATGAATGAATGAATGATTCAAATTACAAAAATACATGCTGAAGAAAAGAACATTTCTCTCAACCACAGAAGTGTACCACATTCCACAGAAACAGCACAATTGGCTTATTTGTTGTGTTGTGTCATCAAATGCTCACAGGTGTATATATTCATACCTCTTCCTCTCTCACAAATCAGAGCTTCAAAAACTTAATACACAATTAGTAACTGACTTCTTATTGAGTCTAACATAATATGCAGTTACTCAAACCAGTTCAATGTTTTAAAGAATCATGTTTTCAATCAATCTTTCTTTCTACGTATGACTGTGTTGGCCTCATATTCACACATTTTTGTGTAGACAGAGATCATTTTGATGAGTTTCACCTCATACTCTCAACTGTAGCCCATTAATTCTATTATGAATTCTTTATAATTACCAACACATAAGCATTCATGATCTAATCATGTAATTGATCTAGTCTCCCGTCAGAATTAATTTGTTTTGCCTTTAAAAATAACTTTAAAAGGAAAACGAAAAGGCTTTCAGATTGAAACTCATGATATGAAATATCCCCACATGTCTCAGACCAAAACAAATCTGAACCAGGACCAGTCCCTTCACATAGGCTACCCACCCTCTTCCCTTTTATCTCACATTAGTTTCTAAAGCAAAACCTACTGACTTTTTTAGAAATCTCATGGTTATTTGAGTAAATATGGCTTGTAAATATTTTTTTCAAATTTTTATTTAAATTCTAATTAGTTAATATACAGGGCAATATTGGATTCAGGAGTAGAAGTCAGTGATTCATCACACACATACAACACCCAGTGCTCATCACAAGTACCCTCCTTAATACTCATCATCTATCTAGCCTGTCTCCCCCCACCTCCTTCATCAACCCTCAGTTTGTTCTCTATCTTTAAGAGTTTCTCATGGTCGTTGTTTGTTTTTTACTCTTCTCCTATATGTTCATCTGTTTTGTTTCTTAAATTCCACATGAGTGAAATCATCTGATATTTGTTTTTCTGTGACTGACTTATTTTGCTCAGCATAATACACTCTAGCTTCATCCATGATGTTGCAAATGGCAAGATTTCATTCTTTTTGGTGGCTGAGTAATATTCTGTCATACACATATACCACATCTTTATCCGTTCATCAATCAATGCTCATTTGGGCTCTCTCCACAGCTTGGGTATTTCTGATAACGCTGTTGTAAGCATCAACATTGTCTTTGTTTTTCTCAGTCAACAATGTCTGAATCTAAGGAATGTCATAAAATAACCAGTAACTTCTGTGGTATCCTTCCAGCCTTTAATAAATGAGAGGAAACCCCAAAACAAGACTGGCAACTGTCTGTGAGCAGTAGTTGCCAAAAAGTACAGCGATACCCGCCCTATCCTCACGGAATACGTTCCAAGATACCCAATAGGTGCCAGAAACCATGGATAGCACCAGACCCTACATATACTATGTTTTTTCCTCCACATGCCCACCAATAATACAGTTTAATTTATAAATTAGGCCAGTAAGAGATAAATAATAATAACTAATAATAACATAGAATTGTAACAATGTACTCTAATAAAAGCTATGTGAATGTCATCTCTCTCCCTCTCAAAAATACCTTACTGTAACGTACTCACTCTCCTCCTTGTGATGATGTGGCAGAATAAAATGCCTACGTAATGAGATGAAGTGAGGAGAATGATGCAGGCATCGTGACTGAGCAGCAGGCTACTAGTGACCTTCGGACAATACGTCAGGAAGAGGATCATGTGCTTCCGGATCACGGCTGACGAAGGGTAAATGAAACTACAGAAAGTAAAACCATGGATAAGGGCAAACTACTGTGTAGATTAAATGTAAATATTGTGTGGGCACCATTACCAGAATACTCAAAAAGAAGATAGGAATCTGGAGCGTTCAGAAAGAATGACAGAAGAATTAAATAAACCTCCATGGAAAAATTAAGTTCCAAGGGAAAAAATATCAGAAAATTCAAAGTGTATCCAGGCACCACATTAAAAACATACATTTTTGGTCTGTAAAATCTACAGGCTCAAGAAGTAGATTTTTCTCAAGTTAGCATGAGTGGGGTAAATTCAATTTCCCAGCACTAAGCAAAAACAGGTTAAAAGGCAAATAAGTAATATGGTCTTCACAAGGTCACTATTAACCTATTCATAAGCCATGGTAACTAGAAGAGGAATGAAAAACTGGGAGCCAACTTCTCCCAGAACATTAATAAAAATTTCTTTTTCAGATTCGTTAGTTGAAAAGATCTTAAATAGATAGCAAATACCCTGGTGAGACAGTCACAGGACATGCTGGAAAAGTCTAGCACTCCTCAAGCCCACACGGGGGTGTGATACCCACAGTCAGACATCACCATCTGATCATAGCAGTGTTTCCCATCGATCTGGGCTGTAATCTTAAATCTTTCTCAACACAGCACTCTGGACAGCAATTATGGATTGATCTGAACCATTGGAAATATGATACTAACTTTAGTGTCAGAGGAATCTCAGAAAGAGAGAAAAAGGGAGTGTACTCTGTGAGGCGAGAGAAACTGCGTAAGGGACGAGAGAATGAAGGAAACATTCTGCTTCAGGAAAGTAGGGACAAAGTACCAAGTGTCCAAAAGGAAATGGGATAATCCTGAAGACCAGCTTAGCTTCCTTCACCATTTCTTTTCGAAATAGTTCTGGACACAGAAACTTAAATTGCTTCTAGAAACATGAAGGATATTCCCTCTAATAAAAGTAACAAGATGATAAGGCTATAGTAGGATGTACAAATGCACAGAATCCTTGATGTCTTTATAAGGTGATTTTACTGGCAACATAGCTCAAGAAACCGAACAGTTAGTAAGTTGGATATTTTCTTTTCTCTAGCACTATTTAATAAATTATGACAACATAACTGCCAACAACTTTTTCACAGAATCACGGGCTAAATAATAAGATAGACACTAAATTATTTTGCGGTACTAGATTCATTAATCCAAATATAGAAGACATCTACATCAAAGATTATGAAGAATTACATTAAATCAGTGGAAAAAAGCTAAAGTCAATTTTTAAGTTAAATGTGACAGAGTTCTAATTTGAAATAAAAATTCTGAATCATGCATATTCAATCAGTAATCAATCACAGCATTCAATAAGGAATGAAAAATAATGGCCCATTATATCATTTCTAGAGTTCAAATTATTAGAAAGCGTTATAGTCAAGTGCCTGTTACAGTTTACTGAACAGATGTGCATGCTGATGTCACGTTTGATTACAATACTGATCAACCTCAGCAATAGCAAGGAATCAGTCAAAACATCAACTGGAAGATTGCCGGATGGTCTCATCCAAATGTTGGGAAGTAGAATCCTTCCTTTCAGTGTGACTTTCTAAATAAGGCTTTATAATATATACATATTGATGAAAAATATATATTCATTCAAACAAATTCAAGTTGGACAGTATGTCTTTGTTTCCATAAAACTGAAGTATTTCAAATACTTTCACTGAAGATCTGTGGATCTTCAGATTCTGAAGATCTGAAATTCTAAGTAATTAATTAAGCTCCTGGCACAATGACCGGCAAATGGTGAGCACGAAAATGTTATGTTCCAGTAGGTTGAGTGAATGGATGAAAGAAAGAATGAAACAGAGTGATGTGGTGAGAAGATCCCAGGATTAGAATTAAGAAAGCCTGCATTCTTGTGCCACCTCTGTAATTAATCCTGTGGAATGACACCGGGAAAGTTCGTGAAATCCATTACACTTCCATTTCTTCATCTATGGAATTAGAAAACTGAACAAGAAGATATAGATTTCTTCCATCGCTATGATTTCTTGACATGTTACCAGACAGAAGGCAAAAAGTTTCATCTTAGAAATGCCTCAGTGAAAGATATTACCCATAAGCAATCCTGACCAAGGCAATGAAAACAATGCTCAATTTTTATTTCAGTGAGCTATGTATCAGACAATAGCCATACTGGTCCTCTGAAAATTATGTTAAAGACTTGATAGTCATGATTTAAAATTTAGCTTATTAGACAACGCCTTCTTAAAATTCTTCCCTTTTTGAAAGTGTAGAATGCCCAGTCTACAAACAACTCCACACTCAACTCTCTATGTAAAGCTTTTGCCTTAAGCAATGACACTATCACTTATGAGTAAACAGGATGATAGTATACACAGTGTAGAGAAAATACAATATCACAAACACGAAAGAACAGGATAAACCATAACCTCACGTACAAAAGATGATTCTAGCATTCTTTGTCAATGTATTTCCCTCTTCATGTGAAATGATTTAAGGCTGATAAAAAAAATTTGATTTCCAATTATCTTCTTCTTTATAAAAAAAAGTCATTAATTTTACCATAAGCATCTTATAAATACAAATCTCAAGACTGGCCTATAAGATACACTTTCATATTAAGAATTTCCAGTGAGACACTTAAGATAAAATCTGGATTGGGGCACCTGGGTGGCTTAGTTTGTTAAGCTCCCAACTCTTGATTTTGGCTCAGGTCATGATCTCGCCATCATGAGATTGAGCCCCATATCAGGCTCCACGAGGTGAGTGTGCTCTCTCTCTCCCTCTCTCTCAAAAACAAATAAACATTAAAAAAAAAAAAAAAAAAAGATTGAATCTGGATCATAGATAGTTCCGGAGAATGTCAGCCTGTGTGTGAAGAGACTTTAAGAGATTATCTGGAGTTAATCTAGACCAATCCTCTACCTGGGGACAAATCAATGAGCATAGTGGCAGCGACCAGTAAGTGTCTGCTGAATGAATGAATTCATGACCCAATATTTCATGAAGTACATTCAGCAGAGTCAGTATAACACAATTACCTTACCTTACAATGAATAAGAAACGAGACAAATAAAGAAGAGGTGAAAAGGAAAGGACAAAAAGAAGAAAGTTAAAGGCACAGAGTACAAACCATTAATGTCACCAACAATTGCCCTGACTGCCATTCCATGACAGGAACACCCAGGGCCCCGACTTTCAACTACAGATAATAACTGGCTACTTATCTTTTCAAAAACATCTCTGGCTATTGATGCTTCTCAAGTGTAGCTACATCTGAGGCGAATCACAATGTTCTCTTTAAGTGTTTAATATGATTATCCCAAAAGTCAAAAGGAATTTGACTTACTATTTTCTAGATCTTTGAGAACACGAAGAATAGTTTAGTGAGGATACTTCTCTTTACACAACTCCCTGGGATGTATTCTAGAATATTTAATGACCCTACACATTCTTATATTGGTATCTTTATTTCTAAATGTACAAAAGACATTAATTTATTCAGAATTTATCCTAGGTGCATTTCCCCAATATTCCCTGGTCTTCAATGCACTTCAGGGTTTGGCTGCAAAATTCATGTCTAGATATTTAATGAAACCAATCTTTATAACACTCCTGTTACAATGGATTTCCCTCACAATTTCTTATGCTGCTAATTTAATTAGCTGAACTCATTTCTGTGATTTAAAACTTACCTATAATTTTTTTTTTCATTTTCCTCATCAGCAAATTTTAAGTTGATAAACACAGGCAATAAGAAGAATTCTTTCTCTTGAATATCAAGAGCATAAAGAGCATGTAAATACTCCTTGCCAACATTTTCCACTGAAAAATACCATCCAGGCATGCCTGGGCTCAGTCGGTTAAGTTCCGACTTGGGCTCAGGTCTCAATCCAGGTTAAGGCCCGCATCAGGCTTTGTGCTGACAGCTCAGAGCTGGGAGACTGCTTCAAATACTGTGTCTCCCTCTCTCTCTCTCTCTCCCTTCCCCCACTTGTGGGCATTCATATTCTCTCTCTCTTAAAAATAAATGAAAATGAATTTTTTTAATTTTTTAAAAATATCATCCAGCATTACCTTACCCTTAGTAAGAGATGAACAAAGGGATATTTGCAAAACTCTTTTTTTGAGGAAGTATTTAAGCTGTTCAACTATTCTATAACCAAAAGCAAAATTCTTGACTGCTTCCCTAATTACTGAATCCCATTATTTTAGGAACTATGGCAGCATATTGTTTCATTAATTACACCCTACACCAAATTGTCATGCTCTACGGGCAATGTATGTGATTAATAAAAGCCACATGATTTTCCCAATGCTCAAAAATTGGAGGTATACAGCATTTAAGAAAGAAGGGAAAAAATAGCAACTGAACTAAAAAGACCATCTATTTGGGGGATGCCTGGGTGGCTCAGTCGGTTGGGTGTCCGACTTTACCTCAAGTCATGATCTCGCAGTCCATGGATTCAAGCCCCACATTGGGCTCTGTGCTGACAGTCAGAGCCTGGAGCCTGCTTTGGATTCTATGTCTCCCTCTCTCTGCTCCTCCCCTGCTCACTCGCTCGCTCTCTCTCTCTCTCTCAAAAATAAACATTAATTTTTTTTTTTTAAAAAGACTACCTATGTGGATATTCTTCATGGTTTCATGGTATTAAATAGCATTATGAGGGTTAACCTATCCCATATTTTAGGAAACTAAGGAAAGCAACTCAGAAAAATTAGATGCTAGGTTCTCTAAACTCCAGGGGGTATATAAGAGTATCAATAATGACAATACAACATGTGTATTTTGGCTTTTTCATTTACTCCTGCTTCGCTGAAAAAGTTAATATATATAAGAAATCTAAGTGTATCTATTGATATATGGATAGAAAACTGGTCACTCATTTTTGTCCATGCAGCTATTTTAAGTTACCAGATTTCTGACATAGATCAATCCAACATTTTAAGACACACTCAGTGGAAACTAATGAAAACTATACATTTGGGATACAAAAGTAATATGCTATATTAATTACTTATTTTCAGGTAATTCTCGGTCTAGTGTCACACACATACTCATCTACTCACTGTGTAAGTAGTGGGGTAAATGGTTAAGTTACACAGACACAGCCTGGGCTATAATAGAGCTCACAATCTATCTCAATGTTTCTCAGTGGGGAAGACACTATCCCCTAGGGTGCATTTTGGAAATTTGCAGGGATTATTTCTACCTTATAGTCAAATTACTCTTGAGCACTTAATGCTGAAAATCTCAGTTTATAGGTAAAATATAAGTTTTATTTTCTTTCCCTATATGTTACAGTTGGGGAAATATATTGATCATTAAAACTAAGATAGGCAGGTCACATAACTAAGGATTCCATGTCAAGATAATAACAGGGCATTGCAAAATGTTTATTATAAAGGGGAATGTATGGTCTAGGAGTGAGAAGGACAGACATGTAAACACATAAAAATACAGTAGAAAACAGACTGTGTACTAAAACATCGTTATATGCAAAGTGCCAAAAGGACACAAAATATGGAGTACCTACCTGAGTAATTAAGAAATACATTGCAGGGAAAAGACACACCAAAAGTGGGCTTCAAAAGGCAAACGGGGGTAGGGGGGCAGGTGGGCGCCTGGGTGGCTCAGCAGTTAAGCGTCTGACTTCGGCTCAGGTAATGATCTCACAGTTCATGAGTTCGAGCCCCACGTCGGGCTCTGTGCTGACAGCTCAGAACCTGGAGCCTGCTTTGGATTCTGTGTCTCCCTCTCTCTCTCTGCCCCTTCTCCACTCACGTTCTGCCTCTCTGTCTCTCTCAAAAATAAATAAACATTAAGAAAAAAAAATTTTTTAAGGCAAATGGGGCTTTCTAGCTAGACAAGCAGAGAGCCAGCCTCACCTGGGGGAAGAACAACAGAGGCACCAAGTTGCAGAAGGAGAAACACGGAGAGCAAACAACTGTGCCAGAGGCTGAAGTTAATATGTTGCCCTGGAGCTGCTGCCTGTATTTCATACTAAGGAGTTTCATGCTTATCAAGTAGGCAGCAGGAAGCCATCAAATCGCAGAATAATTTCTCTGGTCATTTCTGATTTCAAAAATATATAATTATGTTCAATCCTTTGCCTACAGAAATAATTATTGGACTCTTGATATTTATATTTTGCTTACTGTATTATTTCAAAGGCTTAGTTATTCTGCTACAGGCTTTTAAAATACCTTAAAATGTTCAAAGCAACACCACGATTTTGAATGCAAATAAAAAGGAAATCAGAAAAGGAATATTGAGTTTAAATTTGCAGCGCTCTTTCCAAAATGTGTCTGTGAAAGTGCTATTCCACATGAAAATGCAACCAATTTACTTGAGTTAAAATATACATTTGTTTGATTAAGTTTTCAATTTTACCTTGTTGCTTCCTTTGCAGCAAAAGCTGCTCCTTTTGAAATACAGACTTCATTTTGGAAGTTTCCAGAGGAAATTATTGATTAAAAATTCTATTTTAGATAGCATAGATGTTTTATTTATCTCCTATTTTGGGTAAGAGTGTGGTGTGAGGGCCCAGCAGAGGATTTAAAATCAGTTTCTTAATAAGGAGATACACACGTGGAAACTGACTTACAGCAAGCCGCCCTACAGCCAAGGAGCTACAGTATTAACAAAAGAACCTCTCTTTGCTACACAGAATTTTATCCTAGATCTGCTCCTGGGACACTGCTGCTCACAAAGGGAGCTCTGAAGTCGATGGATTCCTTTTTGTGTTATCACTGTTTTCTCAAACCAGACCAATGAACTCTCCAGCCCTGACCCTTTACCCTAGGCTGACCCTCCCACAGACTAATCTCTGTAGGGCTCATAAAAGCAAGTTGTAAACTCCAACAGCTGTCCAGTCTAGGGGGATAGCTCAGGACCCCCCCTACTTTCTTGCCCCTTTCCTGACACTAAACACTTCCACATTCTTTTCTCATCCACCTTCGCCAGTACACAGAGGTCGATACCCTCTGTGATTTGGTTCATCACAAGTTTCCACTCCTAACTTCCTGAACTTTTTGGCTTAGGAAGTCACGGGAGGTTCGCTTTAGAGCTCTGATGTATCTACGGCCCATCCCAACCCTACACAGAAAGTGTCCTTCCACACTCCAGAGCTACCAGAAAACATTTATTGATCTTTCCTGCAACTTGTAGCCTGTTCTGAGGTTTGTGTGTGTGTGTGTGTAAATATATATTTGTACAATGTTCTGATAAGGATTAAGCTTACTTGAAGCCTACATGTTAGAACAGAAATTATTTAAGTGGAAAAGTTACAGCAAAGCAAAGAAATTAATAAAATACAGGCTTCTGACAATATTAAATTAAAATTGTTCATATTTGTAATGAGCATTCACACATTCAGCTATTCATTTTATGTGCATTTATAAAATAAAGCTGAAAATAGCTGCCGTGCACATGGGCGTGTTTGGAAATGCCTAAAATGATCACAGCCTGAACAATATTTTACACATACACACACACATTTATATATATACATATATAGATAGATCTCATATATATATACACACACACATATATATATGGCTCTCAACTGAGAATGTTCCCACAAAGTGAGCAGAAACACACACACACACACACACACACACACACACACACACACACTAGTTCAAACAGAAAACGAAAAACAATATAGAAATAAGTTTTCATACGGAGAGTTGCTGGGCATAAAATAAAACCGAAATTACATAGCAGTTAGATCTTCAAGTGAAGACGTTTGACCAACATTTATAAAGTTGCCAAGTGTCTTCCATTTTGCCAAAGCTCACCCATGTTGCTAAACCCTAATGGCACAAAAGACTACCACACAAAGCACAAAGCAGACCACAGGGCTTGGCAGGAGCGCAGTAACTGTGATATTCGTCCTCACAGGCCAAGGCAGTATTTGAGCAGAATTAACCTACTTGATGTTCATTATGTAAATTTTAACTTCCACCATGATGCCGCCAAACCGAATGCTGAATGTGTTTTTCAAATTAATTTCCTATGTCTATTACCTTACTCACTTTTTTTTTATGATGACATGCCTTGTACTACAAATATATGATTGAAACGGCTGTTGGGTTACATGAGTCCAAGGAAGGCAGGCCAGAATATCCTGACACCATGGCCTCCCATAGCTCTAGGGCTTTCCTACAATGACAATACCCAAGGCAGAGACCAGTGTTCCACAGAAGGGTCTCTGTTCTTGCCCCTTCTGCACACGTGTGGACAATATCTGCAAACAGGCCCAGAAAAGCACAGCTGGCTGACTCTGTACATTCTTCCCCTCACCAACCTCCTCCCTCGCCACCAAAAAAATGCCAAATACATCATCTACTCCTTAAATAACCAGGGATGCAGTCAGCTCTAGTCTGAGGTAGCCAACCACCTATTACATACTCATAACGTACAAACAAGTGTTCACGGCTATGATTTTTATTGTTCTAACATTCACTCTCAGGAATGAATAGGAGAGATCCTTGGATTCACCCATTGTATTTTGCTTTTACTTTAGGAAGTCTGCAAAGAGGGCATACCTATTTCCGCCCTCCTTCCCATTTTATCCAACTTCCACTGTCAGTTGCAGGGAAGTTGCAAAATCCACCGGCCGGGCCCAGGAAGCTGCTTTGAAAGGGGAACCAGGAGAAGCTGACAGAGCTACCAGGCACCCCTGCTCACTATCGGTCCCCTCACACGTTGTATAGGTTGTACAGCCACAACGGCCATCAGGCAGAGGGCCCTCTGAAACTGCCATGGGGAAAGGCGGAGGATGAGAAAGACTCATTCGTCCCTGCAATTGTCCAACAGTGGCAGGAGTAGACCAGATGACCCACATTCCCCTCATCCTTGTCTATGTTGGTGGGGGCAGCAGACAGTGCATGGGGAGACCCAGATTCACTCAGACGGCCACATACCAGTGTTTAACCATATCTGCCGTCTAACATTTAAGTACAACTGAGATAAAAAGAAAGTCTCCTTTCACATTTTGGAAAATCCCAGTTCTTTAAGCAATGCTCAGTGTGAATGGAAAAATCTCTCTCCCACTCTTGGCTTCACTTTGTTATTACATGACTACACACCAAGAAAGCATCTGGTTCACCTCCCTGAAAGCCCTTGTTTTGTTTCCTCTTACGCATTCCAAAAATAGAGTCTAGACTTTTAGTGTCATTGAAATCTGAGTCAGAAGAATAATCAAGAAAATAATAATTTGTGAATGATTAATTAGGCCCAATACCATATTAGAAAGGAGCTATTTTTAATTTGCAAAGGCCAGGATACCATGGCTATATCCCAGTGAGAAGGAGCGTGCAGCATTTAAAGGGGCTGAACTGATGGACGGACAGACTGCTTGTCAATGACTTTATCATCACTGATTGGCCTCCACTGTACTCCTCAAAAACAGAATACAGATGAAATCACAGACCAAAGTCATCATAACATGATACATGTCTCAGAACACAGGGTTAACTGTAAGAAAAAATATTTCTATTCATGGGAAGGTGGAAATTATCCCTAAACTCACCTTCATTTTAAGCTTATCATACCAACAAGAACATGAAAAACGTGATTACCATATGCATACTAAACCGATGAAGACGACGACAGGTAGGAAAACTATAGTGGTAACTGCTTAATATTTTTAATTTCATTATCTTTTCCCTTTATTTTTATTCAATCTACTTCTAAAATAATGGAGTAGGAAATTAGAAGAGGTAGAATAATTGAGGGGTAGTGACACTAACTCCAAAAGCAGCAAAGGCCACATTAATAAAGTTTAAGCTAAGCCACATTTGAGCTCCCTCTTGCCCTTCCTCTCCCCTCTTCCAGGACTTAATCCTTGATCCCTGGGGTCGCCACCAACCCCAAGGCAGAGAAAAGACTCTCCGTCCCAAAAGATGACACCCTGGTCAGACGCCTACAGAGGTAGAATCATGAATGACCTTATTACTCATGGACTTCCCCGCTACCACAGAGATGGAAATTGTATTTGAACATGGGGAACATTCTTAATCAGGGCTCCTAATTCTAATTTGGGTTTTTCCACCAGCTCTGGGATTCTTAGGCTTTCATTATAACAAAGGTGTTATAATGATCGATGTTTTCTAAAGTCTTTGTCAGATCTAAAGTATTTTATTTAAGAAGCACCCAATTCTTTACTCCAACCACGAAAAAAATGATAATTATGAAACGCGAGAAAGTTGGTAATTATTGCTACAATGGCATCATATTAAAATACTTAATCAAATGGATAAAATTAACACACCTTAAATTTACACAATGTCATATGTCAAATAAATTTACATTTTTTTAAAAAAAGCTCTGAACCCTGAGTGTTTATTGAAATCTATAGGGAGACTGTGCAAAAGATTGATTTCAGAATTCTAATGTGGACTCACTGATTGAGAACCTTCTGGAATGAACACCCCAAATGACCTGAAAGATCCCCAGGTGATTCGGGTAGTTCACCAGGTGATCCTGATGACGTCGGCCACTGCACTGGATCCCTAGATTATAAACTCCTTGAGGGTGGCAAGTCTGCCCTGTGCATCCGGAAATCTCTGTAACTCAGTAACTCAGTAGTGAAATCTCAGTAACTTAACTGCTGGATGACTATGTATCTACCAAACAGAACTTACACATCTTTTGCTTGTTACTGAGTTGTGTTGACAGAGAAAGAGGATATACAATCGAGGCAAAAAGGTATGTTTATTCAATATCATGTATTTATAAACACACAAAACTGAGCTCAGCTTTAACTAAACAGAGATATAAATCATAAATCAGGAATAAATTATGCATTAACATAAACTTTTTTAGTTCATCATATTTTTTGAATGGCTCATTCTTATAGGCAATGGTTTTAGCATTTATTTTATTAATCTGACCTACATTGTTAGCTGTAGAGTTTACCGTCACAGACGACATATTAATCTAAGTAAAATGGAATTTTGAAGAGATATATTCTCATGGATTAAACACATGGGTCATTCTGATTTATTTTCATTAAGTCATTTGTTATTTTTTTTTCTTGATTTGTTTGCTTTTCAGTTGCCAGAGGAATGAAAAGTCAAAATATAAGCTGATGTAAATCTGCCTCTGAATTAGATCCCTGTTTAGAGTGTAGCAACAATGTCAAACATTCCCTCCGAGGAAGCTATTAATTCTGGAAGCAGAGGCTCAGAATGAAGAAAGGAAGTTGTGTCTTAGTGTTTATTTCCTTATGATGTGAAATGCGCTCCTTTGCATTGAAATGGACAGAAAAAAGACTAAAGCATTAACTTGGGGTTCATTAAAAGTAAGCACGAGCCTGTCCATTCATGACATTCCCCCCAAAAATCTCCTCTGGTGAAAAACAAAATCACTGGCACAAACAGCTGGGGTTGTGTGATGCCATGCTGCCTGAATACCATTGTTTGATAGGTTTAATGTCACTTTTGTACTATTATACACCACAGAGAGAGATGTTGAGTTGCTTCCCGCAGGGTGGCTAACATTCTGTAGCTAATTGCGTATGGCTCCATGACAGTACTGAAGGAAGGACGACCCCGTATATGTCTCAGAAGGGAATAGAAAGATACTTTGTTTATAGTCACCCATCTGTCTGGTCACGATAGAATCACATATGAATACAAGCCATAGTTTAGTGTGTCCTTCAAGAATGATTTTCTCATTATGTGCAGTCTATCAGCTACCTCTCAGTACAGGCTACCAGACACCGTTTCTATCTTCTTCACGAATAATCTATCTGTTATTCTAAGGCTCCAACCAAAGTGAAGTCTTTCTAGTACACTCTGTAATCATACAGAAAATATTGCTTTGTAGGATAAAAGCTAAATTCAGGTTAAGAACAAAAAAGTGCAGGAGAGCAAAATGAAAAATCAAGTATCTACATGAAGACTCCTCCGTGCCTGTTTTGTTCTATGGCTTATTTTAACAGAATCACAGAATGCACACTAACCTGCATCGGAAAGGACCTAAAACAGCATCTACCCCATAATCGTCCCTTTGTGGCTGAGTGAGTGAGGTCGAGAGGTTAAATGTCTTTGCCTAAAGTTCAAAGAGTGAACGACAGAACCTAGCTCTCCTGAAACCTAAGCTCTAGCTATCAATAAGCAAGTAGGTTCAGCTGAGAAACTGTTCAATGCATTTCTTCTCACTGATACTACTGAAATATTAATAGAGCCTTACAGACCCAAAAAGAATGACGCCAAAGCAAGAGCAAGCACACAAATGGTAGATAAACCATTTCCTTCAGAATAACAAAACCTCTAACTCTCTTAAGGCATCTGAAACTCTCTACCTCGTTACTACAAATCTTTCCTTACATATTGTATCTTACCTGTTCAACACCAATGCCTATATCCAAATCACTGGTCTACTATAAACCTTGCGTGTTCAGTAGGCATCTGGCATACATAAAAATTGAAAGGATGAACGAACAAATGAGTTAATGAAAGCAAAATCCATCAGAGTTAAGCTAGTATCAAGATAAATCTTGATTTCCACCAAGCCAGCAATAGGCCAACAAAAAACCCAATGAATGTTTTACTAAAGTGAGACTAAAGTGGCCCAAAGTCTCATAGTCAAACTTGGCAACTTGGAGAATACAGCAAGGGGAATAGAAATCATTAATTATAGGCTCTGGTCTAATAGAGATAAAGGTAAATATGAATTCCTAATGACATTAGATTTACCCAGATCTCTGTTCTTAAGAGTCTCTATGTCTATGCACAGAAGTACCCCATCAGTTCTTGGTTTTCCTCATGGACTTATTACTAAGCAATATTATTGCCTTACATTTTTCTCTACCTATATGCATTAGCGTTCCAGTTCCCATCATAGCCTTACTGCCACCAGATATTTAATTATATTTGTACGTGTTTATCTGTTCCTTGTATAGAAGACCAGCTGTGAAAGCAAAGAGTTGTCTTGTTCAGTTTGTGTACTCAGTTCCTAGTATCTTACACATGAGTTGAATGAAGGAATCAGACTGAAATGGTTTGTTGAGGCTGAATTATAAGAAACCATCAAACTACTTACACTACTTTATAACTGTGGAATAATTTGTTTCTATATAATCTAAATTATGTTGTTTGATAATAAGACCCAATATTATGTCTCATTATTGCACAAAGAGTTTAACCCAAAATCTAAGCTAACTAGATCTGGCTGATCTTTCATATCATCTTATATCATCTTTCATCATCTGTCTGATATCTATAGCAGGCTCAATGACATCCACCCAAAGGCTATGCTATCCCCAACCCCTGCGCCAAGTTTCTTCCTCAAACAAGATATATTCTGAATCATTACACTCCCTATCAATGAAACTAGATCCCTGTTATCTTTGGAATAGGTCATAAAAATGCCAAGAATTATTTTCAACGTCAACTTAGATTTGAAAAATAGAATAAAACACCCGTCACGTTCATCCATATAGCTGCAGACTCTGCTCTATCAGCCTTAAAAAGAAATTATCTATTATCTGTTGGGGTTCACCTCAATTACTTATTTTCACAAACCTTTTCAGTTTATCAAAGGGAGAGTCATTTTGATTGGCCACCTAAACAAGTTAATACAGTGGGAATAAATGCCACCTCTCTAAATGAACATAGGAGTGCAAGATATTGACCCATTCTGAATTTTTTCCCTAAAGGAAGAATTACAACAATTAATATCTGCATGTGAAACACTTTATTAAACAATAACCAAGCCTGTCCTTCATTATTACTTTAAAAATCTGTCCATAATCTAAGTGAACCAGATTTGGCTATTTAAATCCCTTTAACATAATCCTTGGTAATTTCCCTGGTGCATGTGGCAGGCTTTGTGAGCGCCCATCTAAAGTTTATTCCAGTCACCCACAAGCCTCATCCTCAATGCTAGAAGCCCAATTGTTTAAAAATCTGGCTTTTTAACAAACTCATACATGATTCAACTGACCCAAGAACTCTACTACATATAGATTTCTAACAATTGAACAACCAAAGCCCTGAAGAAGTTTGATCTTCTGTGCTGAAAAATCTGGCATTATTTTCTTTTGCTGAAATACAACTATTTTAAATCAGTGTTTCTACTGAGCTAAGATGAATTCAAATTATAAGATTATTTTATAAGTCTGCCTTATTTGAGGAATAAAGGGAAACACTGAGTTGGGAGTGTGTTGTGTTTTTTTTTAATGTTTGACATATATATGAATAAATAGTGGCAGAACATTCTGTCTGAAACCTATTTCTATACTGGTATATTTATATATTGGTATATAAACATACTTCTATATTTCTGTGTTTGCACTAATTTCCAGATAGTCCATAATTTTGTACATTATCTAGAAACCCAAAGGACATGCCAATTCTGGGACTCCAATTAAAAGTTTAAGAAGAATTTTCATTGACTGTGATGACAACTGTCTAGAATAACGAATGCAACACTGTACCTCGTCTCCTCTAGAATTTAAAGGCATCTACCCACAAAGCTCTGGGCACAAATAAAGCACTGCCAGAGAAAGACAGAATAATGTGTGTCATTTAAGTGAATTTGAAAAGTAGTTCCTTGCTGCTTTAGAGGGAGTATCTGTTGGCATTTCAAAATAATAAAAATAATAATAATACAATAATGACACAATCTGCATAATCACTTGTCAGTGAGCTTGGGTACAACAGGTGATGAAGCAAACTGATTGTTTGAAATACCCTGTCTTGGTAGATACAGATTTAATGATGATAATTTTAAAGCTAGGAATATTAACAAAAAGGTTGATTGAAGCTTTTGACCATTTCCTTTTTATAGTTCTGGTATTTTCATTCCTTCTTGTAGAGTACTAACAGTTTCCTCAAGCGGCAAAACCGTTTCAATAGTTACTTCAAATACTAATAAAACAATAGCAAATGTGAACAAAATGAGCATACTTTTAGGTTTGTAATTCAGCTCAAACTAGAATATCCAAACATGATTATCATCAACTAATATTTTATAAGTTAATGACCTTACATGCTGGCACTATCAATAGTATTGCAATAAAAAATGAGAGACTACAATGGCAAAACTCCATTTTTTTTAATGTTTATTTATTTTTGAGAGAGAGCGACAGAGTGCAAGCAGGGGTGGGGCAGGCAGAGAGGAAGACACAGAATCTGAAGCAGACTCACGTCTCTGAGCTGTCAGCACAGAGCATGACACAGGGCTTGAACCCACAAACTGCGAGATCATGATCTGAGCCAAAGTTGGTCGCTTAACCGACTAAGCCACTTGGGTGCCCTGCAAAACTCCATTTTTATTCCTGCTTTTGAAAAGCAAAACATAATTTAAGCCACAATGTAAAAATGTACGTTGTCTGATGCATGCACATTTAGATTGCTATATATTCTTGGTTGATTTATTTCTTACAATAGATATTCTTAATTTTGATTAATGTTTGCATAACATATCTTTTTCCATCTTTTTATTTTAGTGAGTTTCTTGTAGACAGCACAAGTTGGTTTATGTTTTGAAATTAATTCTAACAATTTCTATTCTTTAATCAGCATATTTAGACCATTTACATTTAATGTAGTTGTTGATATATCAGGGCTTAATCTATTACAGCAGTGGAAAACATAGGAGGAAACTGTACTTCTACGCCCTACCATTAGTAACAACAGTCACCTCCCCTTCTCCTCTGGGGTGGTGTCAGAGGAGCCCAGTAAAGAGTAAGCACTCTACCCCACCCAACAGTAAGGAGGCAACCTCTCCCTTGACAGTATCAGTGGAGGCCACATGGGGACCCAGAACCCCTAGTTATCATACACTATGCCAACACTAATCAAAAGAAAGCAGGAGTATATATTTTAACATCAGTTAAAGTAGAGTTTACAGCAAAAGAAATTACCAAAGACAGAGAAAGACATTACAAAATTTTAAAAGGGCCAGTCTACCAATAAGACATAGCAATCTTATTTTTTTATGATTTTTTTAAATATGAAATTTATTGTCAAACTGGTGTCCATACAACACCCAGTGCTCATCCCAACAGGTGCCCTCCTCAATACCCATCACCCACCCTCTCCTCCCTCCCACCCCCCATCAACCCTCAGTTTGTTTTCAGTTTTTAAGAGTCTCTTATGTTTTGGCTCCCTCCCTCTCTAACCTCTTTTTCTTTTCCTTCCCCTCCCCCATGGTCTTCTGTTAAGTTTCTCAGGATCCACATAAGAATGAATGAAAACATATGGTATCTGTCTTTCTCTGTATGACTTATTTCACTTAGCATAACACTCTCCAGTTCCATCCACATTGCTATAAAAGGCCATATTTCATTCTTTCTCAAGACATAGCAATCTTAACTGTGTATGCACCAAACAACAGAGCTACAAAACATATGAAGCAAAAACAGAATGGAAAAGGAAAATAGACAAATTGACAATTACAGTTGGAGATTCCAAAAAACAGTGTCTCAACAGTTAGTAGAACAACTAGACAGGCTACATTTAGCAAGGATACAGATGAACTCAAAAGCACTATTAAACAAAGGTATTTATTGACATTAATGAAACGCTTCACCCAAAAATGGCAGAATGCACATTCCTTTCAAGTATCCACAGAACATATACCAAGACAGCCCATATCCTGGGGCATAAAACAAAAAACAAACCTCAAAACACTTAAAACAAGTGAAAACATACAGAATATTTTCTCCAACTACAATGGAATCAAAGTAGATATCAATAATAGAAAGATAACAGGAAAAATCTCAAAGCACTTAAAAACTAAGCAACACACCTCTAAACAACTCTTGGATCAAAAAGGAAGTTTCAAAGTAATCTTTTTAAATGCATTAATTTGAAAAAAAAAATCAAAACAGAACACACCAAAAATTTGTGGCACACAGCTAAAGCAGTGCTGAGAGGAAAATTTATAGCATTAAATAATGGCATTAAATACAGCATTGGAGAAAAGGGAAACCTCAAATTAATACTCTAAGTTCCCACCTCAAGAATTTAAAATGTAAGGGCAAGATAAACCCAACGTAACCTGAAGAAAGGAAATAATAAAGATAACAGCAAAATCAATGAAATAGATGGGGCACCTGGGTGACTCAGTCGGTTAAATGTCCGATTTTTTATTCTGACTCAGGTCATGATCTTATGGTTCATGAGCTCGAGCCCTGCAGCTGTCAGCACAGAGCCTGCTTGGGATTCATTCATTCTCTCTCTCTCTCTCTCTCTCTCTCTCTCTCTCTCTCTCTCTCTCTCTCTTTCTCTCTCTCCCTCCCTCCCTCCCTCCCTCCCTCCCTCCCTCTCGCTTTGTCCCTGCTTGTGTGTGTGTACTGTCTCTCTCAAACTAAATAAATAAACATTTTAAAAAATCAATGAAATAGAAAACAGAAATAGAATAGAAACTATCAGTGAGAGAATGAGCTGGATCTCTGGAAAGACCAATAAAATGCACGAAACTCTAGCAAGATTAACAAAGGAAACATTTTTAGAAGAAATTTTGTTAGAGAAAATACAAATTGCCAACATCGGGAATGAAACGGGAGACCCACATGAGACATTACTTGCTTCTCTTTGTGATATTTAATATCTAGATTAAATCCTGATTTCATCAGGGTAACTACTGCACAATTAATGCTATTCTTCAACAGCAGAATTTCTTTCTGATAGTAGTTTAAAAAGTTTAAGCTCCTACAGTAAGAATTCTGAATATGCAGTTCTTTTTTACTTAGATTCCATTACTGCAACTTCAACTAAGCAATGAAATGCTTTTTGGTGATGATGAAATTTTAAGGTTGAGAAGTACAAAAAAATGAATAAGCTCCCCAAGGGCTGAGACATTGTTTCTTTTGTAATCATCAGCACATTCCCAGAATCAAGAATACTGTCCACTGTATCTTAGAGACAGTCAATATTTGCTACATGAATAATTGAAGGAATTAAAAATTGGAACAGGTACAAACAGTATAAATTTAAAAACAGACTAGGAGTTTAGATAAATGTTTGATTTACCTGATTTTAGTAAAAAGAAATCCACGAATCAGAGCAAAAGTCACAGGAAGGGCAGAAAAGTTGGGGATGAAATGTGGCTTATGAATAAGTATGACATAAATTCTTGCTCAAACTTTGCAGTGTCCCTCCTGTATTTCAAGCCCACTCAAATATATGGATCGCAGATCACTGGAAATCTGCTCTATCTGAATGAGACTATTTCCCCTAACAATTCCCAAAAAAGTATTACAAGACTTACCAAAAATCACTGTAAGCAAACTAATGTTAGTGAAAAAGTGGAATGAAATACTGAATAAAAAGACTGGAGAAATGCAGGTGGCTTTTTTTTTTTTTTAAGAAAGTTAAGTGATTTGATACACTGATAATTTCCAAAAAGGAAATTGAGCTTCAATGAAGCATGCATGTCCTTTTCTACATTATCTGCAACAGTGCATGTAATTTGCACACATTTAATTAACTAATAAAACCTCTATCAGTAACATCAGGTTTGGAAATGTCATTGTTGATGACAAGCAGCTCCATCAGGAATAGCTGATTGTTTTTTGTTTTGTTAACACTAAACTCCAAAGGTGCTACCTAGCACTTCTACTTGTTTTCAAATATTTCTCAATGTATTTAAATTTTGTGGGGGGTTTTCCAGGCAGGATAGAATCTACAGAATTCTGTAAATACAATGCCCTAATGAAATCATGATCCGAAGAAAAAGTGAGGCATATAAAGGAAGCACAATTACAAAGGGATTCACGAGCGCCTGGCTGGCTCAGTCGGTTGAGCTCCCGACCTGACTTCAGCTCAGGTCATGATCTTTGTAGGTCATGAGTTCAAGCCCCGCATTGGGCACTGCGCTGAGGGTTCAGAGCCTGAAGCCTGCTTTGAAATCTGTGTCTCCCTCTCTCTCTGCCCCTCCCCAACTCATGCTCGCTCTCTCTCTCTCTCTCTCTCTCCCTCTCTCTCTCAAAAATAAATAAATACAATTTTTTTTTTTAAAAAAAGAAGGTATTCACTCAACCACAGATTGTGTTCTGCAGCAGACAAATCAGGTTACCAATATGACCAGAGATATATAGCGTATCTCTCATCCCACCACTTCGATTATTTTTATCCTTGTTCTCTGATACAGAACCCTAGTAAGACCTTGTAAAATAATGCCATAAAACTGAAATTTTGAAGACAGAAGATGAAGTATAAACAATATTTTTCCACCTATATTTTACACAAGATAGTAATTTTTTACCATGTATTGAATCCTATTTTTCCCTGGAACTGGAGGAATCCAGGAAGGGACATTTGTTCTCTATAATGTCACATGGATATAGTGTCAACTTTGTCCAGAAAGAAATTTTAGTTGGAATCTGCTACGTGAAGAGATGAAAGGCAATGTCACTTGTAGTCAGAGATCAGTATTAACACAGATCAGTATCCCACTGTCAAGTCAGAGGCACAATAATTGTTCACTTAAGGTTAAAAGTTCCTCTAAAATTTGGGGTTTATGCTTCACTGAAACACATGTACATGACGACGGCATGTACACAAATAGGACACTTCTCTGAATCATCATACATGTGTATAAAGTATTGTTCTGTTGTTGTTTATGGGCAACATACCGACTACCAGCATTGAAGGACCGAGAATAGGTTTGGAAATGAGACACTGAAGATCAGACAAAGGATCTGGAAAACCAGGTCAATAGAACTTGACCCATGACCAGACATGAAGAAGAATTATCCAGGAGAATTCTATTGCCAGTAACAGAGATTACAAAATCCCCAGCACTTATTTCAGGATAGGTGTCAGGGAAGGTGGAAGAGAAATCATAAGTTCCCCTTCAGAGGCATGAACTTTGCAGGTGACTACAGAAGGTCCTAATGAAGATGGGCTACAGCAAGTCAAATATGCTGGTCCCCAGCTTAACAGAAAAGCCAGAAAGTCTAGTTCAACAAGGGCGTGCTTATCATTGACATCTCTATATACGGTGTATATACATTTAATTAACTAATAAAACCTCTATCAGTAACATCAGGTTTGTCAGGATATGTGTACATCATCTCTACATATTCTATATACTGACATATACACACCTAGAGATAATAACCAGTATCAATATGCAGATATAGATAAGGATATACACACACATTTATGTACCTAACCCCACTACAAGGAGAACTGAGATACACTAAGTTGTTTTACATTTCAGAGGTAGTTCGTTTATGTCAAACAAGATTCACTTAATTCATAGTGTTTACTGTCTCATCACTTGCTAATGGAGTAAAAAAGAGGGGGGAAAAAAAGGCTACTAAATGTCATACCACCGCAATGTGTAGCACCAATAATTAACCCTGAACAGCAGTTTTATTAATATATTTCCTTCATGAAAAGTAGAAACATTAAAATTGTCTTAATGTTTTGAAAATTATTAACTTACCATACATCACTGTGATTTTCTCACTAGCTTCTCTAGCTGTATGATATAAATTCTCCATGAACTTTATTTTTCAGCTCTAATTCCTGCACATGGTGATTAAACCAAAAATCATTTTTTTTTCTTCATTCAACAAGAATTATCTATTTGGCAATTTTATTAGCGATATTTACTAAGGCACAAAACCCACTGACATCATTTAGCACTTATGAAATGTCTTGGTAGAGATGCTAATAAATTTTGCAACCATTTAGGAAATAGCCACTCATCAGTATAACTTTGATTTCGAACTGTCTTGACCTCTTTTTTTTTTTTTTTTAACGAAAAACTGAATACTTGCACTGTTAGGCAGAAGTCCGTGGGGTGAGGGGATCTTGGAAACCTGCATTTGTACTTGCTAAGCAATGCATTTATTTAAAAAAATGCAGAGTGCTTAAAATTTTAATAGCCACTTGAGTACTCCCTTGAGAAATATGTATTTAGGACAAAATGTACCACAGTTGTTGCCTGAAGATTAGTAAAGCAAGGTAGAACATTAGAAAATCCTTTCTCCCAAGGAAGACTGCAAACCCTTCTTTACTGATAAAGTCACTTCTGAATTCCTGTTACGTCTGTTCAATCGATCCAATTCCACCCAAATTTATTTGGAATTTACTACATGCCTAACAGTACTCCCAGCTGAACTCCATCATGTAGTTGTTGTTGTTTTTTTAAATAAAAGTCACTAAGACAATATTTCATATATTTTGGCACCTCTCCCTTAAGGTTATTTGGTTCTGATATAGCCGGAAATGGTTCCTCCCACCCCTTCACTCTCCCCTTCGTCCGGTTCACAGCCCTTGACGATCAGAGAAGAGTCGTCACAGCTAATGTCTTTCTGGGCACCAACACCATAAACACATACAATATTGGAACTTCCACTTGGAAACTTCAAAGTGAATAAGTTGTTTGAGAAGAACCAAAACATGCTAGATAAACAGTGGCAGCTCCAGAATTTCTCTCGCGGGGAAGAGCTCAGCAAAGGTAATCAGAGGGATAGAGGAGCTGGGGGCATCCAGTGAACTTGCCCGGACAGGCACAGATTAATTACTTGGAGTGGCCTGTGGAAGGCAACTGGCGGAGTTATTATGGAGCTAATGAACCCCCCAAATACCCTCCCAGTACCCCAAGAGCAGAGGTTATGGAAGCTATTTGTGATGAAAACAAGACTCTCCTTTAACTACTAATTCATCACTTATTGAAGCTTGAGACTTGGTATGATCTGGCCACAGGTAGAAGATCAACAATGGAGAGTAAACAAAAGTCTCAGTAGCAATTCTACAAGCAAACAATGATGAATGATGTTTGTTTGTCTTCTCTTAGAAATCTACCAAGTTGCAGTTGCCTGCTTTGACTGGCAACATCTCTGAAAGAAGACACACCCAGAGACTCTGCAAACTCCTCCTGCCCCTACTGAAGCTGGGTTTTTATTTATTTTTTTAATGTTTTTTCTTGTGTATTTATTTTTTAGAGAGAGACAGAGGCAGAACGTGCATGGGGGAGGGGTGGGGGGGGGGGGACACAGAATCCGAAACAGGCTCCAGATTCAGAGCTGTCAGCACAGAGCCCGATGCAGGGCTCAAACCCATGGACCATGAGATCATGACCTGAGCCAAAGTTGGATGTTTAACCAACTGGGCAAACCAGGAGCCCCTAAAGCTGGGTTTTTAATGCCCAAACAAGGTTTTCTGCCTGACTGCAAAGCTGTTCCAGTATGTTCCAGCCATCCCAATGTATTACCACTTGCACAATCTTACATCTCAGAGTAGAACAGGCAGCCAAATCACGATTCTTTTTAGTTATGTTTTGGAATTTTTAAATCCTGTTTTTCATGTTCTGAATATATGTAGTGCATGTCCATTGTAGAAGGTTTGGGGGGGGATTTTTTTAAGACTTTTTTAAAAGCGTATTTATTTATTTAGAGAGAGGAAGCACGAGAGCAGGGGAGGGGCAGAGAGAGAGGGAGAGAGAGAGAGAGAGGGAGAGAGAGAGAGAGAGGGAGAGAGAGAGAGAGAGAGAGAATCCAAGCACTGTCAATGCAGAGCCCGACATGGGGCCCGACTCACAAAAACTGAGGCCATGACTTGAGCTGAAATCAAGAGTCAGGCACTCAACCAACAGAGCCAGCAAGGCACCCCTGGGGAGAAAAATTTTAAACATAAAGAAAAGAAAGGATATATTTAACCTCCTGTATCCCACAACCCAAGAATATTAATTGTCAACATCTGATCTGTGTTTCATGACTATCCGCAGCACTATGTTTATTTCCTAGGGTAAGAAAGTTCTTAAGTCACAGACCAAGTTCCATAAGGGACTTTCCTTTCTTCAGGAAAAGAGATACTTTGGTCTCAAGAATCTGTGGTAAGGAATTAGAGACATAAGCAGAAGAATCAGGCTGCCAGAATCTTTCTCACTTTGGCCTGATTATCTTGGAAATTAGGTGGGAACAGACAGAAGCCATTTACTTGTGAACATTTCCCATGTTTGAAACTCTACGTGGAAAACTCCTGGCCCCTATGACCCATGCATGACCGGAAAGTTTCAGAAGGTCAAGCAAGCAGAAAGGGGTCTCCGTAGGTCTGAATACAAGTGGAAACAAGGGCACTGCAGGCGAGGGTAAAGGGATAGGCCACCTGAGCCAATGAACAGATACATGTCACAGGCAGATTCCAGAGGGGATCTGTAGAGCCAAGCCAGAGGTGGTCAGCAAGAGAGTAACTCAATTTACAGATTTCAAGAAAAAAATGCAAGCAGGACTGCAGAGGACAGAATCAGACCAAACATTCCCCAGGGGATGGAACACCCACATCCCAGAACCAGAGCCCCAGTCCTACAGAGAGGTCAACATGATCAAGGGACCGCCACATCCCTTCCTAGACACTGCTAAGTCTTCCCCCATACGACAGATCTTGGGAAGGGAAGAAAGGGGAGGAAGATGGATGACAGGGAGTTAAACTTCAAATTTACCAGGTATGTATTCAATATAGAGAGTTTGGGAATAAAAAGCGACCTGATTCACTTACTGAAGTCAAACTCCAGCCCACTTTCACCGTTTCTACTGGCAGGGCAGAAGAATCTAGAGATTAACACCAATTACCAAAAACTCAAAAGATTCTAACTGCCTGCATATCTAAGGATAAGTGTTCAAGTTTTTTAAGATTTATTTTATTTTTAGAGAGAGAGCGCATGAGCAAGGGAGAAGGACAGGAGAGAGGGAGAAAGGGAGAGCGGGAGGGAGAGAGGGAGAGAGAGAGGGAGAATCCCAAGCAGGGTCCATGCTCAGCACAGAGCCCCACGCAAGGACTTGATCCCACGACGCTGGGATCACAACATGAACCAAAATCAAGAGGTGGACACTCAACGACTGAGCCATCCAGGTGCCCAGTGTTCAAATTTTATTCAGAAACACACATGTATCCTGCATAACAGCAATCTCATATTTCACAAATTCATTGTATTATCTTATATGCACTCCTGTCCTTGAAACGTACTGACTGCTGGGCTAAATTGATCTCTCATTCTGTGTTAATCTTTGTGTCTGCTTTTCTGTGATGTGCTTTTGTCCCTGGACCCCTGTCCTGAGGACCAATGCCATTAGTACCACCTCCCAGGTCCTGTCCCCCTTTGCCCCCCACTTTGATTATACAGATCGGCACACCCATTTTCCAGCCCAGTCTCCAAATCCCTACCACAACCTTATGCTTCACTCTTCTGATTCTCTAAGTGGTTTTCACTCTGGGGTTTCAAAGAACCTTCTGGTCTCTATTTGTGCTCATCGGGAGATACTCTTTACCCTGCTCTGATGTTTTTAAATAGAAGACAGTAGCTTCTGGGATGAGGCTCCTTTGTAGATTCTCTCTAGGAGCAAGAAATTCTCTGTACAATAATGTTTCTAAATTTCTCCTTTGAAAAATTTTCCTCTTTTAACAATGACTTGGGGTAAACTGAAAATTCTGTGTAATATAGGAACAGGGGAGGGAGAACAGCTTGCATTTTGACAGTTTCTTTTCAGAAACATGTTTTAAGTTTTAAAAATATATATTTTCTTGCCCAATCACCTATCATTTATTCAATCTGGTAAAGCATACACATCTAGAAATCAAATGTTCAAAATGTTCACCACCTACTCTGCATCAGAGAATGACACGCTGCAGAGGGGCGCCTGGGCGGCTCAGTCGGGGCATCCGACTTCAGCTCAGGTCATGATCTCACGGTTCGTGGGTTTGAGCCCCGCGTTGGGCTCTGGGCTGACAGCCTGGAGCCTGCTTCAGATTCTGTGCTTTCGTGTCTCTCTGCCCTTCTCCCACTAGTGCTTTGTCTCTCTCTCTCTCTCTCTCTCTCTCTCTCTCTCTCTCTTTCTCTCTCTCTCTCTCTCTTAAAAATAAACAAACATTAAAAAATTGTTAAAAAAAAAAGAATGACATGCTATAGAAAGAACCACGTTCTTTTTTTTCGTTTTTAATTTTTTTTTATTTTTTTTCTTAATGTTTTTATTTATTTTTGAGACAGAGAGAGACAGAGCATGAGCAGGGAAGGGGCAGAGAGAGAGGGAGACACAGAATCGGCAGCAGGCTCCAGGCTCTGAGCCATCAGCAGAGACCGATGCGGGGCTCGAACTCACAGATTGTGAGATCATGACCTGAGCCGAAGTCGGACGCTCAACCAACTGAGCCACCCAGGCGCCCCTTTTTAATTTTTTTATTGCTATGTTTATTTTGAGAGAGACAGAGGCAGAGTGGGAGCAGGGGAGGGGCAGAGAGAGAGAGGGAGACACAGCATCGAAAGCAGCCTCCAGGCTCTGAGCTGTCATCACAGAGCCCAACGCAGGGCTCAAACCCACAAGCCATGAGATCATGACCTGAGTCAAAGTTGGACGCTTAACCGACTGAGCCACCCAGGCGCCCCAAGACCCACATGTTCTATGTTTGCTATGCTCTAGACTTCCCTTACCATCCTGCAGGTAAATAACTGTCTAGCTAACATCTACCTCAGACCTATCACGTTACCTTGAAATGTTTACTCACATCAGCAACTTTTGAATTCATGTCTCCATTGCCTCAGAAATCCTTCCCATGTTTCAAAAGCACACAATGCATTTACTATCACTGAACTTTCATGCACTTAACCCTACTGCAGTTTGCACACTTTATATATCAAATACATAATTATTATACCTTCACATCCTTATTATACGCACACACCTTAACACACACATATATACATATAAAACTTCATTTTTTCCTGCAGTCTCACAATTCCACAAACTGCATTTTCACAAGTAAAAACACTCCGACTGATATAGTACCTAACACACAGTAACCCACTGAACACCAGGGGAAGGGGCAGACACGTGATCTAATTTGAAAAATCAAAACCCATACTCTTAGGAAGTGTTCACACTTGCTAGAGCCACACGATATCAAAGGAAGAAACAGCAAAATTATTTTCCCAAATGACATGGAAACTACAACAGAAGAAACCCATCTTCCAAAATGTTGCCTCTTTTACGGAAAAAAACAGGTCAATTAATATCAGGACCTCAAGAAATGTGTCGTGCGTCTTCCTCCAGGATAAACTTGGTGGTTCACATCTCCTATCCACTGCTTCAGGACGGAGACTTCCAAGCAAACTTTGGAGTCAAACTGCTGCTAATCAAGCTTTGGGATCTTCTTTAACTCCTCTGTCTCCCCTTTTTTCATGCATAAGAAGAGGATGATAATATTGAGGGCCTCGTAGCATTGTAAGGATTAAATGGGAGAATGCCCGGAAGCATTTACAGTAGTCCCCGGCACACTGTAAGCCCTACACGTTCACATGTTCACGACTGCCATGAGGATGGCAATTGTGGATGTCTTTCTGAGAATGAGAAGGTGTCATGTGTCCCATGAGGAAGACACTAGCAGGTCACTTCAAGAGACACATGAGTAAGACGTCATAGGTTCTCAGATAACATCAACACAGAAGTTCAAATTTTTGTGTGAACCAAAGAATTGTGGCATTAAATTACAGAACATCTTTCTTAATTTTTAAGATAAAACACTCATTTGCCCACAGAATACTGTGGTGCCAAAACCATTATCTCTCGATGGAGACAGAGTCAAGCATTGAACAAATTAATGTTGTTAGGATTCTATGAACCATTTTTTCATCTCCTTTCTGTTCACAGATAATCCAATAGCAAGTAATGAAAGACAAACTTCACTATCATTCCCAATAACTAAAGAGGAAAGAATAAAAGGAAAACCAAAAAGCACATTGAAGCAATTACAAAATTGAACAATCTGATTCACCGATGCTGTTTATTTTGGATATGGCTTTTAAACTAGGCAGACACAGGGGCACCTGGGTGGCTCAGTCGGTTAAGTGTCCGACATTCAGCTCAGGTCGTGATCTCACGGTTCACGAGTTCGAGCCCCGCATCGGGCTCTGGGCTGACAGCTCAGAGCCTGGAGCCTGCTTCGGATCTGTGTCTCCCTCTCTCTGTTCCTCCCCTGCTTGCACTCTGTCTCTCAAAAAGAAATAAACATAAAAAAAATTAAAGCAGTCAGACACAACCTGCAGCCTATACAAACCACACAAAAGCAACTTAAAACTCCTTCCAGCTCAGGTTGCAGGAATTCGGCACACAATGAAGGTGATTGGCTCTGTTTGAGGGAAATGGAATGACCGGTCTTGATTTCACTGCCACCAGATTATCCACAGGGTGGAAGAAGCCGGTGAGACACTGCACGTGCAAATAACAGGAGGAAATTTACTTTCTCGTTTCTTTGTTTTCCCAAACCTTCAGATTTGGAGTTGCCACTCAGAGATCCGCCTGAAGGATTCATCCAATTCTCCTAGGGCCGCCTTCTGACGTCGCCTGGCGACCTGGATCTCACGTACAAACTCAGGTCTATATATAATAATCAGATACATACTTCATCCTTGCATCTGTATCCAGCTCCCAACAAGTCAATTCCATGCACTGGTCTCAACACGATTACATTATTGACATTTCTCAGCTGAAAGGCTCCTGCAAATACCATCCAATTTTCCAGCTCTTTCTGAAAAGATCAAAAGATACACCTTGCATAGTAGACAAGAATTTACACTGATGGCTGTCTTTTGTCTTGAATGCTAATGCTGCTGGCTGCGTTTGCCTGGAGCGAACAGGTAAGTCTCTATGATAAGTAACTGCATTCAGTCAACTAGAGCGAATTTTACTGGACATAAAATATGTTTGTGCTTGTGAATGCTTTTTCAGCTTGAACAACCTTGAGGCGATGATCTTCAAGGCCTCCTAATTAGGGAGGTTGGCAATCAAATGAGAAACCTTGCCCTTGGAAATCAAACACATGTCATGCCTGAAAGGAAAAAGCCTTCTCCACTGGATCGTGGCTCACATTTATGGAAGAATCTGATATTATAGGCACAAAAACTGAAGTTCTTTTCAACAGAGTTCTTGCTACAACCCTTGTTCAAGGAAATTATCTTGAACTCTTGCTCTACGGGAGACAAAAGAAGTGTGTTGTGTTTTACAATGTATTGTTTACTTCAAGTCTGAGGTTTCCTTTAACGAGCCAGATTAATTGTATGAAATCACCTAAAAGGATGATGGTATTTCATCCAACTTTACTTATTATCTTGCAACAAATAAAGACCAAATCTCTTTCTGTAACTCTGGTTTCTCTGCCAAACCCAGGCTTATACTTGCAAATGGTTCTAGGATGTTTTCTCCTTCATGTGCTTCAGGTACAAATCCACAAGTAAACTCATCTTCCTCCTCGTCCACCCACCCTTCCTCATGGCATCTCTACTGCTAGATGCCGCCATTTTCTCAGTTCACCTGTGTGCATTCCCACTGCCCCAGCACCCTTCCCTTTGGCTGACCCTTAACGTAACCACTGCCCAGTCCTATTTCTCTCCAACATTTCCCTCCCCAGTGTTTATCACATCCACCCCCAGTTTCTTCCTATTTCCCTCCAGGACCATCCTTCCTCAGGACCTCACTGCTTCCACACTGGACTGCTACTACGGTGTCCCTACTTCACGGTTCTCAACATCAGACTCCATTCTCTACACTGCTGCCCACTTATCTTCTTAAAACATAGTTCTGGTTATACCACTTTTGTGCTCAAAATCTTCCAAAACAATCCCATGCCTCTGAAGTTAAGAAACATTACACCTGGGAAGAACTTCTAATGACATCCTTGTTCTGGCTACCCAAATCCCAAACACTTCTTCTTCTTTTTTTTTTTTTTTTTTTTTTTTTTTTTTGGGACAGAGAGAGACAGAGCATGAACGGGGGAGGGGCAGAGAGAGAGGGAGACACAGAATCAGAAACAGGCTCCAGGCTCCGAGCCACCAGCCCAGAGCCTGACGCGGGGCTCGAACTCACGGACCGCGAGATCGTGACCTGGCTGAAGTCGGACGCTTAACCGACTGCGCCACCCAGGCGCCCCGCAAACACTTCTTCTAACAGTGATCTCTTGATGTCAGTTCATTTGCTCTTCTGAAGCAGCTGCCTAAATGCTCACCTCTCCTCTCTTCTTTAGCTCCAAAATCCAATTTAACCTTTCAGTCCAATCCAAGGGCTGCCTCTTCCTTGAAACTCTGTCCAGATTTGCCCAAATTAACATGGCTGTCCTCCTCTGAATCTATCACTTTGCTTATGTCACATCATATTTTGTCTTGTGTCACATATGTTCTTGCCCTATTGCCTTAGTATGGCCTCCTACAACTTTTCTTTCTAAGCAATAGTCATCCGTGTCTGCTGAAAATGGCTTTTTAACTGCTAAAAATGCTTTCATCTTGAGAACAGTATCTCCTTATGTCAACTCAAATTATGAAGGAAGAGAAAAGAAAAGGAGAAAAAATGGGGGGAAATGATAATATTTATCAAGATGTGAATACTGGCTGCTTATTTTCGAAGACAATCACTTGCTTCTCCTGCCTGTAATCAGCCTGAAGCCAGGTATTATAAGGAATGGGCCGTCACAACCTTGTGAACAAAAGAGCTCATCAAGAATTACTTTCTGAATTTGTTGAATATAACTCTTTTCATTAACTTTTTGCTAATTTGTAAAAATACAGAGGGGTTAAGCTGGTCCTGGGATTTCTCTCTTTCCAGAAAGTTCCCACATGCCTCTCCCAGCTGCCCCCTCAGATCCTCTGGCTCCTCAGAGTCTACACACACACACACACACACACACACACACACACACACACACACCAATGGCTGTACGGAGAAATGCCAGTGTAGCCCTCTTCACAAACTGAACATCTTCAAACTCTTCATTCTAAACAAACCTCGCTTAGTTAACGTAGAACATATGTTGGGATTTTTCTTATCTTCTTTGTATCCCACCAACAAAAGAACTTCTGATGGTAACTTTGCCTTTGAAATTATATTAAGCTGATAGTGGTAAACAAAAGCTGAGAGGCCAGTTCCCCCTTGGAGCACTTAGTTATGAATCCGTACATCATCCTATATTTCTCATCACCATTGCCCCTGAGACCAAATGTGTCAGACCTGGAACCTTAAACTTAAATCTCATGGAAGTAATAACCAAAGCAAACCCGCTTCAAATAAAGGCCTAGGGTTTGACTTATGAGTCGTGCTTCTCAGTTCTTGTCTGGTTTTTAGAAAAATAGATCACAATACAGTAAATCTGATTTACCAAATCAGTTCCTTGGAAAACATCAAGAGCTCCATTCATTTCTCCTCAGATTATCTATCAAGAAACACACCTTTGTGACTAAACGCTGTTATTTGATAAAATATTCTTTCTTTGTAGAGACATACATGGATTTTGTCAGAGACGGATGAGAAGGCACCACAAGAAAAGGGAGGATTGTGAATATTTACATCCAAACAGCAAAGAGGGAACTATAAAGGAGTGAAAGTGGCAGGGGACATTAAACATAACAGCAACGATTTCCAACCAAGTTACCTATAGCACTGAAGTGAGTAATCATGTGCAAAAAAGCAGATGACCCAGAGCCTGACTTGCTGCAGAATCACATAAATCTAGAAGTCCTAAAAATGCCAAGTACTATACTAACCCAAAACAAGCAACTGTCCTTCATTTATCCAGAAGTTTATTTCTGAACACCTTCTGAACGCCAGGCGCTGTTCTGACATTGTTTTGGACAGCCTGGAGTGCAACGGGGGAAACGAATGAGCAAACCAACATTTCATGAGATGTTTACAAGTTCTCTGATGTTGTCTACTCTCGGTGGCAAGTGACATCAGGCCACCACATGTTCCAAATCATTACCCTACAGCTTCCCCTGGGACTCACAATTAGTTGTCCTTTTTGCATGTTCCTCCTCCTCCAGTGTTGGAGGGTTTCAGACCTGAGTCCTCGGACTCGCTCTTCCCTAGCTGTTCATTGTCTGGGTGATCTCATCTAGTCCCATGGTTTTCCACACCTTCTCATGCTAACCACTCCCAAGTTTAAAGTTCTAGCCCCTATCTCCAGATTCCTCCCTTGGATGTGTAAAGGCACCTCAAACCAGATTCTAGATTTCCAGTGGCTTCGAGAAATCTGCCGCTCTCTGGTTTTCTTTTTGCAGTAAAAGGCACCCCACTCATCCTTCTTTTGTTTCACGCCCGTATACAATATCTCAACAGATCATGACTGACAGTTATATCCAAAAAAAAGAAAAAAAGGAAAAGTTACATCTAGTATCCCACCATTTATTTGCTAACATCCTTGCCTAGACTTCTCTATCCCAAGCCAACCCCATTTCTCATCTAAATCAGTTCTCTGCAAACTTTTATACAAACCATCTGGGGACATTGCAGTAAGCCTGGGATGGGGCGTGGGAGTCTGTCTTCTTTTTTTTTTTTTTTAAGTAGGTTCCACGCCCAACATGGGGCCTGAACCCACGACTCAGAGATTAAGACCAGAGATCAAGAGTCAGGCGCCCCAAGAGTCTGCACTTCTAAGATGGTCCCAGGTGATGCCAGTGCAGAGAACACACTCGGGAAAAGAAGCAAGGGCTACAAGATATTCCTGTCTTCTTTACTTCATCACCACCCCCAGTCCCCTAGTGGACTCCTCACACAACAGTCAAAGCAACTGTATTTATGATGTAAATCTGATCAAAAGACCCTCCTCTGCTCAAACACTCTGAAGGTTTGCTATATTGATTAGAATAAAATCTAAAGGCCTTAACAAGTCTTCAAGGCTCTGCCAAATCTGGCACACACTTACTTCTATGAATTCACTTCCTCCCACTCCTCCTCCCTTTATTCCAATCCAGACAAACCGGTCCTTTGCTGATTTTCAAAAATGCCAAGCACAATCCTTCCTCCAGTCACATGAAGATGATGTTTCCTATGCCTGGAATGTTCTTTCCCCAGATACCCACATGATCTTTTCAGTTACTTTTTTCATGTCTCTGGCCAATCTTCTCTCAACAAGCTCTACCCTGACCATCCTATATTAAACCGGGCACGTACACATAACATATACTATACTTTCCAGATCTTACCTTGTTGTCTCCCTAACACTCACTACAACCTAATGGCCTAATAAATATTTATTTGTCATGTGCCTTCTCAGATGTGAGATCTCACTGAAGGCAAGGACTTTATGTTACTCAGCATATTGGGCACTCTGTAAATATTTATTGAATAAACGAATATAATCTTAACTACGATGTAAACTGACTACTTTCAGAAGACATTCACAGGCACATACTATAGTTCTGTCATTTTTGTCAAGCTTCCTTGTATATTTAATGCTTTAATTATATAATGAGACTTTCACACACTCCAGAACATGCCACCGAATGCATTTCAGCATGGTGCTTAGCAAATCCAGTAACACTTTTTCCCCCTAAAGAATAATTAATTTTTCACTTGCTTCTCTGTTGGGGCTGGAGTTAGAGACTGTGAGTTCACTAAGACCAACTCATTTTTGTGGGATGAATCTTATTAGGGGGAAAAAAAAAGTAACGGTTACATAACAAGTTTTGGGATCAGTCCCAGATCAGTTAAATACAAACCTTGGCTTCTTCAACTATTAAACAGGTAAAATGGCATTACTTCATAAAGCTGCTTTCAGGAATAAATTGGATAGGACATGGAAAGAACTTGGCTCTACAAGCCAAGAGTTACTGTGTGCAACAGCAAACAAACATATGTAGATAATGTGTGCTAATTGTGAAACTACCCATGGAGGCTGGAAAGGCAATGGATTCAAGTAAGACTAAAAAGTGGATAAAATGTAAATTGTCAGAATTCACTAGGCTAAATAATATCTCAATTGTTTGAAATGGTAACTACTTCGTTTAAGAAACAGTAAATTACTAAATCTAAATAACCTTAAATAATCCCCAGTGATGCATTAATATTAATGTTTGAAATGTGTTGTGCCCAATTTCAAAAACAATAAGCATTTTGTAAATAAAATTTTATTAGGATAATGACACACCTATTCTTTCTAAAAATAATTTGAGGGGCGCCTGGGTGGCTCAGTCAGTTAAGCATCCGACTTCGGCTTGGGTCATGATTTCGCGGTCCGTGAGTTTGAGCCCCACGTCGGGCTCTGTGCTGACAGCTCAGAGCCTGGAGCCTGTTTCAGATTCTGTGTCTCCCTCTCTCTGACCCTCCCCTGTTCATGCTCTGTCTCTGTCTCAAAAATAAATAAATGTTAAAAAAAAAATAAAAAAAATAAAAAAAGAGGTTAGAGTGGGAGAGAGCCAAAGCATAAGAGACTCTTAAAAACTGAGAACAAACTGAGGGTTGATGGGGGGTGGGAGGGAGGGAAGGGTGGGTGATGGGTATTGAGGAGGGCACCTTTTGGGATGAACACTGGGTGTTGTATGGAAACCATTTTGACAATAAATTTCATATATTGAAAAAAAAATTTTTTTTAATAATTTGAGGTGAAATTTATGTAACATGAAAGTAACCATTTTAAATAGTTCTTAATGTTTATTTAACAGAGAGAGAGAGCAAGTGAGCGCGTTATCAGGGTAGGAGCAGAGAGAGAGGGACACACAGAATCCGAAGCGGGCTCCAGGTTCTGACCTGTTGGCACAGAGCCCTGCGCAGGGTTCGAATTCACAGACTGCAAGATCATGACCTGAGCCAAAGTCAGTCGCCCAACCGACTGAGTCACCCAGACGCACTGAAATTAACCATTTTAAAGTGAACAGTTCAGTGGAATTTAGCATATTCACAATGCGGTGCAAACACCACTCTAGTTTCAAACTATTTTCATCACCTCAAAAGAAAATTACATACCTATTGGGGCACATGGGTGGCCCAGTCAGTTAAGCGTCTGACTTCGGCTCAGGTCAGGATCTCACAGTTAGTGGTTTTGAGCCCCGCATCAGTCTCTGTGATGATGGCTCAGAGCCTGGAGCCTGCTTCAAATTCTGTCTCCCTCTCTCTCTGCCCTTCCCCTGCTCACACTCTGTCTCTCTCTCTCTCTCAAAAATGAATAAACATTAAAAAAAAATTAAAGAAAAAATTAAGTAATTTTTTAGACCCATTAAGTAATTACTGCTCATGGCCTTTTCCCATAACCTCTTGGCCACCAGCAGTCTGCTTTCTGTCTCTATGACAGAGGATATTCACTCTAGATATTTCATATGAATGGACTCATATATGACTTTTTACATCTAGCTACTATCACTTAGCACAAAGTTTTCAAAGTTTACCATTTTACATTTTAGCATGTATCAGTACTTCATTTTTTATGCCCAAATAATATTCCACTGAATGGATATACCACCATTGGTTTATCCATTCATCCACTAATGGACATTTGGGTTGTTTCCACCTTTTGGCTACTGTGAATTGTACTGTTAGGAACAGGAAGTCCACATATGAGTTTGAGTACCTGTTTTCAGGTCTTTCGGGTATGTGTCCAGGAGGAGAATTTCTGAGTCATATAGTAATTCTATGTTAAACTCTTTGAGAAACAGTCAAACAAGAATAAGGTTTTGAATTACAAACGAGTATCTATCACTATCAACTGAGACTTTTTTTTAAGTTAAAGTGTTATATATTAGTAAAGAAAAAAATTGCATATTAAGTCTACCTAGTCTTAATCTTGGCATAAATGTATATATATACAATTAATGTTCTTAAAAAGGAACTTGGCAAATGTAAATCCAGAGTACTAACAACAATTATTTGAGGCACACTTGGAAACCAAACTGACAAAGAGGTAACGATGTGGCTTGGTGTTTCCAGAGGTTGGGAAACATACAAAGTAGTCATGCACAAGTAACATAACCCTTGGAATACTGTAAATGTCAGTTTTTTTATCTGCAAAACTCTGATGAATGTATAATTCTGCAGTCTTTGTTTAAAATGGATGTTCTTGTAGTCAAATGGCTCAGAAGTATAAAATGGGAAATTAATTATTCTCACCTGAACAAAACGGAACACACACGTTTGTGACAGAAAGAGAAATGTAGATAAGAACTATCGTTGACCACCAAAACACGTCTAACAAAGTCACATTAAAATAATCACTTTTTTATAGTAATCATCCACTTACAGGGGAGCAAAAATGTTTCAAAACATTGTCTTATAAACATTATTTCCATATTGTGATTCATCTTATATTTTTACTTTATAGCAAAACATGAGCTATTAATCACTGAGACTGTAATAATATTCACTAATTTAAGTGCAACCATTATACGAACAAGATACAATTGACACTCTGCCTGTTGGGAATGCCACTTGCTATTTCTCAGACTAGTTTAACACAGTTGTATATGATTTTTTTTTTGAGGTATAATGACATTGTTTAATTATAGAAAATGTCATTCTACTTTCTGTATCCAATTCTGCTGCTACCAAATATTTCACTAAGATATATGTTTATTATTGACGGCGTTCACTTTGTAACAAAGAAGTTCCTGATCCAAATGGCTAGGATTCAGCTACATGCCAGACTTCATCTACATGCTATCTATTTATGCCTCTGTGAACGTTTGCGTGTAAGTGAATGTATGTATGTGACTTTGTGTCTCCATCTGAAAAGCAAAAAGAGAATACATTAAGCACAACTCAAAAATCAATGGGGCACTTCTCACCCCATTGAATGAATGGGTTCATTCAAAGTCGCTGTGATAGACAAGGCCATGAAGGTGTGTTAATGTCTTCTTAATACTTGTTTTAGTCTTTTGCATTAGGTTTAAAGCCCAAACATCTCAAATATATAAATACATTTCACTCTACCTAAGGTTCTCTGGGTCTTAACCCAAAATATTTTACAATGCAGGTATATCATAATGAGGAATACACTGGAATGAAAGCTTAGGCCCTAAAGGTCCAGAACCACTTCGAGATCTCAAAAATACGGTAGGTTGGTCCTTTGCAATTTTATATCCAAGAAAGTCACTATGTGCCTTAAAGAGTGTGTGTTGGAAATTTAAATTTAAATTAATTGCATCATAGTTATTAAGACATTTGGGGATTTGTTTTCTTTTAAAACCAAAATTAATCAACTATGTGATACTCTTATGTTCGAATTCTGAATTCAGCCTATGTCCTCATCTGTAAAATGGTCAATTAGAATAAACACTATTTCATTAAGTTGTTGTTAAAATTAAGAGAGAAAAACTAAAGCACTGTAACCTACAAAATTTCAACAGACTACTAATTACCACTTTTATCTCAGCACTTAACCCAACATTTGACATAAATTACATACTTACCTAATGTCTACTGAATTTTTTTCACTAATATTTATTTTATATTGAATTCTATAGTTTGTATTTATTTTTATAAACATGCAGATATTTTTATTTTATTTATACACAGAGACTGAATTATATTGCGTTCAAGTCATCTTTGGCATAAGGGACATTAGTACTCAGATGAGAAAGAGAGGTCATGCAATTTAAAATACTAATTTTGCTGTACAAAGTGAAGAAGCACCATTCAGTACTAATGTAAGTCTTCCTAGAAGATTGGTATATTGCAAAATGTTTAACTGAAACTTTCTTTTTTTTTTTTTTAATTTTTTTTTTAACGTTTATTTATTTTTGAGACAGAGAGAGAGGCAGAGCATGAACGGAGGAGGGGCTGAGAGAGAGGGAGACACAGAATCAGAAGCAGGCTCCAGGCTCTGAGCCGTCAGCCCAGAGCCCGACCCGGGGCTCGAACTCACGGACCGTGAGATCATGACCTGAGCGAAGTCGGACGCTTAACCGACTGAGCCACCCAGGCGCCCCTAACTGAAACTTTCTAAACCTGTTCCCTTGAAAGTTTTAAGCTTTGGAATATCTCCAGATCAGATGGGTTCATATAAACAGTCTGCCCAGCAAATTAGTCACACACAGAATTTATATTAAAATAATCATCTTAGATGCTTTTTCTAGGGCATTACACAATTTTATATTCAACATTTAGCGTAGCCTACAGAGAAAGAACCAATCTATTTAATGAGTAAGACTCTTCAGAGTTTGTGCACAAAGCAAAATCAATTTTTCTGAAACTAATTAGTACATAAAACAGGTTGGATTCTTGAAAATCTCCTTCATATCATATTTGATATGTGCCAATGGCACAATTTAGTGACTTTGTGAGGGAAAAAAAAATCCTAGTATGTTCTGGAAGACTGCAAAGATCAACAACATACTCTCTAAATTTTGGCAAGAGATTCAGAGAACTTGTTAAATCAGTGTTTAAGTTGAGAGCAATTATCAATACATATTAGATAGGACTTGCTTCATTTCTCTTCTGAACTAATAAACACCCAAATTATGTGGGTGCCAAGAATATAACATACTGGGCAAATGTAACGTCACATCTGAGTACATTACTCCACCAAAAACTCAGTCACTGCAAAATTGAGGCTAATGTCTGATGGTGACCGCCCGGAAGCATATTCAAGCAGCATGTTATTTCAGACACAAAACGTTGACATTAGTGACCTATATGTTCTCTACAGACGAAAAAACTCCCCTCTGTATTTGTCACTCTACTCATTTATATTAAGCCTAAGGGAGAGAATAAAAGACCAAACTAAGAAGAAACGTGATTCCAACTTCTATTCATTAAATTTGTATGTACTTTCCTTACTGCTGGAGGAAAAAATAGTTAGTATGACAGAATGTTTTCTCCAACCAAGATCTGCTTAACTTTATTTTTTTTTTTTCCAACGTTTTTTATTTATTTTTGGGACAGAGAGAGACAGAGCATGAACGGGGGAGGGGCAGAGAGAGAGGGAGACACAGAATCGGAAACAGGCTCCAGGCTCCGAGCCATCAGCCCAGAGCCTGACGCGGGGCTCGAACTCACGGACCGCGAGATCGTGACCTGGCTAAAGTCGGACGCTCAACCGACTGCGCCACCCAGGCGCCCCAACTTTATATTTTTTGTAGTCTATCAGAAATATCACTAACAGACAAAATATTTTCTAAAATGTTTTGGTCAGTAATGGAAGGAGCGTTTTTTTTGTTTCTGAAATTGCTTCTGGGCACCACAGGGCAAAATGCACCTAAATCATGTGACTGCTGCTGATTTGGACAGCCTGACGCTTTAATCAGAGGTGGGGGTCACAGCCAACCTCATACTCTACATCTGTGAACAAAATCTTTACAAACAAATCCATAAAGCAAGTAAGATGTCAGGAGGATCAGAGAGGGTAACTTAAAAATAAAGCATATAACTAGTGTTGAAAATAAAGCATATAACTAGTACCTAATTATAATGGGCTTTTATCTATCACAAAAAAAAAATCACCATTTCTTTGACAAAACATTCAAGAAATTCTTTTTTTTTCTCCATTCTAAAAGTTAACTTTACTTGGTTTATAATGGTTCGTCGCCATAATTTACATGTTGAGATTTTATATTTATTTGCCACTAAGAAAAACAAAACACAGACAGCTCACATTGGCCAATCAGTACCTACAAGCTGAAGAACACCACTGGGACTCTTGGTTCGCTGTCTTAGGCCCATATTCCAATTTCCTTTTTTGGATCATTCCCAGAAGAGAGTTCTCCAAATTTCAGTATATTAAAAAAATATTACAAAAGATAAAAAGCAGTTCCATGGTCAATACAGCTGTGCAAAGACTAGGCTAAACAGTCAAAAGGTTTTACAACCGTGGAGTGTCTCAGAACCTCTACTTGGTGAGAGCACTACCCATCCCACAGAGAAAAGCCTGCCACTCTCCCCACACTAGCTTATCCCTGGGACTTTGCTTTTGCATGGTGCACCTCAGTATGGCTTATAAACGCACTGGAAAGGCTGCTCTACCATCTTCCCAGAGAAGTTTCTGTCAGGCCTCAGTCCCTCAAACCATTTACAACTTTCATATAATCATCTCTGTCTGGAGTGAGCCTGAAGTGCAACAGCGGGCTTGAGTTAGGATCACAGAACTGAAAAAGAAAGATCAAAGCTTCCAGGCTGCAGTATACACTGCAAGGGCATCATTTAAAGAAAAAGAAGAAGAACAAAGGAAACCTCGAAGGCCTAGCACGTTTATTCAGATGGGCACTGGTATGGAGGAGCACCAGACCGGACACTGGGACACCCCCAGGTTCAGTAAGCATTGCCTCTAGACGCTCTCATGAGGGAACAACTCAAGCATTTCTTTGCTCAATATCAAAGAAGTGCTAAAATCCTTTCTCTCCCCACATGATTTCTGGTCAAAATATCCATTCGCATTAGAAAGTCTTTGCTAATGCATCTGCAACATCTTGAAAGAAAGACAACGAAACTTAAGCAATATGGCACCACAGAATTTGAAGATGGTTGAGCATGATGAAAGAATCCTGGCCCGGCTGTATCAGCATTAGTAAGTCCAAACACAGGTCAGTTATTTTGTCTAATGCAATATAAGGCTATTTCCTAAATTAGTTGGGTAGTAAAGAATTCATTTTGTTCACACATATTTTCATAAAAACTTGATGTGGACTCTCCTCTCATTGATTTGATGCTTCTATATATCCTCTTCCAGATGCGTTACATTTGCTAACTATGTCATTTTGTCCCTTTTTAGCCACTGTACATATCACTAGTGGAAAAATTGGGATAATAAATTAGCTTTAATCTACCATGAATCTATGACTAGTCAACTAAATGGATAAATTGTAGGTGTGAACAATAGTGACAACATTAACAGAGTTACAGAAATGGACCGATGTTACTGGTCAGCCCTAGAAGAATCAATGATTATTAACAGTCTTATTTTGACTGTATGAGGAGGTAAGCTTCAGGTTTCTACCTAAAGCATTAGAATGGTACCCAGATTTATAGATTTAGTTTCTAAGTTTAACCCAGGTTTTACTGTAACCTTGAATGGGACATTTAGTAGATATTTGTTGATTTTAGTATCTGAGATAGATCATTACTTACTGTATGTCAAATGAGTGTTATAAAAATGCTTTTTTTACCCAAAAAATACAAAAAAAACCCCACTAATTCAAAGGGATACATTCACCCCTATGTTTATTGTATCCTTATCTACAATAGGCTAATATGGAAGCAGTCCAAGTGTCCACTGACAAATGAATGGACGAAGAAGATGTGGTAAATATACCACAATGAAATATGATTCAATGAAATATTATTCAACCATGAAAAAGAATGGCATCTTGCCATTTGCAATGACACAGATGGTGCTAGTGAAATAAGGCAGTAAGAGAAAGGCAAATATCATACGATATTACTCACATGCAGAGTTTAAGAAACAAAATAAATGATCAAAGAAAAAAGAAAGGGACTAGCCAAGAAACAGACCCTTAACTATAGAGAACAAACTGATGGTTACCAGAGGGGAGGCGGGTAGAGGGGATGGGTGAAATCGGTGCTGGGGATTAATGAGGGCACTTGTGATGAGCACCAGGTGATATAAGGAAGTGTTGCATGGATATAATGTACATGTGAAACTAATATAATACTGTATATTAACTATAGCGGAATAAAATGAAATGAAATAAAATACAAAAATAAATAAATAAACGATTTTTTTAGAGTTGTCCTCGAAGGTACTAAAATACACATGGCAAAACATGAGTCCTTCCCAAAGCTGCATTTATCACATCACTAAATATACCGACTTAAGGCTACCCACTATAGAAACAAACCGCAACACAGCATTGCCTGAACTTTTCACGAGTAAAAATCACACGATGGAACTGAAAACCATTCGAAATTCTTAATGGTAGACTCAATTTCCATTTTCACTCCACTCTTTCAGTCCTCTTTCTTGCTTCTTTCCTCATTGTCATCCTAGTCAGCAAAATACATGCTCACGCATTCACTTACTTAATCCACGCAAATTCTTCCTATACTGCTTCAGGCACTGGACAATCAAGAGCTACAAAATACATGTTGTAGCCTTCAGGCTAGCAGCAGAAGCAAAAAAATCATCTTTCAGATCACATGGTAACACTCAATAGTCTCCTGTACACTTAATGCTGACGTGACTCTGGCAGTAGGGGTTTTACACCATGGACAAGCCAACACATTGGCTTCTCCAGTTTCCCTGGGAGCACCTGAAGTCTCCTCTACATGCATACTGATCTCTTAATGGCTAGGAAGGACCCGGACAGTTATAAATAGGAACCAATTATTAATTGATTGAGCTTTCCATTTGCCCATTTAGGGTTTGCTGCACTACCTGGACCGTTGTTCAGATTAGATGCTTAGAGAAGTGTGCGAAAGTAAATAAACATCATCGATGTCAAATTTGGTGTGTTTCATTCTTCAACCCTTCACCTTCATTCTTAAACGAAATAAAAATAAATAAAAAATAACTGCAGTACTCTGACCACAAAACACTTTGATCTACAGCGATTTACTTAGCAACAATTCAGCTTCATTTGTATGACACTAAAAGCAGGCATCCTGTAAGGGTTTCTTAATCAACTAGCCCAGCAGCTTTCAATAAAGAGATTAACTACGGAATTTTAAAAGGGCATGCTGGTCAGTCCATTCTTATAAATTCCACATGAACCAGTCCTGCAAACTATGGTGAACTTTTCTTTACCTCACTGAAGAATTCTCTTACATCCTCAGATCTCAGCAAACACACCAGATAAATGCATAGTAAGCTTATTATTCTTTAAGACATCTTGTGCCAGAACATCACTTTAAAACCATACCTGCTGTGGCAACATTCAATAAAAGGTAGGCTTATAATAAACTTTATCTGAAAGAGTCTAATTTCGAAAATGCCAAAGAAAAATCATCAGAAGCTAATGTTACCAACTAAATGACCCTACTGTATGTATTGTGGATTCAGTGTTTTTAAAGCTCTAGTGAATTACTTTGCTCCATCCATGTCTTACAGAAGTTATGCAAATATATTACAAAACCTATTTATATTATTAATGTTAAGGGAGGAAAGTACGCATGTGTAGTTTTTAAAATTCTAATTTTTATTCATTCATTCACATTTTTTAACGCGTTCAGAAGATGCTTTTTTTATTATTTGACATGGAAAGTAGACGCAGTTCCTCTGCTGTTATGAAAGTGGTGAAATACTAGAACAGTAGGGCAATATAAGAGACGTGCAGCACATATCAACGGCAGTAACGTCAATAAAAACTATGAATGACTATAGTAACCAGTAAGCACTCCGCTCCGGGTACTTGCTAACTTCTTCGCTTGCGTTAACCTCACAGAATCCTTTCAACAACCTAAGAGATGGTACTGTTTTCAATCAGCAAGTGAGGACACTAAGACCCAAAGAGACTAAATAAGCTGATCCAGGGTCATACAACTAGCAAGGGGGAAGGCAAGGAGCTAGAAGATGAAGTTGTTCTGAAAGCCAAGAGTCCCCAAACATTCTTCCCACACATCCCTATCAGTGAAATCATCTTGCTCACGTAACATTGACAGATGCATTTTTATAAATTATGTGCATGTCCTACTACGCCAATATAGCATGCATATTTAAAAATAGGAATAAAAAGGCATGATATCAAAATAAATACCATAGGATATCTAATGCATCCCCCACAAGAGTGTGTACACTCCCCTTTAAAGATACTGCCTCCTGTATCAAACAAGTAAGGGTCTTTAGAACTTTTCCCAAATTCCTAGAAAATCGTCTTCATGTGACAAATCAAATAAATCCATTCATCATTAACGCTTAGGAAGTAAAGGTGGCAATTCATTAGTAATTCTGAGTGATGCTCTTGGTCACTCAGCTTATTCAGCTCAAAGTCAGTGTGGTGACCAGAAGAGCAATGAGGTGAAAACCCCATACAAAAGGTTCAGAGATTGTCAGGCTTTTATACTCCCAGCAATTACCGAATTAAATGGTCCCATTCAAGAGTGGGAATAGGAAGTGGGAACACAGCCAAAAATGGATTGGGCGGGCTGTATAAGGAATAAACCACAATATGGATCAAGAGAATACGGTTATGGAGGAGGTAATGGAGCTCAAAAAAGATGCGACCTACTTTATTGATGAAACCAGAGACCTGGAAAATAGGGGCTGTCAGGCTAATCTTAGATTAACTGGCTGTCCTCAGGGAGATAAGGAAGAAAACACCTGACGGGTTTTGGAGCATTCAAAGGGAAACAATATCATCCAGGAGCACACGTGCCCCGGGACGTTAGAAGTCCATCGGGGTCTCCAATGGTTGCCGGCTGCACGTACAAGCGGCATCTCCCCGGGGTTGGCCCACTCAGCAGGGCATTCCCTCTTTGGATTTCTTTTCCACTCAGAAAACAAAGAGGGCCAGGCCACTCTGACCATAAAAGAACAACAAAGATTAAAGGTTAGAATGGCCTTGATGGCAGCCTGATCCCTTCCAGGGTGGGAGTGGGAACTGGAAAAGCTCGCCTTTGGCTGGGTTAGTTCAGAACTTTGCCTTGAGATGATTTTGGGTTTTGTGTTCTCTTTTTTTTTCTGTTGCTTACAGTTAGGACCAGGAATTCAATTGAAGTCATCAAATCCTTCCTAATCAGCAACATGCTACATGTTAGTTAGGCACTCGGCTGGCACTAACATAAAAATGTGAAGAGTCGGCAGGGAAGGGGCAGTAAAACCCTGAAGATGTATAGCTAGGACAAGAGATAAGAGGTAAAATATCAAAAGAGAGGAACAAACAAATTATGGGGAGATCAAAGGACGGAGCATTAGGCAGGCATTTGAAATGAGTATAATTTGTGACAGGCGGGGATTAAGGGGGTGAGAAAGCGATTTCAAACAGAAAGAATTCAAGGGGCAAAGATGCAAAGTGTAGAGACAAAGGGTTTGTTGAGGAAATGCCAAGTGGTTGAGTTCAACAGGCATAGAGAGACCTTCCGGGAGATTAAGGGATGATAAGTCTATGGGAGGTCCTGGGAAGTCATGATGAGGGTCTTGGAGCAGAACTCAGTGGTTTGTGGGCAACGGAGAAAGCATCTTTGAGTTCTAAAATCGACATGATGCCAAAGGGGGAAAATGCAGGGAAGAAGTGTGTTGGCTCTTGCAACCACCTGAGTACGTTAGTAACAGGAGGGTATCCTAGTTTTAGAATAATTGCCACTTACATTGGTACTAATTAACAATGCTCCTGGTGAGTATCTGGGGCACCCTAAACCAATTACAAAGCACTGAGCATCTGCAATAAGAAATGTCAATGCTCACGGGCACAATGGTCTCTGTCCAGGAGCTGCGCAGATGGGAGCACAGGAAACGCATGGGGATCAGCGGATCTAAATGAACGTGTGAAACCTGATCCACACACTACATCTCCTTGAGTTTGCCAGCCAAATTATTCCAGGTTATGTAAATGAACTGTCTTATCTCTGTAAAACCTTGCACTGTTTTAGAAAGCCAAGCAAATTTAGACATGTGCAGGTGAAGCCCTGGCCAGCAGTAGAGAAGAACTGTCACTATTTCACAGAACCAAGGGGCAACAAATATCAGGTGTGTTTATATTCGTAATGGATTAAGTAAAGGTAGGGAGACCCGCGAAAGAAAAAAGAAAAAAAAGACACCAGTGTGTATCGCTGACAGACTACATATTCTACATTATTCCTTCACACGGATACAGGAGGAGACTACGAAGATTTAGCATGCAAAAGTAAGAAGACATCGCTGAGAATTTCGGTACATTCATCCAGATGCCTTCCTCCATGGCTGTGCCTCAGAGTGGAAACATGTCTTCATGAACCCCGATGTCCACTTGTATAAAATAGTAACACTGACAATTGCAGAAGCAGGATTTACGGTTCGTCCTTAACATCCTGCCATTATATGGTAAGTGCCATCCTTATTTCCTCTCTTGTTCCTACACCCTCCCTACATCCATAGTGTACAGCCTACACCCATATTGTAGGATGGGATCCTACGGTATGACCTGTCATGCTGCCTCCAATACCTGTCTCAAATCCACCCACTTCCCTTTATCACCACGGGCCTCTGCTCATCCGACCCACCATCCCTTCTCTCCTGGCTTACTTTCGACCCCTCTCATGGGTCTCCCAGCTTATCCATCTCCCTAGAATCCACGGATCCATCCACCATGATGAATCAACTTCACAGTCAGTCAAGCTTCTCACCACAGCCCATTAGGACTTCATAATGAGGCCTGTACATGCCCAACCTCACCCCAAATATACTCAGGCTACCATTCTCCTGCAACAGGTCACCCAGCTTGCTATTCCTTTAGTGCACCAAGCTTTCTCCCACATCAGGACCTTTACACTCCTCCCCTCAGCTGAAACGGTGAGTCATTGTTTCGTTGGGCAACCTCCTCACTGTTGTTCTGTAGCACCTTGCTCTGGAGATTTCTTGAACTTATGATTAAAGATGACCTCATCCGTCCTATTTGTTTAATTATCAGTTGTCTGTCTTCCTCAGGTAAAATAGAAGATGTGTAATTAAAATATGGACTTTGTCCATGACATTCTATCTCAAGAGCCTTGAAAAATGCTCGGCATGAATGACAAATAAATATCTGCCTTTGAAAGGATTATTATTGACTAAACCACATATCACATTTACCCAATAAACATTTTTACTGAAGTGTCTAATTTTAATTTTTCAACTGACATTTTACTACATTTATTCTTTTGGATTAATATTTTAAAAGCAATTTTTAAACTCCTAACTTCATAAATTGAGAACAGGAGAGAGGTGGTTGGTATATATATATATATATATATATATATATATATATACACACACACACACACACACACACACACACACACATATACAGATAGACAGATATGTAGATATCTATATATATATCTGTATTGGACTAAAACATTATTGCTTTCAGTGTGTAGAACATACTGACAATCAGTTTAAGCCCAGGAAAAACCAGAAGCAGCTGAAACACACAAACAATATAAACACACAACTTGAAAAGTTTTTTTTTTTAAAGCATTATGCAAAATTGACCACTCTCTCAAGCTCTGAAACTCACTCCACATTTGACTGCCAAATTGACTGCCAGGTGCCAACCCCAGGGTGAAGAAGGGGGAGCTCATTTATTCAGCAAGTATTTAGTAAGTCACTACTGTGTACAAAGCACTGTGCATGGAGTTGGGATTCAATAAAAAACAGGGCCAGATCCTGCCTGCCTAGAGCTTCTGGTCTATTCAGACAAAAATGAGAACATAATGAGAGGTCTGTGTCTGCCAGTTTCACTGTGAGCATGAAACAAGCAAACACATGAACACATACCAAGCAGTGGGTAAGCCAGAAAGTGCTCTACGTGTATGCATGATTTTGCTGTTTCTTTCTGGAATACAGTGTCCATTTTCACAAGCAAAGAGAGAACCATGATCATGTGAGATTTTCAAAATATGGAATATGGGAAGTAGTGGCATGACCCAATGTGCATGAGAACAATCATAGGAATATTAAGATGGCTCCAGGTATTTCAAAGATCTTCAGCTACAAAAGGAATAGATTTGTTCGTGTCATCTTAAAGATCAGAATTAGGAACCAGTGAATGCAATGAGTCACTCCACTGAACATAAGGAAGAATTTCTAAATGACTCCCAAAATGTAATGGGTGATTTCCAGAAGACAGGGAATGAACTGTTCATTACCAGGAAAGTTCAAGACTAAAGAACTGGTTCTCGTCTTTGAAAGTAAACTTTTTGAAATCTCCTGGAAAGCTTAAAGTATAACATGGTTCCAAGACTGGATCCCCTAGTCACCCAATTGCTTCCTCTACCCAAAGGGGGGAGGAGGGTTCCCCTCTACCCTCGAGGTAGAACATTACACTAGTTAATCTCATGCTTTAAAATATATATATATTGGCATAGTAAAATATGGAATGATATCTAATCCCTAATGGGGAATGTAAAATGCATTAAATTCTAACATGCTTATAAAATTCAGAGAGATAATCATTCATGGACAGCCACTAATGATGGTGATTAAGAAGATGACTTCAGTTCAAACAAGCAAATGATTAAGCTTGAGAATACAAAATGTTAGAGGGCTCTAATTAATAAAGTAGCAAATTTTTCTTTTCAGCCTAATTTCTAGAACATAAATATGTGAATCATCCTTCCAGGATATAGATGAATGACCTTCATATTCTAAAATTCAGCTAGGGCAGAAATCACTGCCTGAAAACCAAAGTGCAATTCAAAAGGTCTATTGGAAGCGTGTCAGAGATACATGTAAGAAGCCTTTGCAAAGGCACTAAACAAAAAAGGAAGTTGAGAAACTGATTAGGACGGAGTGAAAAATCCCAACTTCCTGATTTCCTAGTCTGGCTTCCTGTCATACGTCTCAGTTTCAAATATCTCATTGAGAAAATTATTACTGTTGTATATTCATTTTTAAAATCTACCTTTTCATTCTTCCTCTCGATCCATTCAGTCATCAGCTACCGGTGAATTATAATGCCCATATTCAACTCAACTGGGGATAATAACTTCACAGCCGGAATCACTCTTTTTGCTACTTGCTGATATATATTTATAGAGTAAAAAAGGAAAAGAAAACATGAGTCCTAACTCTTAAAATCAGTAGTTTCCTCATAATATTATAAAATATTAGTGTTTAAGTTAGCAGAACCAAAGAAACAAAAAGAATCTTTGGTGAGTCCTTTGCAAAGGGATGCCCTGCAGTTATTAAGGGCAGCAACTGAAATTCAATCCTATTGTGAATGTAGCATCGTCTGAGGTTCCAGACTGAAGTAGTGCTTTGGAAGACCAAAGATCCATGATAAAGACAAGGCAAATGGAACCCAGACGTGTCCACCGGTCCTGCTCCAACTGTTCTCCATTTTCAGCCTTTGAAATCATGACCAGGAGGGTAATCTAAACTCTACAATCCCACACTACGTAATAGAAGAAATCTGTTCTCTTTGTTAACTGTAAAAAAAAAAAACAAAAAACAAAAAACAAAAAAACTCCATCACACCAGTAGACTTTCAGTATGTGTGCTCCCTTTCAATGCCAGGAGTGTATTTCATTTCAGTCAATCGAAGCGTTAGTTTTGGTTAAGCGCACAAACTTTGGAACCAGAGTAAGTGGGTTCCAACAGAGGTCCTACCATATCCTGTCTATGGACTTAGATTAATTGTTTACTCCCTCACAACTCAGTTTTTCTTATTCTATTAAATGAGGACATGGCCCCCAATAAATAGGCTTCTCGTGAAGATTAAATAAATACATATAAGTTAACCATTCAAAACAGTCCCTGAGACAGAATAAGCACAATGCATGTGTTTAATTAGTGGTACTGGTGAACCAGTATTAAATAGCAGCATAAACTCGAACCCTGAGCCACATATGGGCATCTCATTAAAAACCTTCGCAGAACTATCATTTTTAGCTTGAACCTTAGCCTCTCTGATAGATTCATATCCAATATTATACGCTGAAAATCACACTAAACAAACTTGATGATTTACCAGCAGGTATTTTACTTCTGGGAGAAAATGAATTGTTAAGAATCAGCATAATTCCACAGCTTTTAATTGAAGAATTTCGCCACCAATGGTCCCTGGAATGGGACAGTGACTGCACTCTGTGGCTAACAGGACTGCTCCGGAGAGCACCCTCTACGTTGAACAAACAACAACTGATGCGTGTTTTGGCATCACTAAAATAAAAGGTACCACGTGAAATACAGCAGAAAACATTCGCATTGGAGGAGCTTTGACAGCATTTGTCAGCTTGAACATTTTACGGCACCAAAGCAACCTGTTAACAGGCAATGAAAGACAGCACTATTAAGCGCAGGGTGGTGCTGAAATCGTTTCATAAGACCCATACTCATTTTCCCTACCACCAAGTGAGGGTGCCTGTCGGGAAAGGCCTTCCCGTACAAGAGGCCTCTGCAACTCATCGGTATTGATTGTGATGCGGAAGACATTTTATTGCCACCTGGTGTCATAGTCTACCTAGCAACCCGCATCGCTGGTTTGATTAATACGTGGACTTAGATTAAAAAAAAAAAAAAAAAAGGCACGTGTGCAAGCAGTTTTACCTAACAGAGCTTCCTTTACAAATTCCAAATAAAACAGAGCCTCCTCCAAATAGAGAAAGGATTACATTGACTTCCATTATTTAGAACTCAAAAGCCAACCATGAAGGCAGCTATGGATTAAAGCAGCCTACCTTTCTGGAGTTAACGGGGCATCATTTTCATCAATAATTACTGCTCTTAATTGCAGCTCAATTAGTTTTTGGTGCTAAGTAAAGCTCTGAACTACTGGAAGACATCCAAATCTGGAGGAACAAATACTGCTCTGGCAAAGACCACAGGAAGAGTCCTACAAGGGGAAGACAAAGAGAACCAACTGCACGTGGAGGAAAAGTGGCATCGGTATAAAAATATGGCACGTCAAACACAGCTCGTGCGAAGATCTTTCCAATACACAGGCTTTGGGTTTTTTTAAGTCCATTCATTTATTTTCGAGAGAGAGACAGAGAGAGAATGTGAGCAGGGGAGGGGCAGAGAGAAAGGGAGAGAGAGAATCCCAAGCAGGCTCCCTGCTGTCAGCAAAGAGCCCAATGCAGGGCTGGATCCCAGGAACCGTGAGATTGTGACCTGAGCTGAAATCAAGAACTGGATGCTGAACCAACTGAACCACCCAGGCACCTCAGCCAATGCACAGGTTTTATATAACGTTTCTGCCAATAGCAGGACCATACCCCAAGCCTTTCCTGATGAAGTTCCACACAGTAACGGGCACAGAGCAACTGAGAATTTATGAACTGGTAACAATTTATCTGTCGACCTGAGCCACATTCTCTCACAATGAGATGAAGTGACTTCAGCAAAATTAGATTTTGATAGATAACTACAATATCTTATTATTTAGAGGAAGATTTAAGTCTTTTCCATCATCAATTAATATTTAGTTAGCACACATCGAGTGCACTGTATTATTATGTGTTCCGTGTCTACTCTTATGAGAATAATAACTTACCTATCTTGTCATAACAGAATTGCAAAGCAGTCTATAAGATCTGTCTGGTGATAAGTAATCAGAACAAGTACAAGGTAGTAACAAGTACAAGGGAAAAAAAAATTCAAACACACGATAGGGAATGCCGTGCTGATTCTAGGGCAGAGGTCACAAACTCAAATGCCAGTAGGGACTGGGAAGACAAGCAGGTAAAAATTGGGCTGGGTACAACGCTAAACAGAGGCAGGAAGCCTCCCAAGGACTACAGCTGGCAAGCACCAACTAAGGCTTTCTCACATTAGAAAAACTGAATAACAATTACAGACGAGGCTGGAGGGCCTACTCGGTCTCTGGTCCCACAATCTCTAATACCACCTCCCCTGCGTCCAGAGGCAGGAACACTGGCTCTGATGTCAGAACCTGAAATTGAGGCTCATCTCCACCAGAGACCAACTATGCAATCTTGGGGAAATTAATCTTTCCAAATTTCCCTTAGCTCCTGTTCAAAATGAAAAAAAGAACGCACGCTCTGCCTTGATAGTATTGTTGGAAAATCCAAAAGCAATGCTGAAGGTGAAAGAACATGGTAAAGTTGAAGGCAGCTCTACAATGTGAGGGACAGTATTATGCTAATAAGCCAGAGAACCGTCAAGAGTTAGCATCAGCTAAGTATGAAATACAGTGGTAGCTATTTATTGTATAAGTATGATGGGGTATTTGCACTGTATATGACATACATTTTAGAAAGGATAATTGAATATGCAACTAATTATTACTATCTGAAGAAACACCTCTCTTCTACTGGCATCTAGAGTGAAGACAGTAATAGAGTTGAGTGATTCCAAGATGGCTCGATGGTTGGAAGAAACATTTGCCCTGTGTGGGGGAGAGAATGCTGTGTAACCAGTTGCCCATTTACTTTTGGTCACTATCTTTACTTTTTTGGGGGTCAGATAACATTAAGGTGAAATATACAATTTTTCAACATGAATATCTGAAAATACAATGAAAAGCTTAACTGATTTTAAACAGTTGGGATTTGGGGGCAAGCCTTTTATATTTATTTATTTGTTTGTTTACTTTTTTTGCATTTTTTAATGTTTATTAATTTTTGAGAGAGAGATAGAGCATGAGCAGGGGAGGGGCAGAGAGACGGGGAGGCATAGAATCCAAAGCAGGCTCCAGGCTCCTAGCTGTCAGCACAGAGCCTTAAACCCATGAAACATGAGACCATGACCTGAGCTGAAGTCAGAGGCTAATAAACCAACTGAGCCACCCCCTGGCACCCCTGTGAAAGCCTTTTATGAAGAAATTAATAAAAATGTATTGAAAGGCATTTAAAAAAATCAATGGTGAATTATACATATTCAATATATCAGAAAGATGTCAATATAATTCCAACCTAAATCTCAGTAGGGGTTTCCCTGGATTTTGATTAGCGGATTCTAAAATGTATATGCAAGAGTAAAGGGACATGAAAACCTAGAACACTCCAGAAAAACAAGGTTAACAGATTTTTACACAGAACTGTAGTAATTAAAATAATGTGTTTTTGCTACACACTCAGATAAATAGACTAACAGGATAGAATAAGGTCCAGAAATCAACAGGCACGATAAGAAAATTTTATTTATGACAGAGCAGGCATTGCAGATGAGTGAGGGATAGATGGCTTAGACAATAAATGGAGAGAAATATTGGTTATACATATAGAAGTAAATCAAATGGATTCAACTTTACAAGTAACATAACAATTACAATGGAATATCTTTATGATTGTCTTAATGAATACACCAAAAATTTACTGTAAAAGGAACAGTCTGATGAATATGATTACAGTAAATGAAGGATATCCACTTTGTCAAGAATAAAAAGATTAAGGGAAAGGACAAGGCACAAACTGGGATTTTACAGCCTAAAACACCAACAAAGGATTCTTAACCAGAGTATATGAAAACTACTACAAATCAGTAAGACAAGTTGATAACCAGGGAGAAACATGTTCAAATACATGAATAAGAAATTTGTAAAAGAGTAAATCCAAAAACCCCCATACACTTCATTCACATCCAATATTTTGGCAAAAATTTAAAACCATGGCATTGACAACTAGATGGTGTGCAAATTGGTACAACCACTTGGAAAATAATGGCATTTTCCACTAGAGTTGAGCGTGTGAATATCCTGTGATCCAGCAATAGTCATCCACATGAAAACCCAAAAATCACTCCTGCATTTGTCAACCAGGAGACATGTAAAAGAATGTCCGTAGAGGCAGTGTTTATAACATCAAATATGTGAGATTCATAACCCGTAGGCCAATCAAAGGTACAGCAGGTAAATAAGTGCTGGTGTATCCACTCAATGAAACACTCTAGAGCTGAGAAAATGAGCAAACTAACTAGGAGCATCAGTATCGACGAATCTTGCAGCCATGACACGGAGTAAACATCTTAAAGTCATTAAATATCATTATACTCTAAAGTTCAAAAACAAGCAAAACACAATATTGTTTCCAGATACATACATAGGTAGTTAAGCTATAAAGCATAGGAGTTAATTCAGTATTAAGTCAACCTCCACAGAGCAGGGAAAGAAGAGCTAATGAGCAAGGGGGCACTCACTGGATGCTTACACAGCTCTGACAATTTTGTCTTAACCAGCAGGGGGTGGAACCTATAGTGTTTGCCTTCCTATTACTGGGTAAACTATGCATGCACACTAAATAATTTATCTATATCATAAATTTTAATTTTTTTAACGTTTATTTATGTTTGAGACAGCGAGAGACAGCGCTTGAGCAGGGGAGGGGCAGAGAGAGAGGGAGGCACAGGATCCAAAACAGGATCCAGGCTCTGAGCTGTCAGCACAGCGCCCAAGGTGGGGCTCGAACTCCTGAACCACGCGATCATGACACGGGCGGAAGTTCGACGCTTACCGGACTGAGCCACCCGGGTACCCCGACCTATATCATAAATTTCATAATAAACAGTTTTAGAGAAGTGATTATCAAAGTATGCAAGCTTGTGGTACGAAGAAATTACTATAAAATATCGAGTTGGGCAGGAGCATATTTGGGAGCAGCAGAGTGAGGCGCAGAATAAGTAATATGAGCTACAACTCCACTGCCTCACGAAATTTAAATAATGAAAGAGAGGGGCGCCTGCGTGGCTCAGTCCGTTAAGCGTGCGACTTCGGCTCGGGTCATGATCTTGTGGTTCACGGGTTCGAGCCCCACATCTGGCTGTGTGCTGACAGCTGGGAGCCTGGAGCCTCCTTTGGATCCTGTGTCTCCCCGGCTGTCTGCCCCTCCCCCGCTCGCACTCTAACTCTCCCTCTCTCAAACATAAGTAAACATTAAAAACAAAATTAAATAATAAAAAAGAAAAATGAGGAAAGAACACTACTTTTAGGGGGAGAATGATGGTTTAAAATGTCTTCCATAATACAAAAGTGTTCATTATTCAAAATAAATTCTCCAGATATGTATATGCTTCTATTAGAAGAGAAAAACAAATACATTTGCTCCAAAAGGTTATAAAAATCAATTGGTATTTCTCATGTAAATTATATCCACAGCAAACCTCTTCCAATTTGATGATGAATTACCCTCTACCAAGCTTCTTAAGAAAGAGATCTAAAGGGCACCATCTTTTTTTAATTCACATTAAAAAATATAATAGAAAGAGGAAATTTTCAATTTGGGAGATGCCAGTGAGAATGGATAATTTTCATTTACACAAAAAGATAAGAATTCCTTCCAAAAGACAGAAGTGATGGATATATAATTAAGCTTAGGCTAATTGGGACCTGAGAACAATGTAATACAAAAGTATTTTTAGAAAGAAAGAGAAGGAAGGAAGGAAGGAAGGAAGGAAGGAAGGAAGGAAGGAAGGAAGGGAGGGAGGAAGGGAAGGAGGGAGGGAGGGAAGGAAGGATTTCAAAATATACTATTCATTATGAATAGCATAACACACTACAGAGTAACAAGTAAGACTGAAACAAAGCCAAAACATCTAACTTCCAAATAGTTATTCCCAAGACCTTCTGAAAATACAATGAGCATGTGGGTCTTCTCAAAGTTCTTTGTGCTACATTTATTTGTAATTTGTAACGTTCTCTCCTTTATATTTTATTATGAGGCCTATGAAAATCAGGCTTAATTCCACAAGACTACAACCTAAAAAAAAAAGTGATACAAGCATAAAAAGATACAATTTGGGGACGCAAAGTTTTGTTTGAATGGTAACTGTTTTGTTTGTATTTATGCATGATTAGACATACAAGATTATGTCTATATGTTGACAGAAGCCAGTAGAGAAAGAAAAATGAAAGATGCAAGAAAATCTTGAGTCAGTAAAGCAAGTTCTAGAATGAGGTGTTGGGAGGCAATGATACCAAGATCAAAAGAGCTGGGGTACCCAAGTGAGAAAATGATGTATGATCACTTAAGTAAGAACAATCAAATCTTTATGATAAAGCAGTGACTTTCAGTGGATGAATTAGCAGCCTCACTGGAAACATTTGGAAATCCATGAAGGCAGTTTTGATTATCACAATGACAGACGGGGTCAGCTGGCATTCAGTGAGTGGGAACATTACATACTGAACATCCCATGATATGTGAGACATTTTTGCACAATGAAGAATTACCTCACTCCGAATGCAAAAAGCTTCCACGTTAAAACACACAACGAACCTTTGTCTCTCTTTACACTTATGTTAACTTATGCTAACTTTGACCTTAATTAATGCAGTAAGATAATTAAAGTACAACTTCCCAAACTCATAAAACCTCTACCTGTGAAGTAAATAATTTTAATTTTAATAAAATATGATCTAGGCTTTCTTGAATCTTCCTAAACAATGGATTGATTTATAATTTCATTATTATATAGATTTTAATGTTATGAAACTTTTGTAACTAAGGTTTTATTTGTTCACTCCTTTACCTGTTGGGTTTAAGGAAATCAGGAAAAAGGATAGCAGACTGATGATATTTCATGGACACTTAACACTTTCAGGGAACTCATTTTCATTTAACATTTGCCTCTTTGGTAGCTATTCAGCAAAAAAAAAAAAAAAAAAAAAAGCCTGTAAGAGAACAGTAAGGAAAGCCTAAAAATATCAACAACATACTCCATTCTTCCCTGAAAGAAATGTAACCTAGGCTCTCTAAGCCCTTTATTTTTTTTAAGTTTATGTATGTACTTTGAGAAGGATAGAGAGAGACAGAGCACTTGTGCTAGTGGGGGAGGGGCAAAGAGAGAGGCAGAGAAAGAGAATCCCAAGCAGACACAGGGCTCAAACTCACGAACGGTGAGATCATGACCTGAGCCTAAACCAAGAGTCAGAGCCACCCAGGAACCCCAAGCCCACTGAAAAAGAGACAACAGATCCAAAATGGAGTCACTTGTGCTAAGCCCACATAACCAAAGCAAGACTTAACACTTTACTTAATTAGTGTCAACCTCTCCCAAGAGTGGAATCTTAAACCAGTCAATCTGGAATTACCTGGCCAGCCCTAGGGAAGTAATGTAATAAACTCCAATCATCTCTCAAAGGAAGGTGACCATCCTTGAAACAACCCACTCTTTGCTAGTAACTTCTTTGTCCCAACTACTTCTTCCTATAAAAGTCTTTCATCCTGTACGGCTATTCGGAGCTCCTTTCTATCTGCTACATAAAATGCTGCCCAATTCATGAGTCACGGAATAAAACCCATGAGATCTTTACAGTTCACTCAGTTGAATTGTGTGTTTTATTTTTGTTTTTGTTTTTAACAAGCTAGGTTTCACCATTAACCATTGAAACAGAGAGGATCCACTGATAAAGTCCAGTCTTAGGAACTTCAGGAAATAACATAAATCCCTATTAACAATCAAAACTAATTTAAATATGCAACTCACCTTTTTTATCCTGTAGCTGATCAACAGAACAAGAAGTAGGGAGAAGGCATTTACAAAGTAGCCAACCCTGCTTTTAATTGAATTGCAAAGAAAAAAACTTTTTTTTTTTTTTTACATAGTTAAGAGCATTTAATCCATTTATGATTTATAGTAGCTGGTAAGTGACTAGTAAGCTGGCTTTTGCTTTATTACCCAAGTATCAAAATGCTGTGTACATGCCATAAGTTATCTTGTTTATACTTGGGATCAGAATCGAGACATTAAAAGAATTTTCTCAGTGGGCAGTTAGGTTGACCACAAAACATAGTGAACCTGAGTTTCTGAGTTTCCCTGAGGCCAATGTATTAAGAGAAATCAACTCCTCAGTACCTATTTTTAGTTAGTATGTCTCAGGGTACACGGTTTCATCTAGGTCACCATGGGAGGAAATGTTAGAAGCGATTTTACACAGATAATTCTTGTAAAGATTTCCTCTAATATTTAAAAACATACACAAATTTATCCTGCTCTTTGACCTCTGTGGAAAATCAGATTCTACAGCTCTGAGTTCTGATAACTGTCACTGAATGTAAAATCTACTTCCTGGCATGTCAATGCTGTCAACAGAAAGCACAGGTGAACTTTTGAGGAGAAATTCCTAATTTTTCCAAAACTACATAGTCTTCTATAATACTAATTCAGCATTTAATACACATATGACAAAAGCACATACTTCATTTGTGCCATCATATTGTATAAATTCTGGCTAACGGTCAGGAAAATTTCAAAATTTTATATTTATTTCAGTCTAAGCAATATTTTCTTAGGCCAAAGAAGAGAAACAAACAAAATAATCTTTGTAGACTCCAGATTATTATTTTGTTTTTCATATATGGAATATAACACATACACACACACACACACACACACACACACACACACACACACACACACACATTTTATCCTTAGTGGAAAAACAAGCTAGAATTTTTTAGTATCTAAAAGTATAAAACATTGGTGGCTATAAGCTTTATGTATGTAAGTGCACCTAGTAATTTGCTTTAATACTTAAATGATTTAATTAAATTATTTTTGATATGGATCCAAGCACAAAATAAAGATGTCTTCTGGAAGAAAATGTGCAAGATACTAAAGTTTAGTGAAATCATGCTTGAGGGGAAAAAAGGGCGCCCGGGTGGCCCAGTCAGTTGAGCATCCGACTTAGGCTGATGTCATGACCTTGCAGTTCATGAGTCGAGCCCAGCATCAGGCTCTGTGCTGACAGCTCAGAGCCTGGAGCCTGCTTTGGATTCTATTCTGTGTCTCCCTTATTCTCTGCCCCTCCCCCACTCACACGCTGACATTCTCTCTCTCAAAAATAAATAAAAACTTTAAAAAAAATTTTAAAAAGACCTAATAGTTTGGGAGAATCATAAATATGAATGTATAAAAAAGGTATTTTATGATCAAAATGGTCATTTTTCAAAGGTTTTTTTTTTTTTATATTTATACATTTCCTCAAAGCTCTACATCACTTCCTCTGAATACATAGATCATAAGTTCTATAGATCTTTTATCAGGGCATTAACATACATAGTAACACCAATTTCAAAGCTGAAAACAAAAAAATTAAAATAAGGACCTGACTTTTTATGACTTGTTATTCATTTTATTATTTACTCACTTTTCAATCTGAGGCACTTGATTATGAGCACTGCCTCCATGAGACCTTCCTCACGGCACACATATTACTATATTATAAATGCATTTTGCCTGCACAGCATTCCATGATGAGGCAGCCAAGGCTCTGAGATGGTTTCTAAACTGGCAAGGAACTGAGCCAGGGTTTTAATCCAGGTCTTCTGACATTAAGCACCTTTCATTATACAACAGTCATCTCCCTAATGAGGTGTTGGTCTATTAATGAGACTGAAACATCTCTATCTTCCTCTATGCAATTGATTTTTTTTTCTGTTAAATGAGAGTAGAGTCAATGAACAAGTGTAAGAGGAAATAAAACTACAAATCCAACCAAAAACTAGAAAGTCTTACTCCTAGAACGTCTTCAGTGTCACACTGACCACGCCATCCCAGCAGTTACAGTAAACAAATGGGTCCCAATAGAGAAATATCCCCATTAGAAGGAAGGTAATATTTGCTCAATTTTTCCTAATAATTTATATAGGCAATGCTCAGAGCAATGAGAACATTCATCAGTGACTGCAAGAGTAAGTAATGCTTCTGAAAAGATACATTTAAGTCAAATGACTACTTACCACACAAACATTAACTGGATCTCAACACATCAAAAACTGTTAAAAGGAATCCAACCTCCTGGCTATTTTCCGCATCACAGAAAAGCCCTGTTCTGTATTCTCATCCTTGTTTTTACATAAGATGCTTAGAATAAAAAGCTGAGGATTTCATCTTAACTGTCTTGCCTTGTGAGACAACCAAAAAGTGAAAAACCAATAACATCTACTGTTTTTTAGTGCAGGCTCAGACCAGGACATGCAATTATATATATTTATTCCACAAAGGGCATTTGGTACCTTCTTCCCCCAAGGCAACAAACACTACACAGTATTTCCCTCATAGAAACACATTCCTTACAAATGTTAGCTGGACATTTTGTTTTCTCTTTTTCACCGCCGTTCAGATTTTATGGATTAGAGTCGAAAAGTCAACACTTAAAGTGTGGGTTGGAAATGGTTATCGGTAAACGTGAGTTCATTATTCCCCTCTGACAACCACAAGTAAAGTCAACAAAATATGTTCTGTCCATGTTTGACATAAAGAAATATCTTCCAGATGACCTGGAGATTACGGACTTTCTGCAAAAGCAACTTCATTGTAAATGAATGTCTACATACACATATGTAGGCATTCCCCAATCTGCAAATGGTTCCACTCACAAATAGTGTTTATGAATTTCTTCTCAAGCTTGAAGTTTGTGTCTGAGTGTGTGTGTGTGTGTGTGTGTGTGTGTATGCACTCCCATGTGCGGAGAAAGAGAGACAAAGAGTTATACTGTGGATATTCTCCCACAGTAGGGAGTTATCTACCCTATTTTCAACTATTTAACTATTTTCAACCAGCTTCCGAACTACACTTCTGGGGCTTTGACTATGTTCCAAGGACAGACAGCATCAGCACCACGCAAGAGCTCTCCACCTCAGACCTATTGCATTAACATTTGCATTGTAACTAGACCCCCCCCACCCCAAAGTCTCCCAATTACTTCCCAAGTACTTTTACCTCAGCCCTTCCAACACTGAACGCCATCTGCAACTGCTGAGAAACCTCAACTCACACACACAAGTCCCTCCCCAACCACCCTCCACCTCTGCCCCACAGTTCCTGTGGTGCTGAGAGCATCAGCCCCTGTTAGGTTACCTACGCAGAGACTGGAGGCTGTCTTAGATTTCTGGTGCTCCAGGAAGGCAAGAACCATGTCTGTGTTGCTCTCTATTATGTCCCAGCACCTTGTGATGACTTGGAACTTAACGATTATCTATTGAATGAATAAAACTAGTAACCACGTAGATGTGTCCCTGCATCTCTCCTCTGTATCCACCTCGCTAGAGTCTCTTCATTCGTCTCCTGGGCTCTGATCTCTTCACCTATCAGTATAGGTGTTTCACTGAAATAAAATAAATGCATCCTATATTACTACTATGTCGGTATGCCTAAAACACAAATCAGATGCTCCTCTTCCACACACACCCTCCATAACGCTTTAAAACTGTTTAAGGTCTCTCACGGCCTAAAAACAAAGTTCAGTGCCTTAGCGTGGCCATTGCCTGTTCCTCCAGCATTACTGCTCCCTGTCCCATTGACCTGTCTCAACCACATCTTGTGTTCCACCCTTACGGAAGTAGAAGCCATTCCTTGTTCCCATCTGAATTCTCAGCACAAGTTGGTATAACTCAAATCCTCATTGCCTGTTAAGTACAAAGCAACGTATTGGGTTTCTACTTCTGAAAAGCTGTATTAGGGCTTAAATATAACAAAATTAATCATGAAAATTTAAAATATATGCCAATATACTTTCATAAACAGTTATGAATTATTACAAACACCTAATTAAAAACCACCTCTTAATGGGCTAACTGGCTGATAATTCTTGTTTTTTAAGTCTACTTATTTATTTGGGGGGGGGGGGTGGCAGGGGAGAGAGGGAGAGACAGAATCCCAAGCAGGTTCTGCGCTGTCAGCCTGACATTGAGCCCAATGTGGAGCTCAAACTCACAGACCATGAGATCATGACCTGAGCCGAAACCAAGAGTCAGAGGCTTAACCAACTGAGCCATCCCGGCACCCCTGAAAATTCTTAATGTACAAATCCAAATAAAGTAAGACTAAAGACACCTTGTTAGTTTCTAGTGTATTACCTAAGCATTGACATTTTTATTTCTCCAAAGATCATCCTAAGTCCTTCAAAATATAGACACATGTCTACAAACCTTTAACTGCCCATTTGCTGTGCATGAATCCTTGCAATAATTTTCTCCAGGTAATACTGCAAAGAGGTAGGGTCCATGCAGGCCCCACTTGAATCTTAAAAGTAAATACCACTTTTGGTTCTCATAACTGGGGTCTCAAAAAAAGCATAAAACACGGAGCTACCACTTAAGTTACCACTTAAGCTGAATAAACTGGGAGCACCTAAACATGTAGTTCCAAAACTCAGATCTCATACCGTTTTCACATCTCAGTGCCTTTTTTAGATTCATCAGCCCTAGAATGTATCACCCACCCAAGCCCCCACACAGAATGCACATATCACCCACCACTAACTCACCTTAACTCAGCTCAACTATAGCACTTTAGTAAAGGCTTTCTTAACTTATCCCCGAAGTAAAAGACCTAATCCCTCTTTTATGTCCTCATCATAGCATATAAAGACTTCTATCACAGCTTCTGTTAACAAGTTATTTATGAGTCTATCTCCTCCGAAACTCTAAAGCCCTTGCTTGGGTGCAGTATTCATGACTGCTGCATCTTTTTTCTCGAATACGTAGCATGGTGCCTCACATCGAATAAACAAACCTCTGATGTAGTTAAAATAACATTAAGAGACACAGATGCAAAGTCCTGTTGATGGTATACAACTTTTTAAGCCCTAAGGGTTCTGATCTAAAGTCAAGAATTGAAACTCTCTGGGACCTGAGATCAACCCCAGTGAACCATTAGCTGGACACAAAATAGGACTTGGACTTAGAACAGGTGGAAACTGGCAACTGAGGCATATCCATGACAACACGGTGAAAAGGCTCACACAGCAATGAGGTGCAGGAAGGATGGCAAAGGACAAAGAAAAAGAAGGAAAGAGAAAATGGCAGCCCAAACCATTCTAATGAGTGGTCCTTGGTATAAGTGCTGAGAAGCTGTTATTATATATATGTTTACATATATTACATACATCTAAATAATCTCACATAGACACACAATCATACATTTTGTCTATGACATAATAAATTTGTCCATATGTGATATGCCCTCAATAAAGCCATCATAGATCTCTTAAGAATATAATGGTCATTCTAACAGAAACATGGATGAGTTGGCTGCTAAGAAATTTACATTATAAGGGGAATTTATAATTCCCATGTATAACCTGACATAAAAATGTCTGTGATAATAGTCACAAAAACAGACATAAAATATGGAGCGGTCATTTGTGTTGCTGGACCAATATTTAAGATGTATCCAATTCCAATGGAAAGAAAATGGAAGTTCATCACACAACATCAAGCCTCACAGAGCACAGCAGTGCTCCTCAGACTGAACTGCTTTTTTACCAGACTCTAAGGAGGTATGCAGTGTCGGGAGTAACAGAAATTTTTATAACAAGTTGACATTTTCATATCTACCGAATTTAATAATAGACTCGTGATTTGTTTTTAAATTAAATTTTAGAAAATAATTTTATTATATTCTGTGAAAGAATCGATCTGCAATGGATTGGAAGAGGAAGGAAGAGGAGCAGGAGGAGGAGGAAGAGGAGGTTTACAAGGAGAACTGGTCCTTTCCTGCCCAGGGTTTGAGAAGCACTGTTCTACAAGATACAACCGCACCCAAAGCCCACCCAGTTAGTGCTAATACTGGTCTCACACTAGAAGTTGAAATGAGCTGACAATTCCAGATAAAAGATCAGAGACAACCCAGATTTGGCTATTTAAGCTGCTCATAGATGTGGAGCACCGGGGACAGTGCTTTAGTGAGGCGACTTCTTTTATTTATTACATGAGTGTATTTGGCACTATTTTCTAGGGGGAAATGAAAACATCCCTGCTTTAAGGAACATAATCTCTTTGGATGGATTTAGAATAAATACTTTCTAGAGTCCATTTCCACCCTAAAATTCTCTGATTCGCTGATTCTATTATTGGCTTAATGCTGAAAAATGTGCTAAGCTGCAGTCTGAAAAATAGTTTATTTGACAATGGAATCAAAAAAGGAGTTATCAGTTAAACTTATAATCTGTCCTGTGTACAACACGATATAAGATTGGAGCCCTCAATTCAAGAAATAATAGAGGAAGGCATTACCTGGGAGATGAAGTCATTCCTTTACTTGCAGGATAGTATTAAAAAAGGAAGAAAGGGGAGGAGAGAGGGAGAGAGAAAGCAAGGAAGGAGGGAGGGGGGAGCAATGTGATTTGCCTCGAGGGATGAGACACACAATTAATAAAATGTGAACTGCTACTGATAAATTGGATTCTGAGAAGGTTGAAGTTTTATGTGAATGAAACACCATCATTAAAGATGGGAAACTAACAAACTAAAGTGATGTGATTCTTAGGAAGTGAGAGAGTGGGATTCAGTATCTCAGCTGCTTTAGCTGGGGTGACCTCATCATAGTTTTAAATAGACTGTCCATTATAAGCATAAATTATCACCCCATGAAACTTTGATAGACTGGATACTGACCTGGAAATTAACAATCAAGCGTACTGCAGAAAAAAATTATATAAATGAACCTTTTTGCTTATAACCAGCATGGTGCTGATTAGAGAAAAAAGCAAAACCATGGCAATTTTTAAAACTGCTATTGTTAAAATAGAATTAGCTTAACTAGCAATGAGAAATATGAAGCCTCACCTGTCCTAGAAATCACTCCCTCCTGTGCCATAAAGATTTGTTGATGGAGAGCAATTCTTATTGGTAAGGCGATAGTAGCTGAGTAGGGAAGAATGCTCAGGAATTTGTTTTTCATATTTAATAAATTACTCATTGATGAATTGTTTTATCAAAAAACACTTTTAAAAAACTGTGGTATATTTCCCAAAGTGATTCCAGTGTTGTTTTTTTCATTTGTTTTGTTTTTTTTTCTTCCTAAGCCATGATATGTCACCAAAAATATGTCATCAAGTTTGGGTATATGTATGTCCCTTCTAGAAATATTTTTCCAATATAGTTACTATTTGTGAAAGTCACAATAATCTCATTTAAACAATACCTTTTAGTCTGCATATTTCATACTATTTAAAGTTTTGAATTGAAATATCTGTATAATAAATAATTACAATAATTTGTTGCTGTCAAATCAACCTGACTCGAACAGTTTAATATTTGTTGCTGTCTTTTGAATTAAATCCTTTTCCTTTATAAATGCTACCTTTAATAGATAGCTAAATTCAAAAAAGTTTGCTTCTTTTTTTAATTAATTAATTTTTGAGAGACAGAGAGAGAGAGAGAGAGCAGGGAAGGGACAGAGAGAGAGGGAGAGAGAGAATCCCAAACAGGCTCTGTGCTTGAATCTCACAAATTATGAGATCATGACCTGAGCCAAAATCAAGAGTTCAATGCTTAACCAACTGAGCCACCAAGGAACCCCAAAAAAGTTTATGTTTTTAAGGGAATGACTTTAAAATATAGTTAAAACAAGGGTGCCGGGGTGTCTCAATCAATTAAGCGTCCAACCTCAGCTCAGGTCATGATCTCACACTTTGTGAGTTCAAGCCCTGAATTGGGCTCTATGCTGACAACTCAGAGCCTGGAGCCTGCTTCGGATTCTGTGTCCTCCTCTCTGTCCACCCTCCACCCTCAAAAGTAAATAAACATTAAAAAAATTAATATCATTAAAACAAAAAAATGTACTTAAAAAAACTATGGTTATTTATTCTTTAGTGAGAGCAAAGGAAGTCACAACTCCTAAGAGTCCATTTTTGTGGAACACATATATATAACCATTTTTTGCTAAGATATTGGGCAATATTTATACTATTATGAGTACATATATTTTCTCTGATGAGCAATATTGTACACTGTGATATTTCCTTTTTGGTAAAACTTTATATTTTTTTCCTAAATTTAATTGTTGCCTCTCTTTTTCCCTTTCCTTAGACTCTTCCCAAACTCTCCAACACTAAAGCAATTTAAAATACAGGTTTTCATATGCTCAAAGGTATCAGGTATCAGGTAATCCACAGTCTTGGAGCCCTCAATTCTCCTGCTCCAATTTGAGTTGGTTGATCCCAGACCTGTCAAATGGCCATTTTCCTGTGATTTTCCTTCACTACTTCTAGTTTGTATATTGCTACAGGGGCAACCAGTGCCACTTGGACTCAATCCTTTGTACACAACAAAGGATTTATTTTTCTCACTTAAAGGCCTTTAGGATCCAGTCTTCATGCCTAGAGTTCTAAAATTTCATGATGGTGTTCTTGGCTCTTTTTCAAGAATTTCATTATGAATTGCAATGTGGAAGTTTGTGCCCTTCAGTTCTGGGACAATTTTTTTTTTTTTAATTACTTTGTGAAAGTCTTTTCTTTCGTTTATGCTACTCTTTTAATGAAAACACTATCAGCTGGATATTATGTAGTCTGCTTGTTGTTTTCTAGGATATTTCCTTAACGGTCAGACTCTTCTATTGATTAATTTTCTTCTGCTTTCAATTCTTCAAATTTCTCAAGATCTTACTTCTTAACTTGTTCTGATTGCAATAGCATTACATTCTTTTCCATAGATACAATATCTTCTCTTATTTCTCTAAGTTACTTTCCTTTCTCATTTGAGTCATTTTTTTCTGTTCCTTAACTATTAATTGAGTTTCTCCAAGCTCCTTTCTGGTAGTTCTTGCCTTTTGCTGCAGCCCATTTGTTTTTGTTTTGTTTTTTGTTTTTTTGTGTTTTGTTTTGTTTTGTTTTTTTGGCATGTACTCCAAACACATGGGGACCCTTGGATATATTTAAGAGTGAGAAAATAAAATAATGCCTGCGAATGCTATGGGCAAGGGCTGCAGCTTATCAACAAATGGATTTCACTGCAGGGTGAGCAAGCAGGGACTTGATCTCTCAAATATCAAAGATATGTAGATCTTCTCTGTAGAGCTAGCTTCTCCAGAAAATAAGCTTTCACTAATCTCCTGTCTGAGAGTTACAGGCCTGCCTACCAATGCCCATGGAGATACATGGCAGGAGAGACCCAGGGCTCTACACTGGTAATCATGCAGACTACCTTTAGCTGTGCATGGTGTTCCCATGTTTAGAATCACTCTAGCTCAGTGTCTCTGACTAAGTAGGTGCACTCTAATAATCAGTTCTCTGCTCCTACAGGGGAAGGAGGCCTGAGGAGCTGTAACATATCTTACTCAAACTTTCCCTAAAACTCCATGTTTTTGCCCCATTTTCACTCCCACCTTCTACAGTATCTACTATTTCCAATTCTAGAAGTTTCCAGGGTTCTGAAGCATAAATTTGCTTCCTGCTTGTTGGTACCTCCCTCTGCAAGCACTAGATATTCAACTCTCTGTGCTCTAGTAATCCTTCCTTCCAATTTTACCCAGAAACTCAGGACATTTCCAATCTATGATCTCCATCCAATTCTTTTTGCTCACATGTGTCCCTATCCTTTTTCTTCTGATCATTTCGGTGAGGTGTTTAGGACAGAGTAGAGGCAAACACATTTACTCAGGTTGCCATGTTTAACTGTAATCTCCAGATCTTTTTCTATGTCAGAAAATATGCTACTCCTAACACAATCGAGTTGTCTAAATTTTATTACAGAAAAGAATCACTTGGTCATATTATTTGTTCACCTTCATGACCTAAGATAAGAATTTTTCTTCTTTGCAGGGGGTGGTCCACCAGCATCAAGCAACAAAAACCAACTAAAGAAATCCAGCACATGTCTGTAAACAATTCAACTACCTAGAATGATTCTTGCACTCACTTCGGCAACACATACACTAAACCACCTAGAATGAGTCTTACCATTTCCTTAGTTACAGGGGAAGGAAGGAAGGAAGCCTCAAAGGACCACTCTCACCTATGTGTTCACTTTCTACAATTCGGGAGACCAAATCTATCAGTCATGTACAAAACACAGAGTACTATTCCCTCTCCTCGGCATCCATCAGAAACTTCCCAGCTAGTCCTCGCTTGTAGATTGGCAATGCCACATAGTAACAGCTGAACTCACTGGAAGAAAGGTATGTATGACAGGACAAGAGGACATGACTATGACAAAAAGCATTACGAGTAAGTGGCTTTCCTTGCCATTTATCATTCCTCCTGCATCCTCCAATGGCATAAAGAAATCTCTTACCGTGTGCTGAAATAGCAGATGGGTTTATCATAGCACGATAACAGCCAAAGAAAAGTCCGGAATGAAAAAGACTGACTTTGTAACAAGAAGAAATATTTGATGTCAGATTTCAATCAAGGTTTGTGCCTACTCTATGCATGTCATTCTCCACTGGTAATTTTAATAACACCAATTGAGAATTTACCAGGATCCAGTCAGTTTCCTGTTGGAATCGATAAAAAAGAAAAGATAGGGGCCATAGACAGCACTGCTTCTGCAAAGATTCATCTTCCTTCAAATTAAAAGTTCTTGTAAATCCAACGGAAGGAAGGAAGGAAGGAAGGAAGGAAGGAAGGAAGGAAGGAAGGAAGGAAGGAAGAAAAAAGCATGTCTCTTATAAAAACATAGGGTTTGAGATCACCAAAACAAGAAAGTGTGAGAGGTTTAACATTGACCAAAACATTCTGTGAGTTCACAAGATGGCATAGTTATCAGAAAAGTTAACGGCAACCTTGAGTAACATTCAGCAACCTGGAGAATCATGAGAGGTCCCCAGCTAATTAAAGCGACGTATAAAGATTAAGTCATTTTCTTTCTGTTCAGAAAAATATCAAGATGCCCAATGAGTTTACCAACTATTTTTAATTATAATGGATGCTTAGGCACTTTTAAATGACTTAGTACCTGTGAATTCTGACTTTAATGGAAAAAATGCTAATAAAGGGATTGTTAAAACCTGAATTTGATTTCTAAAAGCAGGACCACATAAAAACCATCCCATGAATATGTTAAAAGTCAGCCAAGTTTTAATAACAGGAAGGATAAGAGCAGGGACCACCTCTCCCATTACATTTCTAAACCTCCCCTAACATTTATAATATAGGTCTATACACTTGGAAATGCTGTCAAAATTGCCTTGCTAATGAGAATGGCTCAAAGTACTAACACAGCTTGCTCCTCAAATGTAGATCAGATAATGAGAATTTAAGCACTTAGTGCATACACTGTAGAAATTAAAAATGAAAACAAGGTATGACACTTTCTCAGGAGAGTAAAGTACACTCAAATCTACTCTGAACAATGAAACAAACACTGAAGCCCTGAGTTCCTAGTAACGGTATAAGATTTTGATTTACTGATTTTGTGGAAAAGGCTTATAACTCTGATTTAACAAGGTGAAATATTTTAGAATATTGTCAATCTTAAAGAAATGCTCAACAATTAATTATTTGCAGGTGTCGAGCATGTAATGAGGGCTAAAAAGATGGTGCTTTTATTTTAATTATTATTTGGTGATTGCTAAAGAAATTATTCCATTTAAAGGATGCTGTTTTCCAACAAAGACAGAGGTTTAGATATGGGTTGAGTCTAGCTGGTTCTTTCCCACTGCTCTAGAGCATGTTTTTAAGTTATCCTTCACAGCAATCATCCCCCACACTATAATTTGTTCATATGTCCTCCTACAAAGCTTGATGATAAGCCCTTTGAGATTGGGGAAATACCAGGCTTCTTTGTGTCTCCAGCACTGGGTTTGGTCCATGAAAAGTACACCATGAATGGATAATGACAGGAGCCCATACAGAAGGCAACCCAGGGGGCGCCTGGGTGGCTCAGTAGGTTAAGTGTCTGACTTCAGCTCAGGTCATGATCTCACAGCTGGTGAGTTCCAGCCCGCGTTGGGCTGTGAGCTGACAGCTCAAAGCCTGGAACCTGCTTCAGATTCTGTGTCTCCCTCTCTCTCTGCTCCTCCCCCACTCATGCTCTGTCTCTCTCTCTCTCAAAAATAAATAAACATTAAAAAAAGTTTTTTTTAAAAGAAGGCAACCCAGGTATGAATGCTGATTTTATTTCTATATTCAGACAATGGACTTACCTAAAGCCATTTCCTTGGTAATGGTCTAGGTGAATAAAAAATTGAATAAAAAATTGTCTCCCGTTCAAATAATAATTTTAATCAACTAGAAATTGCAGCCTGGAGCCTTGTGTTAAAAAGGATTCAATCAATGTAGGTATAGTTGCCACACACTAAGGACACAGAAAGAGAGTAAACCAAGTATATTCAACATTCCAAAGCTACGTTTAAAAATGTGATGGTCTTGGGGTAGCTGGGTGGCTCAGTCAGTTAAGCATTCGACTCTTGATTTCAAGTCAGGTCATGATCTCACAGTTTGTGAGATCCAGCTCGGCACTGGGCTCTGAGCTGACACCATGAAGCCTGCTTGGGATTCTCCCTCTCCCCCTCTCTCAGCCCCTTCCCCACTCGCTCTGTCTCTCAAAATAAATAAACATTAAAAAACATGCGATGGCCTCAAGTATGTGTAGAAGGATGTCCTTATCAAAAGACATCATTGGAATTGCTTTGGTCATGAATAAACAACAGAACACTACGAGTGTTACTAATTTCTTCCTCTTTTTTTTTTCTTTAGTGTGTAAACACATCAGCTAGAGGACCAGGCAAAAGCAATTCGTGCAAATTCCTCACTCACACATGTCATCGACAAAGTGTCTGCAGTAAAAGCAGGACACACAGAGAAAGAGGAGAGGGAGACTCAAATCCCTCAAACAGCGGTTAGTAATGATTATATGAGTGGTGAAGGCACAAAACAAGTGAAGGACAAATATTTTCTCAAATAAATATCCTAATTGCGTATTATTAAAAAAATATGCATTTTAAAATTCCTGTCAGCCAATCTTTGGCACATTTCTGGTGAAATAATCTTAAATTCTATAAAGAGTATTAACATTCAATGGTTGACTTAAATTTCTGAAAATGAATAATTTGCTTGTCAAATGCTTCTGAAAAAAATATAGCTAATCACTAATTAAATGATTTCATATGTATGACCTTATTTATTAATTGGTGGTATTTTAATTTTCAACAGCTAATAATTTAGTAATTTTAAAGGCAAAACAATTAATAAATATAATTGCACTACGGTGATTTTCTATACTTATTCTCTTCCAGGTATATATTTTATCATTTCTTTGGGAAACACACTATAATTAGTTATGGCAATTCTCTACAACATGACCATATTCATTTTTGATGGTAAGAAAAAAATTAGTATTCAGAAAATTCCTGACCAGAATTATACTGATAATAAACTACACAGTTCTTTTTTAAACAAGAAAAAACTTGTTTTTAAATTTAAATTTTGTTTTTAATTTAAAATTATTGTTTTAAGCATAATTTGGGTATGAAAATATCAAATAACTTTTTTTTAAAAAAAGGACATAATTATTTGATAAATAAGTCTCCTCCTTCTCATGACCCCTAAAAATAACCAGGAAATGAACATACCTTAATCATCGTACACACTGACAAAACGCTGCTTTTCAACTTTAATTCTAATTTTCTCAAATTCTTCCTTCCCTTTTTCTGCTGTCACTGCACATGGGTCTCATTGCAACCTCAGTTGCATCAACCTCAGTTCTCATCAACCTCAGACCCAGGTTACCCCAAACAACAATGTAATGTAACAATGAGCCATGTAAGAATCCTTTGGCTTTACAATTTACTTACTGGGCATTAGGTCACTGCATCCAGTACCAGCCTCCTCATTTCTCAGTACACATACATACACCCTTCATTGTTTCCTATCTAAGGAGGTCCAAGTTTCTGCATTGAACTCCACCACCCTTGCATGATCTGGTGCGGTCATGTCCATCCAGCTTTCTGCGCCCTTACGAGCAGCTAAGGTACAAGAGAACCAAGGTCTCGTGACTTACAGTCTAATTCTCACACCAAAGACAAAACAGATAGCTCCCACTTTATACACTGGGTCATGAAAAACACAAGAATGCCATGTGGGAACTATAAGATAGTAGGTGTATACCCCAGGCTTGGTCTTGTGATCTTAATCCTTAACTCCACCATGTTTCACCCTTCCTACTCATGAACTGCTAAAATCTATGTTTACTGTAAGAGGGTGGGTTCATGTGCTTAACTGATGTGACCCCTTTGATTCTGGATTTGTTTTCTAGACCAGGCTCACCTACATCGTCTAGGTTCAAAAGCACATATCATCAGCTTATCTGACTCTTTACACTGTGTTACTTCAAAGAGTAAAATAAATCACTGGGTGAAAAATTAAGCCAAAAAAGGGGAAAATCTTACTTCTATGCAATTCAGCTTATGTACAAGTTTTCTTTGTCCATCTCTGATGACATCAGAACTCACCACAAAGACATTTTAGAGCAAGGAAAACCAGAATAGAATTCTCTTGACAACACATACACAGAGAATGGTTGTGTTTCAGCTAACTGCATCAAACTTACAATTGGAAAAATAATCTAGAACAATCTAAAGATGAGCATGGAAATCACATTCATAAAGTAATGCTAGGCATGGCTTAGAAAGAATGAAGTATGTATTACTACAGAAAAAGTCCCACTAAATAATGTTTGTGAGGAAGTCATTTGGAGAATAGTATATGTAGTATAATCCCCTCATTTACAGAATTCTTAGAGAATAGAATCCTATTACAGGTATACTTGTGTATGAACAGAAAAGAAAGAGTATGCACAGGAAGCTATTTGCATGGGTTACAGAGGAGTGGATAGAAAACTCCCATTTTAACACTGAAATGCCTTAATATATAGTAATTATTCAGTAAGAGGTTGTTTGAAAAAGAGCACACAAGTGCTCACAGGCACACTGCAGGCCATCTCAAGTGCTTTGTGTTATAGTCATGCTTTAAAGTGATCTCTTGGGACACCTGGGTGGCTCCGTCAGTTAAGCGTCGACTCTTGGCTTCAGCTCAGGTCATGGTCTCACGTTCGTGGGTTCAAGCCCCCCCGCCAGGGTCTGTGCTGATAGTGAGGAGCCTGCTTGGGATTCTCTCTCTCTCTCCATCTCTCTCTCTCTCCCTCTCCCTCTCTCCCTCCCTCTCTCCCTTTCTCCGCCCCTCCCCCACTTGCTCTGTCTCTCTTGACATAAAGTGATCTCTCATATTCCAACCAAAAGTTGAAACATTGTTGAAAAACATTCCCATCTTATTTCAAAAGAAAGTAAACAAAATGGTGCTAGCTATCTGGCATTCAAAGAATGGATTGGTTTTTCTAATCCAGGGAGAAGAAACACCACTTCATTTCTACAGTTTCAAGCCTTATTGGTTCTTAGTTTTTGTTTGTTTGATTTGGGTTGTTTTTATTCTTGGGCTGTGTCAAATAAATGATCCTAGATGCTACTATGTCAAAAATACAATAGCAAACATCTAACATAATGAGTATAGGGACATTACAGAATTATATTTACTCAGATCTAAAAAAGGACCTCTAAAACAGAGTTAACATGTGCTGACAATGGCAGGTTAGAGTCCTAACTTCATTACTTAGAACACATTGCTTCTCTATTAAATATGAAAATGGTTATGTCTCTAATATCTCTTTCATTATCACCTAATAGCATCATAGACTAAATGACATTACTAACTGCATGGCAAAAATGGCTTCAGTACGGTTTATAGAGCCAAATAGGATATCATTAAAATCAAATCATCCACTGGTGGGGCAAATCTTCTTGGGCGCATCAGGTTTTTGAGAAGGCAAAATCATACACCAGCGTGTGGAACAACTGTTGAGTTCCTACAGTATTCTAAACAAGCTAAAGATTTCAAGGTGCTCAACTAAATATAAACTATTCTTCATTTAATTGACCATGCTATTCACAATGAACACCTCCTTAATAAATAGCTCAGCACAGGGATACTGACTTGAGAACTTAAAGCAGGTTACCAAATTAGAGAAGGAAATTGTTATCTAATGATGGAAGGACAGTGCAAGCTTGTCACAGTAATCACAAGGCTGCAGGAAATTATGTCAAATCTTTGTAAAAGAGAAAAAGAAAGCAGGATACGAATTAAACTATGGGATTATAAAATAATAACAATAATAATAATAGAACAATAAGACAAATAAGCCACTGGTCTTCTCAGTTTCAGTCTTTCTTGCTTAGTTAGAAACTCAAAACAGGAAGAAGTATGTATATGCAACTCACAGTGCCAAAGGAAACTGACTTGGAAATAAAACCCTTTGGCCACACGTCATAATAAACAGGGATGTGAGTGTACCCCATCCTCAGGAGCTACTGACACCTCAGATAGAAACAAATAATGAGGAAATATGCTGAAGAATGAAAAACAGTAAAAAAAAAAAAAAATCTATTTCAACAAAAGAAAAGAAATCTACCAGAGGTTAAAAATGATAATTTTCAAGAGACCCTGCAACCAGAGAAGAAAAAAACAAAAGCTATTTTGGTTCAGTACTGCTTTCAAAGGTATTGCCAATTTCACATAAGACAGATGTGAAATGCCAATACAATTCGGATGCTTAGGTATTTTTTGAAGCCAAAGTTAACTTTCTGAATGAATTATGTATCACTCACATGCAATTGACAAGTATTCCACATAACTTTCTTCGAGTATTCCAATAGGATACCCGTTTTCTCCATGGCTTGTCTTTCTTTTTCACTCCTGAATATCAGACACTAAAAATCACTCTTCTAACTGACTGCCCCCAAGACCTTCCTGCCCAGGAACCTTCAACAGTTAACAGACATGCAGGTGAGAATTTCATAAGGGCACATTCGCAGACTGTGCCTAAACCACGAGTTTGCATCCAATTTGGATTCTGTCACAATTTCTATCACCACCTTGTTAGCAATCCAATCCAGCTTCGAACACAGGCCAGACAACTGATGCAAAACAGGAGCCGGAGACTACATGTCCCTCTATTTATGTCACTATTTGTTTACAAAGGGACTATCTCTACAGGCTGCTAGGACGTTCCAGGCATAACAAAATTAACCATACAGATTTGAAGGAAGTATAGCATAACCACAGTAATTACAATAGACTTTGTAGGCCTTGGCTGCTTTTAATAGCAATATTGCCAACCTTATTATTATGTGACCAGAACAAATAAATAAACACGTGGTGTTGTCTTTGCTGGCAATAATGGAAGGACGATGGATGTCCTGTGTCTGAAGAGGAATAGTCTCCCTCTATGACTGAGAGGTGCAGGGCTGTCAAGGCATTCACAGGAAGATTAGGAGAAGAAACTGGATGCTAGCCATATGAAAATATCTAAAGAATCATCTCATGGAAGCAAATCTTGGATTCTTCTGCATGTCTCCACAGGGAAAATGTAAAATAAATGGGTGGAAAAAGCAGTCAGCCATGTCTGATCCCCGGCAAAAGAATTATCTGAAAATCAGAGCTTTCTGGAGCTAGAAAGGGTGTGTGAATTTCTTTCATAGACACAGTGAGGGCTAGCTGGCACTGCCCTCACCTGTTGGATGCTCGATGTCTAGGCTTAAGGGCCACGATTAAGGCAATATCTGGACTCCTAAGGCAGTGATGGTTCAGTAGCACTCAAGTCTCTGAGAATCAATCCCATTTTACATCAGAAATGAAATTCACAGACAATATAACCTCACATATATATTTTTCTTAATAAAAGCTACTAACTATAATACAAAAGGATTTTTCAGTTTTTAAAAGTCGTTTATAATAAAACAATAGTAGTTCACTACGTAAATGCTTAGGCCAGATTTCACAAGGAGGCCATGACAGTAATGAGAGGACAGACACAATGTGTTATGTCAGTTATTCAAGTACCAAAGGCCTGGCAGCATGGCCATCGGTAGCATGATTTGTTATAATAGTGAATAAGGTCCGGTAAAATATGGAGCACAACCAAGTATAGTCTTTTCTCAAATTTACATGATAGCTGCATTTCTGAAAAATTCACTCCATAGTAAAACCATGGGAGAATATTTTTCTTCTTCATGCATAATAGAGTTAGCTTCCAAACTCAGAAGATTATACACAGGTTTTCTATAGCCCTTTCTGAAAGGCTTGCAGAAGAGGAGACAACTCTGCGATGAGGGGAGCCAAGCCGCTCTAGTCCCCAGTCACTACAAACCAGTGACATCCGCTCAACTACTGTGACACAGACATGTCTTTGTCACGTTTCCAAAGTGCCCCTTTGGGTGATCCTATTTTTGCTCCCTGTGATGCTTAACTTTCTGTATCTCTTGACTAGGCTAAGGGATGCCCAGATAGCCAGTAAAACATGATTTCTAGGCGTGTCTCTGAGGGTGTTTCTGGAGAGGATTAGCATTCCAATCAGCAGACTGAGTAAAGAGATTTGCCCTCTCCAACACAGGTGGGCATCATTCAGTCTCCCGAGAGCCCACAAAAGACAGAGGACAAAAAGAACAAAAGCCAGAGGAAGGGCAACTTCTTCATTTCCCTTCTTGAGTCGGGACATCCTTCTTCCCCTGTTCTCAGACATCAGAGCTCCTGATTCTCAGGCCTTCAGACTCAGAGACTTAAAATCAGTTCTCAGACCCTTGGGTTTGGACTAAATTACACCACTGGGTCTCCAGTTTGCAGATGGCAGATTGTGGGACTTCTCGGTCTCCATAACCACATGAGTCAATTCCTATAACAAATCCCCTCTTCATATGTATATTTTTGTTTTGTTTTCTGTTTGTTTGGAGAACTCTAATACCCCTGCCCCACTCACATGGACCTTCATCTGCAAATTTGTCAATACTAAAGAGAAGTTCAAAACCCAAAGCTGAGAGAAAAGTAATGCAGAATAAAGGAGAAGGACGATGAAGCCTGGAGGAGCTCCTTAACTGGAAGGACAATTGGTTGTAGAGGTTTTTGTATGGTTCTGCAGCAGTGCCCTTCTGAGCAGTTAAGGGCACAGTCCCGAAGCAGAAGGAACTTGTACTTTCTGGTTGGTCACAGACAGTATCCAAGCAGAGCCTATATGACTATTCACAAGAAAGACAGAAGTGGGGATTTGGACATCTATGACACGGTAAGGCTGTGCAAAATGTTATTCACCATGGTAACTGGTCAAGTCAGGCTTCCAAGGAATCTAAGGTAGTGTTGTCAACTTTCACAGCTAGTTCACAAACAAACAACCCTTCTCACAATGTGCTCTGTGGCTACACTGACCCTATCAGTCATCATACAAATCAGGTCACTTTTGACAGTGCAGGTAGATGTTTTTAATAAATATGGCACAAGTATACACCAGAGCCATCCCAGGCAAAGCTGAACCTGTGTTCACCATATATACATTTGAATTTATGTTTGAGTAAGAAGAACCACCAAGGAACAGTAGCATTACTAAATAAATAAAATCCCCACATGACTGCCTAACCATTCAGGATTTTTTTTCTCCTATATTTATTTTAAAGATTAAAAACCCCAAATTATGGCATCATGAAAATAATATAGCTTACTACATTCCTGTATATTTCTCCCAAGTCATATATTTTCTATATGACTATGTTTATACTAAAGTATATATTTCAAATTGCCTATACCAATTATAGTTTAAAATATAAGTCATATTATTAAATTAAAGGCTTCATTTGTAGAAAAATACATATATAAATATATCATATTGCATATTATAATATATTATGTTAAC